>NC_089255.1:72757687-73061703 GCF_963930625.1 Muntiacus reevesi
AGACACGCAAAAGATCAACAGAATGAAGCAATATAAACTCTCTCAAAAAGGGCACATCCGTAATAGGACAATGCAAGCAAACTCGACTTAAACCTAGGCTCTCCCTCTTGACCCATCTTCTTCTCTTACAGGAGAGAAAACCACGAACATGTTCATTAATGTGTTCTCAGAATAAACATCTGTTCTTTTCCTACAAACAGCAGGTCAGACATTTGGTTTGGTGTCGCTAAAAAATACATAGAAATTCTACACTAAATTCCCCCGCTAGAATGGAAACCTGACCTAGAGTTGGACTTGAAAGACACCAACTAATGGTAAATAGTTCATTCCACTTCTATCTTCTTTCTACTACTTTATTCCACCAAACTGGAGCTTCTCTGGAAAGGTAATGATATTATGACAAGAGAACTTCTGCTGCCTTCATCCAAGGCGATTAACTCATAATCCTCAGAACACTCTCTGAGGTAAGCAGGTGCCATCATTATTATTATTCTCCATTTTTCACAAAGAAAATTAGAGACAATCATGGAGGTCCCACAATGAATGAGTTGTGAAGCTAGGCACAGCACCCGAGTCTCTAACCACACTCCCATCTTCCTTCTTTACAATTCAAGAGGGACTGGAACCATGTTTGTCCAGTCACTTGCAACCATCCCCAGCTGCCAATCTCCCAGGAAATGCACTGCAATGGCCTTGCAGCACAGGCCACCTGATTCCTAGAGTAAGCGCAAAGGCTAACAGCACCCATCTTACACAGTCACCAGCAGCCCCAGCAGAGGGCAGACAGGGCCAGACTGCTAGTCACAGGATCCACCTGGCTCCTCCTCTCCAGGCCCCCTCTCCTCCTCACAACCCACAACCCGAGTGCCAGCCCATGGACCCGGGACCTCATGGATCATTCTCCCCAAAACTGATGTCAACTTTAGGTGAAGCACAACGGTATCTGAAAGTATCACATTTCTCTACCAGATATAAGGGAAGAAGAAATAGCTGATCATTTTTAAAGGTATACAGCACCACTGCTATTCTTAGCAAAAACAAGTTAAATATTTAGAAAGTATTCTCAACCAGTTGCCCCTCTCACCACCACCCCCCAAAGTTACCCAAAAGTCTAACATATTGATTTAGTAACGTCAAAGAATTTGAATTAAGCCATGAGATGTCTTATTCTATTCCCCTAAACTTAATCACTTTCAAAACATCTAAGCTTTATAAGGACTAAATCAGACAAACCAAGTGTTCTCTTTAATAGCTATCTCCTCAGGTGTTTACATAAACAAACAAAAACTAAACAAGGCTGCTTATCAACATGACTATATATCCTTAACCAATGGCTAACTACATGAACATAACCATCATGGTTAATTACTGAAGTCTTCTAAGTTCTAAATCACCCCACACCTCAAAGCGGAAGAGGAGTTTTGATGCTGCACAAAGAACAAGAAAAGGCTTATTAATGTATTAAAGTCTTTAGGACAAATTTTAATGAATCCTCTTTTTGACACAGTAATTTTGATAAAGCTTAAAAACTAGACCATGTACAAGGAGAACCCCTTAACTCAGCACATATGCATTATAAAAGCATGTATAAATGACAGTTTTTCCTCCAAAAAGCAAATCATCATTTAAGTAATGACAACAAAGATTATTCTTTGTGGTTAGTGCAATGATACTCAAATAATTCACATTTGGCTATCTAAAAAAATGCAGGCAGTTAACATTTAGTCCTCTTTCTTAATTTTAAACAACTGAAATTTAATTCTCTTTTAATCCAAATTGCTATAATGTCAAAGACAAATGTGAAGCAGGCTATCCAACTGCCCAATAAAGATAATTAGCTCACATTTATTGACCACTATTGGATACAAATACTGGGTAATATTCTAAGCACTTTACATATTTTATATCTCACTCAGTCCCAGCAACAACCCTATACAATAGGTACTATTTCCTACTTAACAGATGAGGAAACCAAGACACAGAGAGATTCAGTGACCTACTCAGAGTCTTAGAGCTAAGAAGCAGTGGAGAAAGGATTCAAACTCAAGCTAACTGACTCCAGAGCCTGAATTCTTCACTCTGTGCAACAATCAAACTCAGTGAAACACGGGAGTAATACCATATTCCACAGAGAGGGTATGCACAAAGAGAAAAGAGGAAGAACACAGAAAAAAACAACCAACTAATTTCCAACATGCCCTCAATATAAAGTATGGTGCCGAACCCCGCCAGCCCATTTCCCAGAGAATAACACATACAGCAACAAGCTGTGTTTTATCCTTTATCACAGACTAAATTCCTCTAAAATAACCCCCTCCCCCTAAATGTAAGAACTTAAATAATCAAGACTGAAGAAAAAAAGGAGAGTCAAGACAAAGAAAAAAAGGGAACGATGTCCTCAAAGAACCAATCCCATCATAACAATATTTAAAAATTGTGTTTTCATTTGTGCTGAAGGATGCCCTAACCCACAATGGTCCAAGCACAGGGCTCTTGTTTGGCCCTCAGACCGCCCCACATGGCTGTGCTGCTCCCGCCCGCCGTGCCCTCATCTTCCCGAGTTCCAGCAGGATGTGAGAGAGTAGAGTGTGAAAAGGGAGGGCCGGCCAGGATCAGAGACGGAACACTGAGTGGTGCAGACGGTTCCAGTGATGTCAGTTTAATGTCTACAGAACCAGTCCCAGGAGCAGACACAAATATTCTTTCTTAAAGAAACATGAGTAAAAAAAGGATCAGGTACTAGCTCATAAAGAAAATCTCATAAATGACAAAAACAATAAATCAGACAAGCAGTACATTTTGGCTACACGCAGTAACACTAGATTTTAGCAACTCAAAACTACCCACCTCCTAAATCCAAGCCACCTGAGAATCGAAACATTCAGTAACTTAGATGAAGAAAAAAAATTATAGACATTTCAAAATAAATGTAAACTAGAAAAACTAAGGGCCACTGCAGAGTCTCAAAGCATGCCAGGCAGTAGGTGCTTGTGTAGTCCCTCTTCCGCGGGAACCTCCGTCCTGCACAGACCGTCCCTACCCCCAGAAGAGGGATTCCATAAAACCATAACCATAAATAATGAAGAATCAGTAAGTGGTTATATAATACCATGAAGGTCATTAGCACAACAACCCATCCACCCAATGTTAGTATTTGTTTGAAGGGAAGAGTTAACTGATCTAATGATCTTAGCTTGGTAAGATTTCGTAAGGTCAGATTCCACTATTCTGGAACAACTCCTAGAATTTAAGCTGATTTCCAGAATATGTTCCTCACCCAAGAAGATAATGTAATGACGAGTTAAATGGTTGATCTTCATGACACTTGTATTTCGAACTGTAGTGTCCTCATCTTTCCTTTTCAGCGTTAGTCATTTTCTCACACATGCTTTTTTCTATCACCATCTCTCAGCATCCTATCCATTTTCATTAGTAAGTTGAAATGATTACTCTCACCTCCAAGGTGTTCATACCCAAAGAATTTTAAAATTTACAAGCCCCAAAGTAATGGGAAAACAGGCACAGAATTCAGCAGTAGAGAAAGGATGCAAGTTCAGATTAAGAGCCAAAGATTCTCCTTATATCTAAAGAATAGCCAATGGGTGTTATACACACTTAGTTATACATGTAATACACGCATGCAGACACACACACACACACCACTCACCCTCATTATGATTTCAAGGGATGGATGTTTATTATTTGTTTATAACTGGAAGAACACTCTTTCCTCCCTAATCAGAGTTTACATTATTCCACCCCTTCTAAAGTCTGGGACACAGAATCATGGACCCAATATCAGCCCATCTTCTCTGAGGGCCTGACTCAATTTTGGACTTTGCAAAGAAGGCAAAGGCAGAAGAAATGAAACATGAGCTCAGTGTTCTTTGGGTTTGTTACTCTGGGACTCCAGTTAAACTTAATTGTTGAAAATCATTGCAACTTGCAAATAAATACACCAACTGAGTAAATAAAGGCCACATCACTAAATTCATTAGCCATGATCTTACAGGAAGAAAGCAGATTGGTTTTTAGGAAAAAAAAAATAAGAGATGTGGGCTGATAATGCATTTACACATAAGTTGTTTAAATGTATGTAGATAAATATTTTCATAAAATGGTCATGTTTGTACTGGAAGTTAAGCAGTAACATTGTTTGAGCTCCTAATGAATAATATTTATAATCAGTTATGTCCATTCAAAAGATCTGGAAAAAAAATTCTAAATTAACAATGCTTTTCACCTGAAAACACTCTAAGCTATTACTCCAGTGGCCCTTTTACATCCATTTCCCCAACTCAAACAACAACAACAAAAATCGAAAGCACTCAGCATGTCAATGTGGTCTCTGATCCCTCCACCTCCTCCTTTAGAACTTTCCCTAAGGCAAATACATCTCCATCCAAGTGTGCTATCAGCCCCTTACACATGACCCTTCAAAACTTCAACAAAGTCACAGAATTGTATCCGTATGGGTATATGAGAATATATTTACAGAAAACTAGTCTCACAGCAGTGAGAAGGGCTTGCCTGAGCATTGAACACTGAAGTGTGGTATGTTAGCAGATGTGTTTAAGGACCTAAAGTAACTGTTAGTTTCTCAGTCGTGTCTGACTCTTTGTGACTGCATTGACTGCAGCCCGCCAGGTTCCTCTGCCCGTGGGATTTTCCAGACAAGAATACTGGAGTGGGGAGCCATTTCCTTCTCCAGGTTTCTTCCCAACCCAGGGATCAAATCCAGGTCTCCTGCACTGCAGGCAGATTCTTTACTACTGAGCCACCAGGGAAGCCCCCACTTTTGTCATACCTACTTCAAAAACAAACCTAAAAAGAATCCTATTTTATTCATGGAAATATGCTTCTATTAGGAACTGCTTTTGATACTTGAAAAAAAAAATCAGATATAGCCAACAATATTTCATCAAAACAAGACCACTATAAATCCTTATAATGAACCAAATAATAAAATTAGACTTCATGTCCTATAAACTGAACCCAAGCATACCATGTTGGTAACACAAGACAGTCCCAGATAAATAAGCAAATAAGAAACTGATGTGAGCTAAAATAAGTATTAAGTATCTGACCATTCCAATTATTTTATTATTGTGTTTCAAGTAGGGGCTCCAAAAACGTTTATTGTTGATGATGCTTCCACTACAAGGTATTTATATTTTATAAAAGTGTCTTAAAAAAAAAAAAAAAAAGTGTCTTGTGTGATTTCAATGTGTGACCACAGCTGAAGACCACTGTTTTTAAAGTAATCACTTTAAAATCCTTCTTTCACCTCCTTTACCTTTGAAATTTGCCCTCAGTTTATTTAAAGCTAACAGTGAAAACTTTTGGTTTTTACCAAAGGAAGGTCCCTGGCAACACCTATAACAGTGAAAGTATTCCTTCTTGGCCCTGGCTATAAATATGTGAATTCAGAGTTGGCTGCTTTCACAACTCTTCACAATCTATTAGGAAGGTCGAAAAACACTTTGGTGATTATTAGCACACACTTTTTTTAGATTCAAAAACATGTCACATAGAACTACTACAACAATAAAAAATAGTATCAAAAGAATTAAGTATTAAACAACAAACTGAAAGGCAGTTAAGACCAGTACTGATATTTTAAGGTTAAAAGAATGATGACAATGATAAGGAACATTCACTACTGCAAAGCGCTGTACTAAGCTCTTGACACACATTATCCAATTTAATCCCTAGAATATCTTATGAGTGGCCACTATTAAAAAACAAAAAACAGAGCCTAGACAGCTAAGTCACCTGCCCAATATCACCCACTACTAAGGGTTGTAGCCAGTATCCAAACCCAGATAGTCTTAATCCAGTGCCCACACCAATAGCAATGATGACGATGACTGGGATAAAGAAAAGCACCTCACTACTACCACCACCACCGGAGCAATGGATAAACTATCGTGACTGGTTATCTGTTTAAGAAAAGTATCTAAAAGTAAAGGAAAATCTGATAGACTTTTCTACAAGTACTTACACATTTTAAAACTTTAACATAAGTGAACAATGGCAGGTGGATAAAGTTTTAAATAATAATATATTAATTATTCTTCCTAATTTGGACAATCAACATGTGTTATTACTCTTTCATGGATCTCTCCAGCTATCCTTTCCCCAAAGCTGACAAATATGTACATGCCAGTTTACAAGCAATACCCAGAGGTCTCCACTAATGCAGAACAGTGCCCTCAGCACCAAAACCATAGGACTCAGAGCTATCAAATTGTTTCAACACTGTGTTCTAATCAGAATAAATGGGAAACACACACGTGCACCCACACACACATACAAAACTTCTAATAAACATGCTTCCAATTTTTCACAGTTCTCCCTCATGCTTTACCTTCTAATGCCAAGGCCTGCACTATAACTTGTAAGGACAAGAAAAATAAAACATTTAAAAATTCCTAGCTACAGATGTAGATTCCTTTTCTGCCAGCAAACATATTCGCAGGATAGAAGCCACCACAGCCTCTGACTAACCCAGTCTCTCTACTATCAGTTCATTATCATTTGCAGAGATGAGACTAGGAAAATAGGAACCAAGGCCTTTTAAATAAAAAACAAGCTGGGCTACATCAAAAAAATAAAATAAGAGCTGCAAGAACTATAGAATGTTCTAAAGTATCCCTGACAGTGTCTCCCTCTGAAGATTTTACCAGTAAAATTAACTAAAAAGAAGAGGTTGACTTTCTTCTATTTCAGGAAAAGACATTAAAATAATAACTAGATACCACTTATTTCCACTATAATTTCCTAAAATGAAAGGACCGTTAAGGATAGAAAAAGAAGAGAAAGCTCAAACTTAGAATAAAAAATAATCCTTCCTTAAAAAGGAGGGTGGCAATTCTCCACACATACGTACACACATGCACACACATCTACACACGTGTGAGCACATACAATTCTCCACACATACGTACACACATGCACACACATCTACACACGTGTGAGCACATACACACACAGTCATGTACTCTCTCTCAATCTTCTTTCCCTTCTATTTATTTTTCATCTTGCCCAGTACCAGCAACAACTCTTCCACTGGTCTTCTGCATTTGGGAACCTCTGGGCCACATCACTTCTTTGTTTCAACATTTCTCTAGTAGCGTGGATAACAGTCTCAGCTGTAATGACAGTACTAATTTCAACTGTATTTAGATGGCTGTAAACACTGAGAAGATAATCATACACCCTGCACAGGTATAAGACTATCTCACTTTAGAGCAGCCAAGAAGTCCCGAAATCCCGTAACATAAAACCCCCTATAAAACCTTCTATGTAACTCCATTCAAGGACTTCCCACATTACAGTAGGACCACTTTTTGTTTTTTTAAGCCAATGAATCATGTGTCTTGTTCCTCTTTTAACGGCCCCCAAAAGGAGTTTCTGGAACCTACTGGTAGGTACATAATAAATGCAGGTTGACTTTATAAACCAAATCTTATTTTCCTCTACTTTCAATGGTAAATTACAGCTTTATTCCTCTAGAAAAAAAATTATACTGAAGAGGAAAAAGTTTAATATATTTAATAGAATAAATTATTTCCTAGTATTTTAATAATATCAAGTCACAAAATGCAAATTTTAAAACTAAGATGGAATAAGTATAATAAGTCAGACAGAAAAAGACATATTGGAGGTTACCACTTATATGTGAAATCTAAAAAAGTCAAACTCAAAGAAACAGAAACTAGAACAATGGTTACCAAAGGTGGAGGGGTGGAGGAAATGGAGAGATGATGGTCAAAGAGTATTAACTTCTAGTTATAAGATAAACAGGTTTTGGGGATCTGATGCACAGAATGGTGTAATAGTAAATAAGGCTATATTATATACCTGAAAGCTGCTAAAAGAACAGATTTTAAATGTTCTCACCACAAATAAGAAATGTAATTATGTGACCAGATGGAGGTGTTAGCTAACACCACAGTGGTAATCACTTTGCAAAATATAAGCATAGAAAATCAACATACCATACACCTTAAACTTATACAATGTTATAGATCAATTATATCTCAAGAAAACTAGAAATAAATAAAATTTGAAAACTTGGTTGGTTGTTAATGACACAGTATTTATGAATGTTTTTAAAAAGTGCAGCTTACTTGACAAAAACCTAAGTTCTTTGAACCATCTGCCCCTATTACTATATAAAAAGATTATGTCTCACTTTCTAACACTTTCTTCAAAAAAAAAAAAAAGGTTGACTTTTAAAATCAAACAGAATGAGGCAAGAATACTGGAGTGGGCTGCCATGCCCTTCTCCAGGAGATCTTTCCAACCCAGGGATTGAACACAGGTCTTGCGCATTGCAGGCAGATTCTTTACTGTATAAGCCACCTGGAAGATGGATTTTGAGCAAATACTTGAAGATGAGGTGATCAGAGAGTGTCTGAGGGGCAAGGGCCTGAGCACAGGGACAATAAATCCAGGGGCCATGGCAGGAGGGTGTGCAGATGAATCTGAGTATCAGCAAAGAGGCAAACAAGGCTGGAGCCTGAGCGGAAAGTAGGGTGATGGGTCAGAAGAGTAAGGGATGAGGGGCTGCAGGAGATAATGTCAGGCCTTGACTCCAGTCCCTGGAGTAGGAAATGGCAACCCACTCCAGTATCCTTGCCTGGAGAATCCCATGGACAGAGGAGCCTGGTGGGCACAGTCCATGGGGTCACAGAGTCAGACACCACTGAGCCTGCACACAAGGCTTCCAGTTCTGAAGTGGAATCACACTTTTACAGTTTAATAAGAGACACTGGACAAGCCACTTACTCTCTGAGCATTAGTCTCCCTATCTGTAAAATGTACTGCACAGGGTGCAGCGAGGAATAAATGAATTAAGTGTTCTGTAGGCTGTTAAGTCCCTTCCAAAAGCACTTTCAAAAAGTTACCATTTACTTCACAAATATCATATCTACAGCATATGGTATCGAATAAATTCGCTATTTTAAATCCTATTAAAACTGTTTTCTGTATAGAAAGGCTTACATTTGCTTTTTCAGCACATCTTCATTAGTATTTTAAAAACATATACAAAATACATTCTGAAGTGTTTTCAGAAACATTAATTTTTGAAATTTTATTCTAATAATATCAAACTTCAATTAAACAAAGGCCATCTCTTTAAAACCCTAAGATAATGATAATTTGTCTTCTCTTCTACATTTGGATTTTAAGACAAGGAGTAAATCATGAAAATCATACTCTGATAAAAAGTAACTTATAGAACAAATTGCCGGGATATGTCCAAGAGTCAGCATTGTTGATGCCCAAATTTCAGCCAGGTTCATATATATGAGCAACAAAAATCTTCTAAAAGACTATTTTCACTTATTCCATGATTATAAGGTAAGAAATAAATTAATGGGATTACAGGTTTTTTCAACAAGCACTTACCCTTCAGCTGACCCTCCCCCACCAAAAGAAAAAAAAATGCATTACTTTCAAGTATTCAGTTAGTTGAGCACCACAACCCCCACCTCTTCCCCAGGGATTACTTCTACAAGGGATAAAAAATGGCCTATCTACTTTCCATTTGTTTTGAGGATTAACATCAGTGGGAATCAGTTTAGAATGAGATGAACCTCAGCTATTTTAACGGTATGATATGAAGTTAAAAACAAATTAAATAGATAGACATCATATTAATATCAATTAAGCCCATGTCTGCTATTTACCCACCACTACCTCTATTTCACAACTTAGAGCTGACACCAAAGACATCATTAAACTTTAAAAAAAAAAAGGAAAAAAAAAAAGATTTAAAATACAAAAAAAGAGCCAATCCAATGTTGCAATGCCAGCTTAGAGATGCTATTTCTGAACCTCAGCTGGGAGTTTTAAATATGAGAACTTAAGCTCCTGAGAGTGACACAGGACTGAGTACAGTGAAGTGACCTCTAATCCCAAGAGTAACAAAGGGCCTATATGTATAATTAAAGTCATAATCTGGACAATAAAATCCAGCGATGGCAGGCAGTACACCTCACTAATTGTGGAATGTGCCTATACTTCATGCAAAGGATATTACTTAATGAATAGAAATTGAAGATAAATATAAAGCCCATATACATATAAGGTTTGACGAAATGCAAAATTCAAATTTGAAACACCATACTGAGAAAAATGAAGTCAATTTTGAAAACTTATTTCCTATTATGTAGAAAAACAGTAGTTAAGTATAAAACAACAGACAAACAGGAACTTACACATATGTATTCATGTATCATGTACATATGTATGTATAAATACAACTGTGAGTGCATGATTCCAAAATGGAAACTTAGAAAACAGTAGTACAAAGATTTTGTAAAGACATAGAATGAATCTGGAAAGCTTAACAGCTTCAGAGCAGAGAAGCATTTTTAAAATTGATAAGATATATCAATTAGAACAAGGATATTTACAACTTAACTCCCTTCTTTGCTACTGACTTCCTGGCCACAAAAATCTGTCACCAAAGGTAGGAAGATTCACTGAAACCTAAAGATAAGCATGCTAATGATGCAACTCTAAGCACAAGCATTTTTACTGAATCGAGATATAATTCGGCATTCTACAACCAAAGCAGTACTCTAGGGCTTAGCTAATGTCACTGGGTAGTACAAATATTTTCTCTTCAGTTATACTAAAAACAACTTTTCGGAAACATATTCTATAATTGTATCTTCCACTTAAGAAGGCAGACCAAATGTGAGAAATAAGATCTGGTGTTAATAAGAGTGATAAACACTAAACTGGACACTTAGGTCTACTATCTCAAAAGTCTGTCAGTTATAATTCTGAAGGAACATTACATAAATGTTTACAATTTCAAATTAAACTGATTTCCTTCAGCACAAGTGGAAACTTTCTGCATTCAATATACCAGATGGCTGAGATTACTCTGCGGGTTCCACACTCTGAAGTCGGGGGTCTGGGCTCTAAGCAGACTCCACTGTCTGCCGCTTGTCAGTTTGGAGCAGTTTGCCAGTTTGTCAGTTTGGGTGACAGTTAAGGCAATGGACTACAAAATCAGACTGCTGGATTCCAAGCCTGTCCTTGCCACTTCCTAGCCAGAAGGTGAGACTTCCTCTCAGTGTATCGATTCCCTCAGTAATGAGGGCATAATAGTTGTTGTTTAGTCAGAGTCATGTCCAACTCTTGCAAACCCACAGCATGTGGCCCACCAGACTCCTCAGTCCATGGGATTCCCCAGGCAAAAATACTGGAGCGGGGAGCCATTTCCTTCTCCAGGAGATCTTTTCCACCCAGGGATCAAATCCACATCTCCTGCTTTGGCAGATGGATTCTTTACCACTGAGCCACTAGGGAAATCCCTTAAAAGCAGTTATTGTTGTTCAGGTGCTGGTTTTGTCTGACTCCACAACCCCATAGAATGCAGTACACCAGGCTTCCCTATCCTTCACCATCTCCCGGAGGTTGCTCAAACTCAAGTCCATCGAGTTGATGATGCCATCCAACCATCTTATCCTCTGCTGTCCCCTTCTCCTCCTGCCTTCAATCTTTCCTAGCATCAGGGTCTTTTCAAATGAGTCAGTTCTTCGCACCAGGTGGCCAAATTATTGGCGCTTCAGCTGCAGCATCAGTCCTTCCAATGAATATTCAGGGTTGATTTCCTTAGGATTGAATGGTTTGATCTCCTTGCTGTCCAAGGGACTCTCAAGAAGTCTTCTCCAGCACCACAGCTTGAAAGTATCAATTCCTCAGTGCTCAGTCTTCCTCATGGTCCCACTCTCATATCCTTACATGACTACTGGAAAAAAACCATAGTATTTCTAGAAAGACCTTTCTCAGCAAAGTGATGTCTCTGTTTTTTAATACACTGTCGAAGTTTGTCATAGCTTTTATTCCAAGAAGCAAGCGTCTTTTAATTTCATGGCTGCAGTCACCGGCCGCAGTGATTTTGGAGCCCCAAAAAATAAAGTCCGTCACTGTTTCAATTGTTTACTCCTCTACTTGCCATGAAGTAATGGGACTGGATGCCATGATCTTTGTTTTCTGAACGCTGAATTTCAAGCCAGCTTTTTCACTCTCTTCTTTTACCTTCATCAAGAGGCTCTTTAGTTCCTCTTTACTTTCTGTCACTAGGGTAGTATCATCTGTATATCTGAAGTTGTTGATATTTCTCCTGGCAATTTTGATGCTAGACTGTGATTCATCCAGCCTGGCATTTCACACTGATGTACTCTGCAGAGAAGTTAAATAAGCAGGCTGACAATATACAGCCTTGATGTACTACTTTCCCAATTTTAAACCAGTCCATTGTTCCATGTCCGGTTCTGTTATTTCTTGACCTGCACACAGGTTTCTCAGGAGGCAGGTACAGTGTTTCCATCTGGTATTCCCATCTCTTTAAGAATTTTCCACAGTTTGCTGTGATCCACACAGTCAAAGGCTTTATCATAGTCAATGAAGCACAAGTAGATGATCTATTTTCTGAAAATCTGTTGCTTTTTCTATGATCCAACAGATGTTGGCAATTTGATCTCTGGTTCCTCTGCCTTTTCTAAATCCAGCTTGAACATCTGGAATTTCTCAGTTCACGTACTACTGAAGCCTAGCTTGGAAGATTTTAAGCATAACCTTGCTAGCATGTGAAATGAGTGCAATTGTGCCAAACATTCTTTGGCATTGCCTGTCTTTGAGACTGGAATAAAAACTGACCTTTTCCAGTCCTGTGGCCACAGCTGAGTTTTCCAAATTTGCCAGCATATGGAGTGCAGCACTTTAAGAGCATCATCTTTTATGATTAGAAATAGCTCAGCTGGAATTCTATTACCTCCACTAGCTTAAGAGTAGTAACTACCTCATATGATTGACTTAAGGATTAAGTGAGTGAATAAAAATAAAAACACATAGAACAATGTCTGGAACACTTTAGGTGCTCAATAAACTTTAGCTGCTACATTGCTATTGCTAAAAAGCACTGCTGAACCTTAAAATCCTTTGCAAAATGAATCTAAGAATAGTAGCTCTGTCCCAGTGAGAGCTCAAGCATTTCATGAGATAATACATAAAACGTTTCACACAATGCCTGACACATGGAAAATGTTCCAAAATATCAGCTTTTTAAGAAATACCTAACAAATGAAAAACATAAATTGATGATACATGGAGGATTTCTTCCCTCCCCTTCTGCATATGAGTGTGTTTAAGTGTCTAATTGTGCAAGCCATATTTGTAGAATATAATACTGAGCTTTTGATCTACTAATATCCAGTGAGATTACTTCAAAATAAAATTGTAATTTGATTAGAAGGAAGGTGAAGATGCTGACTCAATTCAATACATGAAATGATTCATCTGTCAGGACATGTTTCAGCGGTGTGTCACAATCCTGGAGGGTGAAGACAGTCAGCGTTTGATTGAATGTATGAGAGCCTAACAGAGCATCAGGGATAGAAAATCAAGAAATTATGAGAAATACAGCCATCTGGAGGAGCACTGCCCAGACTGGGACACACCCAGTTCTCACACATTCCCAAACAATCAGGTTCGAAAAGGAAAGAAAAATAAACAATGGTGCACAGTGCTGTCCTTCCAGCCTGAGTTTTAAAATAACATTAGTACTCACAGATGTTAATACTTATAAATATTAGCTAAAAGCAATAACAGTAATTTATACTTAAAGAGTTCTTTACAATAACATATTTATAACAAACATTACTGACCTCCCACAAAAATAACATTAAGTACTGAACCACTTCAAAGTACCTTGTAAACCTTTTTTCTTTTCCACATACTCTGTTATTTAAAGATCTAAGGTGTTAGTTAAAATTCTGCAAACTTTTTATAGCTTCCTACAAGGCTTCAGGGTAAGTCTGGAAGGAATATGATAGGCAGTTTCAGCCTTCCCAGAACAGAACTGGCTTAGAATCTAGTATGTTTAATTTAATAATCAATCATTCATTCATTCATTCCACAAATATTTACAGAACACTTTTTACATGCCAGGCACTAGTTCAGGCCTTAAGTACACATTTCTGAGCAAGATCAAACAAGATTCTACCCTTCAAGAAGCTTATGGCGCAAAAAGGAAGAAAATCTAACTAGACAGTCATGTAAATAAATATAAGACAGGTTGCATGATGAAGAAAAGGTACAAGATACTATAGGAACATAAACTACAGAGAATAAAAAAGAAATGATGCTTCTGCTCAAAGAAATTCAGCCTAGTGGGAAGCAAAATTAACATGTGTAAATAAGAGTTAAAAAATCTAAGAACAATGCAATTAAGTACCTAAATTTCACTGACTAAGAGACAGAAAAGTAAAAAGCATTCAGCCAGGACCTAAAATATTCCAGCCAGGATATGAGTTCTCTCATTGAAACCTTGCAAAAATCCTGAAAGGCAGGCGTTAATAGTCCCATTTTACAGACAAGAAAACTGACGCTGCAAGCTACTCAGTTTCATTAATATAGGCCAATAACCATGATGTAAAAGCAGTTTCATTGTACAGAACCAAAAGGTACAAATATTTTACATTAAAACGGAATCCTTCTTTGACACTAATTTGAACAGATGTATGTGGCAGCAGGAATGTGGAGAACAGATCAATGAATCTGTTCTCCACATCCTCTACTTCTTCTTTTATAGTCCATCTCCAACCTCTGAGGCAGACCATATTTTAGCATAATCACACTGCACACTCATGACCTTTCCACACCCGCAAATATCTTCCTTATCCTCTGAAAAATATAGTGGATTACCCTGAATGCTAAAGGGCTAACAGGTTTACACCCATAAAGAAACATATTTATACTATTGCAAAGATTTCATAAATAATAACAAAATGGCCTCACTTGATGGTCTAATTTTAACAATGGACATGTCTAAGGTATATAGTCATTGAGTGGCATCACTGACTTGATGGACCTGAGTCTGAGCAAGCTCCGGGAGTTGGTGATGGATAGGGAAGCCTGGCGCGGTGCAGTCCACGGGACACAAAACATTGGACACAACTGAGCAACTGAACTGAAATGAACTGAAGGTACACAGCATAATGATTTGATTTATATACATCATGAAGTGATTATCACAATAAGTTTAGTAAACATCCATCATCTCACACAGGTACAAAGTTAGTAAGAAAAACATTTTCTCGTAACAAAAACTCTTTGGATTGACTCTCTTGACAATTTTTACATGTAACGTGTGTGTGTTAGTCGCTCAGTCACATCCAACTCTTTGCAACCCCATGGACTGCTGCCCACCAGGCTCCTCTGCCCATGGAATTCTCCAGACAAGAATACTGAAGAGGGTAACCAGTCCCTTCCTCCCAACACAGGGATTAAAACCAGGTCTCCTACATTGCAGGTGGATTCTTTACTGTCTGAGCCATCAGGGAAGCCCATACATATATAGTGTTCATTATATTTATCATGTGTATATTACATTCCTAGTACTTACTTATCTTATAACTGTAAGTGTGTATCGTTTGACTGCCTTCACCCAATTCCCCCTTCTCTCACCTGTGTCCCAGTCTTAAAAAGATGAAATATCTACTCTGAAGTTCAAACAAATCACACTGTTCGTTTATATTATCAGTGCACCCTAAGTTCAAAAAGTTAACCAGGCAACAGCTTGAGTCATTGCTCCTGAGCCATTGCTCCTCCTGAAGTCCAAAGTCTTGAGTTACCAAGCACTGCAAGCAAAGGATAATGTCTCTTTGAAAGGGTTTAACATGCAGCAAGCTAAGCAGTTTTGAATGACATTCATCCAGAGTTCAGAAACTCTCATATTACGTAAACTGGGGAAAATATGCACCAGATTCTCTGTGAGAATAGAAAGCACATGCTAAAATGTGTACGTTTCCAGCTTCCGATGAAACCAGATGCTTTATCTGTATGGCTGGTTCACAGATGCAGATGGGCCAGAAGAACCTCATTCACACCCCTCATGAGAGTATTTTTCAGAATCCACGTTCTATTGAAAATACCAATAATCTCCTAGAGACAATCTGCCCTTTTAGGATTCACAACACTATAAACAATGTCAAAAAATACTTGTTCATGAATGAATAAATCAAAATAAACAAGAGTCACCAAGGACAGGTCAGGTATGAAAAAAAAAAAAAAGAAACACTCTCAAGAGCCATTTCCTGTTTCACAATAAATAGTTCTTTCTGAAAATCCTCAGTGAGTCACCATTTCCCAGCCATATCACGTATACATAACAATAGTAAAAACTTCGTAAGCACTTACTCTGAGACAGTCGCTACTCTAAGCAGTTTACATGTACTAACTCATTTAATCCTTTCTGTAATATTGTGCAGGAGCCATTATTATCCTCATTTTACATACAGGAAATTCAGTCTCAGAGAGATTTACTAATTTGCACTTGGTCACACAGCTGGAAAGGAGCCCTGCTGAGCCTTAGACTCAATCTGGCACCTGAATACTCTATCATCTCTGCCAGAGAGTAATATGAGTTGGCTTACCAATAACCACTTTTGTTTTTTCATCTCATACATACAACACAAACTAAAGCAGGGGTCCCCAGCCTCCGGGATCTAATGCCTGAGGATCTAAGGTCGAGCTGATAAAATAATAACGGAAATAAAGTGCACAATAGGAACGTCTCTAGTGGTCTAGTGGCTAAGGCTTCACACTTCCAATCCAGGAGCCTGGAATTCAATCCTCGGTCTGGGAACTAGATCTCACATGCCACAACTAAAGATCTGGCATGTCACAATGAAGATCGACAATCCTGAATGCTGCAACTAAGACCTGGGGCAGCCAAATAAATAAATATTTTTTAAAGTGCACAAAAATGTATACTTGAATCATACTGAAATTATCCCCCCACCCTGCCAACTCCCCTAATCCACTGAAAAATAGTCTTCCACAAAATTGATCCTGGGTGCCAAAAAGGTTGGTGACCACAGCACTAGACGGACAAGCTGAAAAGGTTAATCCTCTTAATAGACTCTTTAATACAGTGTCTACAAAGGCACAAGTTCAGTGATCTGCCTCCACTTGGACCAAACAAAATCCAAGTACCAGGAGTTACACAGATTCTCTAGCTGGACTGTTACTTCTATTAAAATTTAAAGGACCCCTTTATGTTGGTGTTAAGTCTCTCAAATGATTACTAGAAGTCTTCTCTGGCCTTCCAACATCCTCCTTTGCACCTGAGCTGCTTTACCTTTAAGATTTCAACATTCTTTCTGTTTGGATTTAATTTACTTTTCAAGGAAATGTAAGGACACAGAGGTTTAGCTGTTGCATTTTGTTTTGGAACACCTAATATTTGTTGATCCTTCATATGTTTTGATAAGATGAGTCAAATTGAGTGTTCAATCCTTTGTTACCACTGGCAGGGCCTAAGGTCAAGAAGACATCCGGCAGATTGAGGGCAATGGAACTTAAGGGAACCATGAATGGGGCAAAGAGAAAACAAAGGAAAGGGAAGAAGACATTTCAGGCGAGCAGGATACGGTGGTTAAGATCAAGCACATTATATGGGAAATATAAGAAGATGCTCATGACTGTGGAAAATTCTTAAAGGGACAGGTATACCAAACTACCCTACCTGCCACCTTGCTTATTTAACTTATATGCAGAGTACATCATGCAAAATGCTAGGCTGGATGAAGCTCAAGCTGGAATCAAGAATGCCAGAAGTATGAATAACCTTAGCAATGTCTGCCCTAAAGGCAGAAAGTGAAGAGGAACCAAAGGGCTTCTTGATGAAGGTGAAAGAAGCGAGTGAAAAAGCTGACTTAAAACTCAACATTCAAAAAACGAAGATCAGAGCTTCCGGTCCCAACACTTCATGGCAAATAAACGTGGAAAAAAATGGAAAAGAGTGACAGACTTTATTTTCTTGGGCTCCAAAATAACTGCGGACAGTGACTGCAGTCGTGAAAGTAAAAGATGCTTGCTCCTTGGAAGAAAAGCTATGGCAAACCTTGACAGCATATTAAAAAGCAAAGATATCACTTTGCTGACAAAGGTCCATGTAGCCAAAGCTATGGCTTTTCCAGTAGTCATGCACAGATGTGAGAGTTGGACCATATGGAAGGCTAAGCACTGAAGAATTTATGTTTTTGAACTGGTGCTGGAGAAGACTCTTGAGAGACCCTTAGACAGCAAGGAGATCAAACTAGTCAATCCTAAAGGAAATCAACCCTGAATATTCAGTGGAAAGACTGATGCTGAAGCTGAAGCACCAATACTTTGGCCACCAGATACAAAGAGCCTACTCACTGGAAAAGACCCTAACTCTGGGAAAGACTGAAGGCAAAAGGAGGAGGAGGAGACAGAGGATGAGATGGTTGAATGGCATATATCGCCAACTCAATGGACATGAGTTTGAGCAAACTCAGAGTCAATAAAGGTCAGGGAAGCCTGACATGCTGCAGTCCATGGGGTTGCGGGGTCAGACAGGACAAAGCGACTGAACGACAACAATGTACAACTGACTGGATAGCGGACATAGTTGACTGGGAAGAGTAGGAAACCAGAGTGAAGAATTAGAACAGACCAGGCCTCAGATGGCCTTGAAAAATGCACAGTAATCTGAGTTTCATGCAGGTGACAACAGAGATCTGTTGAGCAGGAGCAAACACAGTCAGTGTTTCAGAGAGGTGTGAAGGAAGGTTAGCAAAAACACTGTCACCATAACCAAACATGAGGAGTTATGACAGCCAATACTATGCTGATGGCAACCGAGGAATGGAGGAAAGTCTGAGATACATTTAAAAGACAGGAACAAAGGGGTCAAAAGGATTTTTTGTCATACTGTGTGTAACGCAAAGGAAAGATAGTCAAAGATTACTAAGGTCTCCAGGTTGAGTGAATGATAATACTGGTGGTAAAAATGGAATCATTAGAGAGGTTAATTTATAAAGGAAGCTCATGTATGTCATTGTTGGGGACAATGGAGTGTGAGATTAACTCCAGGGCATGCAAGAGAGGAAAAATTCATGATGGTACTGGAAACACGAGGCTAAACTAGAGAATAGAGATTCCAGAGTTTTCCCATAAAAGTGAAAGCCAGAGAAATAAACAAGCTCAATGACACTGTAAGTGATGAACTAAGCATAGAAGGTTAAAAATGGAAAGTGGCTAGAAACAAGATAAAGAAAACTCAATGACAAGGCAGAAAACTCAGTAAGGGAGCTGAGAACCAAGAAGATGATCACCAATAACAATAAGCAGAACTTCTAAGCCACATCCAATGCCAACAGTTTACTACAGACATACAAGTGGAAAAAACTCCTGTAGCCTTAAAGAAATTCTCCTGATGCTAATGAAACAAGTTCCCAAAGAGGTCTGAGAGATACTCAATGAACTCAAAAACTTGGGAACTGGGACAAGGCCGGTTGTAATTTGATTTTGATTTGGTTTTTATCAAATTAAGAGAAGAAACAAGAGGAAAAAGAGACAAGATGAAAGAGGGAAAAAAATCAAGTCCATTCAAGTTCTTAGGAACTCAGTAGTTTTAACCCACATGCTATTGATTTCAACATTAAATTTTAATTAGTAGTGTCAGGAAAACTGCATGAAAAAAGCCAACGTGAAGAGAGAAGAGCAAAAGATGAAGGTCAGGACTTTGTTGGTTTTTTTTTTTCTATGTACAGTAGATAAAAGTTTTATTAGACTGCAGAATGTTGTTTCATGGAAATTAAGAAAAACATGTTTCACACAAGACATTTTGCCATGAAGTGAAGTGAAGTTGCTCAGTCGTGTGACTCTTCGCGACCCCATGGACTGTAGCCTTCTAGGCTTCTTGGTCCATAGGATTTTTCCAGGCAAGAGTACTGGAGGACTTTGGTTTTAATTCCAGATGCAGTGAAAACTCATGGCAATGTTAAAGCCTGAGGGAGAGACACAGCATACAATTTCTATTTTTCAAAAGACTTCTCTGGGCACTATGAGCTGAATGAATGGAAAAGGGGCAAGAGAAGTTGGAAAATCAGTTCAGAACACTGGTATATAAAAGGCTACTGCTGTGGAGTTGCCATAATGACTGGAGACAAAGTGGACTTAGAGATATATACTGAATGTGGCATCAAAAGCACATACTGACAGCAACTGTTCCTTGGGGAGGGTATGAAGGTGACTTGAAAGTGAGAGACAGGAATCAATGATGAGTATTGGTTGTCTACTTTGAACAGCTGGGCGAATGTAGGAGTCGTCAAGTAAAAAAGAGAAGTAGTTTGGTGGGAGAAATCAAGTATTCCACTGAGAATGTGTTAATTAGAGGTGTTTAGGAGACATATAACCTGAAGATGTCCAGTCAGTAACTGGACATACAAGACCAAAATTTGAAGTAAGGTCAGAGTTGGAGATAGAAATGTGGAAGCAAACAGCACATAAATGGTCTTAAAGTCAATCGAATAGGTGAGATCACCTGTGGCGAGTACAGAAAGTGATGTACAGAAGCCTGAAAAAGCCAACACATATAAGTGTAGGAGAGAAGGAAGAAGCAGCAAAGATAATGAGAAAAAATAGCCAGAGTTAGGAAGAAAATGTCCAGAGTGTCACAAAAGCCAAAGGAGAGTATGTTTCCCCAAGGAGAATGGGGACAAGCAGCAGATGCTGCTGACAGACATGTGTCCATCAAGATTTGGGGATGGCCTTGATGAGCAATTTCAATAAAGCAACAATAAAGGCAGGACCACACAACGGCAAGAATTTATGGAATCCTACCCTGTGGCCCCACCATTAGCATAACTTTTTTTCAATTTATTTATGTTTAATTGAGGGATAACTGCTTTACAATATTGTGTTGGTTTCTGCCATACATCAACATCAATCAGCCATAGGTACTTTTTCAGCCTCTCTTCCTGCCTTCAGTTGCTCTGTGCCAAGTTCAAACTCAGGGATTCTGACTTAGGTACAACACGTCACTCTCATCTGTTGGGTAGAGCCTCTGGGTTGGATTCCTTCCTGCCTGGATCAAAGGCCTGCGTATTCATTGCATGGTCTTGAGACCAGACCACAAGGTTCTACACGACATCCATTATGAGAAGGTCTGTGAATATAACGAGTATTCTAAGTCTTGGCCTGTCCCTAACACACTGCACTCTACTTAAATTTGAAACAAAGATCATGACTTTCCCTGGAGGTCCAGTGGTTACGACTCTGCATTCCCAATATAGAGGGCCCAGGTTTGATCCCTGGTCAGGGAACTAGATCCCACAAGCCGTAACTAAACCTGAGCACAGCCAAATAAATAAAATTTTTTTAAAAAACAAAAATCAATGAATATTTTTACTGATGAAGGTCAAAGGAAATTTTAAAATTGTTAAGTAGTTTAGTTTTTCTTAATTTGGAATAAGTATCCAGGTGTTCAAGACATCGTTCTTAGACCTTATCATTAATTTATAAAAACAATTTACATCCTTTTAACTGGGATAATACAATGAAGGCAGTGATCATTTTAAATGGAAAAACTACAACAACAAAGAAAAACTACTTATGAATATAGAGTGAAAATATCTAGTACATTTTTAATTATTATAGAAAGAAAAATACATACATGTATTTTAAAACCTTTACAATAAAACAAAGTGAAGGAAAAGTTTTTAATAGTATGCACTCACTCCCTATTTTAAAGAGAAAAACAGTTTCCAACCAAAACACTCAAGCCTCTATAATTTCACCCACAGGAAAGCCAAGCTAAAATGAAAAAAAAAAAAAAAAACTAATATAAAGTTTACAGTGGAAACTCTGACAAATGCTTAACTATAGTGTCATAAACAGCACTGCTATCATTACTTATGCCTACATAGCCAGACACAAATGCATACATCCTTCATTTCAATTAGTGGTCAAAAAAAATAGAAGATCATGATACTTAAAGCTTATACTTGCCACTGATGAACCTAAACAAAAAATTAAAACCATAAACACACGCTGGAGTCAGCACACTCTCAAACAATGCCTTTGCATTTGAAAGGAGGACTGACATTAATTTATACCTGTATAGTACTCAGAAGAATTTTAAGGCATCCCTAAAGTACAATACTTCATTTAGTGATCCTAACAAAACTATGAGTTAGGCTAAGTTTGATACTAATTTTGCAACTGAGGAATCTGACTTGCACCAAAGAGGCACAATTTGCTCAAAATTACAACATAAGAGGTAACAAGGACCATGTTCAAATCCATGTCTTACAGGTTTCAAGAGGTCCACTTCCCCCTCCACCAAAGTTTACAAGTAATATAGTCTTTAATTAAAGGGTTTCAAATCCCTGCCAAAATTGATTCAAATATCACATAAAATACTGTGACTTCTCAACAGACTCAGTTATTCACCCAAGTAATAACCAAGCTTTGATGATTAGTTCTAAGGCATTAGATGCCCAGCTACACTGATGTATTACCAGAAAGCCAATTCTGACAGTTCTTTCATTATGCTATTATTTTTCCTAACGAGCACACAGAAATCATTGTAAGACTGTTGGTGGTCACTGTGTTTCCATCCTTTCCTAGAAGTTCCACTGATTTCAAGTCCATTAATAATTAGCAGTCATAAAGTAATCTATAAACTACTCATTCACGACATTCATGAATAAGATCATATATTTAACACAAACTTAACTAAGAGTCCACTAATAGCTGAAAATTAAAGAACAAGGTGAACCATTTAGACTGTAAAGTATTAGAATCTGTTTTGTGACTTACACACATCAAAAAACAAACAAAAAATCCAACACCTCTTCACTTTAAGATGCTTATTAACAAGTATCAAATCTTTCTTTTAATTTTAATAAGACATTTTAACCCAAAATTTCTAAATATTATCATTAACCATGTAATCAGTGTAAAAATGTTAATGATATTTTGCATTCTTTTTTCATATCTAAGTCTTCAAAATTCAGTGCATTTTTATACTTCCAGAGCATCTCAATTTGTATCAGCCTCATTTCAAGCATTGCATAATACCATGTATGTAGTGGCCACCATATCAGACAGAGCACAACTAAAGGACTCAAGAAAGGCCTCAGGCAAAATCAGAATGTGCCAGAACTTTGTCCTTCTTCTATTGTCCTGCTTCTATTCTCCACTGAGATGCCTTTTTGTTTCCCTTTTCAGGGCCCCAAGCTCTGCTATTCACGTTCTCTCTCTAGGAAAATAAGAGAGCACAGGGCACGGAAATACACCGTGATTTAAACAGCCCGAGACTTGTAACCTGAACTATCACTTAACCAGCATCTCTTCCCCCACTTTCCGTTTAACTTAACAGGCTGTTCCCAGGAGTATCCTTTATGAAGTCCACAATATCTACTATATATCTGGATCACAGGCATGATCCAGTGTCTGCATCATTTCATAAGAAAAAGAAATTTCACCTAGAAATTAAGATAGCATTTAAACTACCATTTCACCTTTGCCTCAGCCAAACTCAATACACAATCTAAAAGCAAATATGCAATAAAACAATATTAAATAATATGAATAACTACCATTTACTGAGCACTTGATATATTCTAGGAACTGTCAACCTGCTTTAATGATAACAACAACAACAACAAAATACCAGATGATGTTCTCTGCGGTTTACAGACATGACCTCCCCAGTATTCTTGGGCTTCCCTGGCGGCTCATCTGGCAAAGAATCCACCTGCAATGCCGGAGACCTGAGTTCGATCCTTGGGTTCGATCTCTGGGTTGGAAAGATCCCCTGGAGAAGGGAATGGCTACCCACTCCAGTATTCTGGCCTGGAGAATTCCATGGACTGTATAGTCCATGGGGTGGCAAACAGTCAGACATGACTGAGCGACTTTCACTCAGACTCATATATCAGTTCAGTTCAGTTGCTCAGTCGTGTCTGACTCTTTGCGACACTGTGAACCGCAGCACGCCAGGCCTCCCTGTCCATCACCAACTCTCAGAGCCCACTCAGACTCATGTCCATCAAGTTGGTGATGCCATCCAGCCATCTCTTTCTCCCCTTCTCCTACTGCCCCCAATCCCTCCCAGCATCAGGGTCTTTTCCAATGAGTCAGCTCTTCCCATCAGGTGGCCAAAGTACTAGAGTTTCAGCTTCAGCATCAGTCCTTCCAATGAACACCCAGGACTGATCTCCTTTAGGAAGGACTGGTTGGATCTCCTTGCAGTCCAAGAGACTCTCAAGAGTCCCTTCTCCAACACCACAGTTCAAAAGCATCAATTCTTCGGTGCTCAGCTTTCTTCACAGTCCAACTCTCACATCCATACACGACTACTGGAAAAACCACAGCCTTGACCAGGCGGACCTTTGTTGGCAAAGTAATGTCTCTGCTTTTTAATACGTGATCTAGGTTGGTCATAACTTTCCTTCCAAGGAGTAAGCGTCTTTTAATTTCATGGCTGCAATCACCATCTGCAGTGATTTTGGAGCCCAGAAAAATAAAGTCAGCCTCTGTCTCCACTGTTTTCCCATCTATTTGCCATGAAGTGATGGGACCAGATGCCATGATCTTAGTTTTCTGAATGTTGAGCTTTAAGCCAACTTTTTCACTCTCCTCTTTCACTTTCATCAAGAGGCTTTTTAGTTCCTCTTCACTTTCTCCCATAAGGGTGGTGTCAACCGCATATCTGAGGTTACTGATATTTCTCCCGGCAATCTTGATTCCAGCTTGTGCTTCTTCCAGCCCAGCGTTTCTCATGATGTACTCTGCATAGAAGTTAAATAAGCAGGGTGACAATATACAGCCTTGACGTACTCCTTTCCTGTTTGGAACCAGTCTGTTGGTCCATGTCCAGTTCTAACTGTTGCTTCCTGACCTGCCTACAGGTTTCTCAAGAGGCAGGTCAGGTGATCTGGTATTCCCATCTCTTTCAGAACTTTCCACAGTTTATTGTGATCGACACAGTCGAAGGCTTTGGCATATACACCCCCCTTTACAAACAGAGGAACTAAGGTCCACAGAGACTAGCGTCTTGCCCAGGGTCGCACTGGCAGTTAGGGAGAACCCAGCACCACAGCCCCTGCCCTCTCGTCATCACGTGTGAGTAAAATGGGCTAATTTAAGGAAAGTGCTCAGAACAATGCCTGACACATAGTAAACACTCCACAGACGCTAGTAATTGTTGCCAGTATTACTCAATCTTCCTAACAATCAAATAAACTCCTAAAATAAAAACATGAGAAAAGAATATGGACAACAAGAGGAAACTGAGGAGAGAGAAGGTAAGAGATCCATAAGCAAAACCTCAGGAAGAAACAAGTCAAAACTTTCAGAAAGAAAGGCCAAGTTCAGTGATGACTGTCCAGAGTTTTATCTCGTTGGCATAAAATGTCATCTTCTATTATTTTACTGACTCATTTATCTTCTTTTAAAAAATGCAGTAATACTAAAAGGAAATGGGAAGGGGAGAAGAAGGAATTAGGAGAACGAGGGAAAGAGAAGTTACATACATTATCTGTAAAAACTAACTGCCAAAGAAATCCTCATTTTAAGGCAGGCTCTTTCAAAGAAAATGTAAGTGTAGGTTAGCCTAGGATTAAATCACTATCCACTACTGACTCCTACAGAAAAAAAAAGCACTTAATTAATATGCATACTAGAGTTAAAAACCCAAAAATCTACATGAGAGAAACAATGAATCCCAAGTGATACTGCTCTTATGCAAAACATAGGTAAATGAATCAATATGATTTAGCTTTGAGATCCTTTAAACACTCTCGAGGCTGTTTTCCCATCTCAAAGGTGGAAATAATAACAACAAAAAAAGACATAGTTCAATTTCATTTAATATCTGGTTTATTACTTGATCATCTGTCGATACTACTAATAAAATAAAAAAAGGAAAAATTGAATAAAGATTTGGATATCATTAATGTGGACACCTACCCTGTAGAACTGAACACTGAGACTATTGTTTTCAACTTGCAAAACAAATAAATGGCAACTTCTGGTCTTCTGCAACCTGACATCCAACCTTTTTTTAAGAATAAGAAAACTAAAAAAAAAAAAAAGAAAAGGATAAGGAAATTGAAGCCTAGAGGGTTAAGTCTAAAAAAGCCAGATGGTCAGTGGAAAGCAGGAACATGAAGAAATGTCATACTTAAGAGTAGAATCCTGAAAAAAAAAAAAAAGAGTAGAATCCAAGTTCCCTCACTGACTAAGTGTTGCCTCACTTTCCTCATCCAATGGGAGAATTATACCACTCTCCTAGCAAGCTGATAAGAAATAAAGAAAACAAAATATACAACATTACCAAGTAATAGGCACTCAGTAAGTGGGAGACTTGCATTGGAGAAGGAAATGGCAACCCACTCCAGTGTCCTTGCCTGGAGAATCCCAAGGATGGGGTCGCACAGAGTCGGACACGACTGAAGTGACTTAGCAGTAAGTGGGAGACAGTGGTTTTAGTGTTAGTCCAATCTCCTTGCAAGTGGCTCAGTAGGTGACGGTTATCAATCACTATTATGAATACAACCTTCTAGGGGACAAAGACTGCATCTGCCTTAGACAGTGGGTACAGAGCCTAGCACAGAGTAGCCACTGAATACTGGAGGCAGGGAGGAAAGAAAGAAAGATTACACAAATAATCAACAGAGGAATTGATAACTCAACACAGTTCTTCAAAATTCCATCTAGATAAGGTGTTTATGGTCTAACAGTTTTAAACCATATTAACTTTTTTTCCCAATCAAAACACAAAAATTTACTCTAGTAAATAGAAAAAAATTCACTACTTTACTATAAACTCAAGATAAATTCTGAGCATTATTATTCTTTCGTGAGATACCACAAAATAATCATATGTCCGAGATTCTCTACAGTGAGGCTGAAGTAGCAAAGCAAATTGTACCATGGGCAAAACCCTCTACTGAGCTCTCTAAAAAGAAAATTCAGAGGCTAGATCTATCTATCACAAAAGCCAGAGTTTTGTTGTAATTTATGCTATATGATACCTAACTAGGCAAAAAAAAAAAAAAAAATGCATTAAATGCTTTATATTTACCCGCCATTAAGTTAAAAAGTATATAAGTAACACATTTAACTAGAGGGCCAGGAATCTCTTGGGTGACAACAGCCAAGCTGGCTAAGGCAGCGAGTACACTCAGTACAACCAGTCCAGGGTATGAGAATCCATGAGAACTTGACTCTCATCCCTGATTTAGCATACGAGCAGACTAAATCACTTATCTTCTCTAGATCCTAATCTCCTTCTGGCTAAAGAAAACATTAAGAACAATATCTGTCTCCAGTCTGTTATTCCCATACTTCACAACAAAGACAAAAACACACAGAGGCACACACACTCTGAGCTCTTTAGCAGATTAATTTCCCTCTAAAGTCTACTTGTCAAGTACTATTCAGGTGACAGCTCCAGCTGTCTGGCCCCAAACGGTCTCTTCTATTCACTCAACACCTCGCTAAATGAACTGACCTGTCTGTTTGCCTACACTTAGGAATCAAGAGCGGAACAAAATGTAGTCTTTGATACAACAGAGTAAGACACAGCTACATGTCAATCTAAACAGCACCAAGCACCACACTGACATCAAATTAAAAACCCTTTTGACAAATCCTAGCTAAAAATACTGTCTATAAGGATTAAAGAGCCTGAAAAAAATTCTCCCTAAGCCATCAAGCTAGTAAAAGGAAATTTTCCAACTAGTAAAATGAAACATGTGAAGAGAAAACCAATACATATGATCAAATTTTGCTAGTTTGAATTAAATAAAACAGTCAATTTTTATATGTCAAAACTGATCCTAGGCTTTTATGAAATATAGGCAATTTCATTTGGTTCAACCTAAGAGAATGCCTTACTTTGTTAATAGCACTAAGACTAATAATATTAGTAGCATCAAAGGACAGTGGTCTCAAATCAGAATACACATGTGAGAACACTTTCCACAGAGAATTTTTGCTTTGTCTTGTTTTACTTTGTGTTTTGTATTGAAATATACCTAAAAGGAAAACAGTGTAATAAATCCCCATAAACCCATCATCCAACTTCTCTTTCTGACATTCTCTAAATGTCAATATTTACAACATCCTGGAAATTACACGCTATGCAATTGTCTAAACATACAAGGTAAACTTGTCAGAATCAATTCAAAAATTCAATGTTCTACAAAATTCTGTCAGGTTTATAAACCAAAAATATTTGAAAACTGCTGCCATCAGGCATGTGTGATCCTGGATGGCATATAGATGGTATTCTCAAAGCATGAGTTTTGGTGAAATATTTTCTTGGTTGATTAGTTGCTGAGTTTTGGATTATATAAGAAAGAGGAGTAAATATATGCTGGCACAAAATATCTCTCATCGACAAGGACAAAGAAACTAACAAAGAGTAAGTCAGCCTTTTACAAAATAAAACAATTACTTGAATACATAAAATCCTGAAAAGTATTTAATTATGTTTACTTCTATGTACCACACAAAGGCACAGGCATATACCTCCTGGTAAGTCTAACAGAATATACTATTCACCAACAGTTTAACTTATCCAATGCCTGCTGTGAAATGGACCCTGGCATATTTCCTTCAACACATATTTCTGGAGTACTTTCTGTGCATGAGACACTGCTCTAGGCAGTGATGATACAGTAGTGAACAAACAAGATGAAGATTCCTGCCCTGATGGGGTTTATGTTCTAGCACAGATACTATTATAAATATGAAGATTAGCTAGTACTTTAAAGAGGGATAAGTGCAACAGGAAAAAGAAAGAGAAAGCAGGAAAGAGCAACCGGAAAGGCAGCAGGGTTACAATTTTAAGTAGGATGAGCTCACAGACTTGTGGCCTAGACAGACATTTACCTAATCATGACATCAATGTGATAATATGTACTACGTGAGATCTGATCAAGGCTCAATGGGAAGGAGGAGCCCCTTAA
The DNA here is from genome assembly GCF_963930625.1 of Muntiacus reevesi. Classification (NCBI taxonomy): domain Eukaryota; kingdom Metazoa; phylum Chordata; class Mammalia; order Artiodactyla; family Cervidae; genus Muntiacus; species Muntiacus reevesi. The sequence continues at coordinate 72,786,517 of NC_089255.1, forward strand.
TTCTGCCTCCCAGAGGAAGGAACATTTGAACCAATTTTTGAGAGACCAAGAGAAGCTGGCCAGAGGCATGAGATGACAATGGGCTCTCAATGTCTAGGGAACAGCATGTGCCATGGCCGGGAGAGGAGAGCTAGAGTGGGCAGCCTCCCAGGATGAAACCATGGCTGATGTGATGGGGGAGGAGGCAGCTGTGAGAAAGGCAGGCAGGGGTCAGACCAAGGGGGTTCCGCGTTCGAGGGGGTGCTTTCTACCACTAGCTATGCTACAGAAGGCTCACACAGGCAGCTCTGAAAGGCAGCTTCGTGTGGGGCCAGGAAAGAAATGAAAATGCAGAGGCAGTGATGGGGAAAGGAGAGGACAGGACAGACTCAAAACATCTACCGAGCAGCTAGAAGCAGAAAGACACGGAGCCCAAACAGATGCAGTGAAGGCCACACTGGAGATGAAGGTACCACTCCCTAAAATGGGGACATTCAGAAGAGATCCTAGAGAGATTTAAGGACACGCTCAAAGTAAGGGACCTGTGAAAGGGACCATGGAGTAGCGAGAAATGCAGATCTGGATTAGAAAAAATTCTAGCCTGGAAACATAAACTGAAAAGTCTGGGAGGTGCAGCTGAAGGCATCAGAATGGATACTATCCATCTTTTTCTCTCTCCTCCCCTCCCCTCCCTCTCTCTCACACACATACTATATACATACACAAGTATATCAATTATAAAGAGAGCACCAAGATCTTCTAATCATTCCCTTTTTCAGAAAGAAGCAGCCTACAACAACACGACTATTAATATTTTATCTGTCCTAAGTGAACAGTGTCAAACACAATTACTCAAAAGCAAACAAGGAACTTCTTAAGAATGAGGCAACTACAAGATTGAGACTACTACAGATAGTTTCCAGAACCACAAGAAATAATGTTATAATTCAAACCAAAGAAAACTATTCAGAATCTCCTCAAAAGATCAGGAAAGCCACACACAAGGTTCTAACTAGGCCAAGTATATTTGCTGAGTCCTTCACAGTGTTCTCAAGCTAGTTAAAGATACAGGAAGTTTAAAATACTACCAGGGCACCACCAAGTTCAATTTTTATATCCTAAGATTTCAATAATTCACAATAAAAATAGATAAGCCAACAAATTATTTTAAATTTGCAGGAGACCAAGGCAGCAAAGAACTGCCTCATCTTTCTCAGTGGGAGCACCCCTGAAAACACTCCTGTAGGAAGGGACGATGTAACCACATTTCTTATTTTAAAAATAAAAATTTTTCAGCACTTTAAAAGAAAGGAAAATATAATTTTTCTCCTAAGGCCATTATTATATCCAAACTCAACCATTCATTTCTTTGAACAGTCTTTTCACCTGCTTTGCTTTCATAAAAGTAAACGTTCCGTCCAAAGTAAGTATCAAGTTCTTTTGTAAGATTTTGGCTTAAATCTTTCTGCCTCACAGAAAAGAGCTACTGCTATGGTATGCATGTAAAAACATAACTTTTTACATATCTAGTTCAACAAGATGACTATGAAATGTGAATGCTATTTTCCATGTTTTTCCTACTTTTTTAAAAAGCTGGGGAAAAAATCTACAGGTGTTTCCATTATTAGTGATATATAACTTGTGATGCATATATGCAGATAATACCACCTTTATGGTAGAAAGTGAAGAGGAACTAAAGAGCCTCTTGATGAAGAGGAAAGAGGAGAATGAAAAAGCTGGCTTGAAACTCAAAATGAAAAATACTAAGAGCATGGCATCCTGTCCCATCACTTCATGGCAACCAGAAGCGAAAAAAGTGGGAAAGTGACAGATTTTATTTTCCTGCGTTCCAAAATCACTGTAGACAGTGACTAAAACCAAGAAATTAAAAGACACTTATTCCTTGGAAGGAAAGCTATGACAAACCTAGATACCCGTATTAAAAAGCAGAGACATCAGTTTGCCGACAAAGGTCTGTATAGTCAAAGCTATGGTTTTTCCAGTAGCCATGTACAGATGTGGGAGTTGGACCAAAAAGGAGGCTGAGCGCAGAAGAACTGATGCTGAGTTGTGGCGCAGGAGACTGGAGAGTCCCCTTTGGACTGCAAGGAGATCAAACCAGTGAATCCTAAAGGAAATCAATCCTGAATATTCAATAGAAGGACTGATGCTGAAGTTGAAAGCTCCAATACTTTAGCCACCTGTTGTGAAAAGCTGACTTAATCAGGAAAATACCCTGATGCTAGGAAAGATGATTGAAGGCAAAAAGGAAAAATGGTGTGGCAGAGGATGAAATGGTTAGAAAGCATCACTGACTCAATGGACTTGAATTTAAGCAAACTCCAGGAGATAGTATAAAGAAAGGGGAAGATTGGCATGCTGCAGTCCATAGGGTTGCAATGACTCAAAATGACAGCAATTGAACAGCAACAACAACTTGTGATGAATCTATGGTTGTGTAAATACTGACAAACATTTGTGGTAGAGAAGCCTTCCAAAGGCATTTCCTCTAAAAAAATATGTCCTCATTACACTTTGGTATTACCTATTCTCTCCAACTCCCCTTTGCACCTCTCTCCTCTCCTCTCCTCCTCACGTTTCTCCCCCTTGCCCCTTTCTAACTGCTGGCTCTTCCACTCTCTCTTTCATAAACACACACACACACTCTTTAAACATTTTCACCAGGACGCAATTTTTTTCCCATGATGCTTATAAGTGAAAACATTTGCACAAACAATAGGTTCTCTAACAAATACCAAAAGACACACTCTTCTCGGTAATAAGTCTCTCTCTTCTCTCTACCAGATCTCTCTCATACAAAAAGATCCATCATCTACATACGGCAACATTCTTATCTTGAGATGTATGCATGTGTGCATGTTGAGTCACTTCAGTCATGTTCGACTCTTTGTAACCCTATGGACTGCAGCCTGCCAGGGTCCTCTGTTCACGGGATTCTCCAGGCAAGAATACTGGAGTTGGTTGCCACGCCCTCCTCCAGGGGATCTTCCCAACCCGGGGATCGAACCCACATATCTTAAGTCTCCCACATTGGCAGGCAGGTTCTTTACCACCAGCATCATCTGGGAAACCCCTTGAGATGTATACTAAATTACACATTTAGTTTATTTGTGCAAATATACTAAATTCTCATCACAAACTGCTTACCAAGACCATCATTTGGGATATATCAGAATATGAAACTAGAAATCATGAGATCCACTATGCTCTACCATTTGCTTCCCCTTTCATTTTCTTTCCTATCCTATCTCTGCTTTCCTGCCTTCCTCTCTCCTGTATAAACTCTAAGCCCCAAACTGTTGCCTGTGTTTCAGCTAAAAGACCCCAAGCGAGTCTTCACTCTCCTCCTTTTGGCCCCATACCCCTCCAGGCTCTATCCCCATCCAACCTTAGATGTCTCTCTCAAATGTCATTTTCAAAGGTCATGAACCTTTCCTGGTGATTTGCTCAACCCGATGTCATCCTTCCCTGCCTCTGAAGCGCAGGGGTCCCTTGCTTGTAACTCTCTTACTGCACTTAAGTAGATTACAGGATGTGATATCTGCCCTCTTGGAATTATATTTAATTGCATTTGTGCCATGTAGCCCCATAACACCAACACACAACAATGAATAGAGCTGAGCTGTCTCAAACCCACTTGTTTCTGTAACAAATAATTTATTTTATACAAGTATTCTCATCTCTCTCTCTCTCACACACACACACCAGTTAACTATGTGAGGTGATGGATATGTTAACTGCCTGACTGGTCATGTCACAATGCTTAAGTATTAGAATGGCACATTGTACACTTTAATTATACATATAATTTCTATTTGTCAATCATACTTCAGTTAAAAAAAAAAAAACAAAAAGCAATTGGGCAGTCCAATACAGTAGCCCACCTATAGCTATTAAGCATTTGAAATATCAGGTGTTCTAAGTGAGGTGTACTGTAAATGTGTAAAAAAACACATGAGATTTCAAAGACTGAGTGTGAAAAACAGAAATAATTCATTTTATATCATATATGTATTAAAATGATAATATTTTAGATATCTTGAGTTAAAGAAATCAAAATTAACTGTATCTGTTTCTTTTTCCTTTTTTAAAAATCTAGTTACTAGAAAATGTTAAATTATGTATGTGACTCACGTTGAGGTCTGCATCCTATTTTTTACTGGAAGCACTAAACTAACACAAGAAACAAAGGAGATAAACTGCTAGAACAAAAAACAAAGAGGAAAACCGGCCATTCCCTTGGCCCTGGAAGAGCGCACAACCATTCTACTCTGTGATCATAAAAGAAACCAGTCATTCTCCGTTCTTCAATAACCTGACTTACAGCTTACTACCTCTAAACAAGAAGTGCAGGCAACCTTAAGTAAACAGCACACTGAATTGTTACACCTTCACAGACACTCCATACACTTAGCTTAAACCTAAATTGTCAGGGATAAAGAAGAAAGAAGAAAATCAGAGAGCTTTTTTTTCCAATCGGAGAGCTTCCTTTCTATTCAAAAGAAAACACTGCCATGAGAGGCTCTCCCTAAGCAACTGTTCTTTCCTGTTAAGGACCCCAAAATTCCTATCTGTTTTTCTCCTACATGATGGCTAATCATGTAAAAAATGTGGCCAAATATAAAGGTGGCCAAATATAAAGGTGCCCTTTAGAAACTTCTACTAAACAAGCAGTATTCCACATTATTATGACTCTGAGGCCTCTTGTGAAAATTTTTAAAGGGTCACAACAGGTTTAAATTAACCCCACAGAAAGAATCTGGCATTTTAAAAGGATCTGATGACTCAAAACATTCTTGTGGACTCTCCCAGCCTCTTTGCTGGAAATGCACTCCGGACAGTCATACCAGTTAGTTTTCTTTTACGCTAACCCAAGTCAAGTACAAACCTGAAATGTGAACTAAAGATAACTACTTTAGGCTCTCTCCTCAGGTGTTTTGTTTTTGTTTATGGGGGCAATTTCTTTGATTGGGTTTTGCGTTTTTGTTTGTTTGTTTGTTGGGGGGAGGGGCTGTTTTACTTCTCCATTTGAGTGGAAAATAACAGCAAAATAAAAAAAGCCAAATCCAAGACAGAAACTACGAGTCTCCTCACTGGAACTTAGAAGTCGACTCTTTCTACCAGGCGTTACTTGGCCAAGCTGTGCCTAACTCTGCCTGTCTCTACCTCTGAGCAAAACATGAAGAAGCTAGACATTCCATCAATAAAGTCCCCAAAGGTGGCTAAGGGCTAACCAGATGGTCATCCGCCCATCAGCCACTCTAAATAAAAAATTCTGATACATTAAAGACTGACTTGGCATGAAGCAGCAAGAAATGGGGGTACAGTTTAAGAAACCAAATAGCTGTTAAGGCTAAACACCCTAACTTCTTTGTCTAGAGCTGGGTTTCTCAATTTCGCACTATTGGTGTTTACGGCCAGAAAATTCCTTACTCTGGGCAATGTTCTGTGAATTGTAGGATACTTCAGCAGCATCTGCAGACTCTCCACCCACTAGATGCCAGCCATGACCTCCTTCCCACACACCCCTACCACGAGCTGTGACAATCAAAAAGGTCTCCAGACATTGTCAAAGATCCTTTGGGAGACAAAAAAAAGCCCCCAGCCAAGAACCATCGGTAGAGAGCAAAAGCACCTGAAAAGTTGCACCACATCAGAGGCAACGCCCTCGGTTAGGTGGGTGGCAGGCTGGACTCAAACAGCTGGTCTTGCACGCCTGGTAAGAAGTACTTCTGACAAAGTCTCTGTTACGACCAAACATGGAGGGCCACAATTTAATGAAGGACTCCAGGGATCGGAACCAGCCAAGCTTCAGACACAAGGTTCTTCAACTACAGTGGAAGTAAAGCTTCCCGCCTTAGTAACTAATTTAATTGGTAAACATATTTATTAGATTAACCAACAGTGACTATTCAGAAGACATGATGTTCTAACTCCTAAACTCAGATGGTTATTGTCTTAATGTGGTTTTAAATAAAAATAAAAAACCACTTTGTGACCCATATAGTTCAGGCTTCCCCGCTGGCTCAGTGGTAAAGAATCCACCTGCAGTGCAGAAGACGCAAGAAGCGCAGATTCAGTAAGTAGGCTGGGAAGACTGTCTGGAAGAAGGCATGACAACCACTCCAGCATTCTTGCCTGGAGAATCCCATGGACAGAGGAGACTGGCGGGCTACAGTTCACAGGGCCGTAAAGAGGGGCTTCACAACTGAAGCACCTTAGCACGCACACACACACAGCTCACACAGTGAGCAAGAAATTAACAGGACTGAGACTCTCCAAGGACCGGGGGAACAGGCACTCTCCGGTAACCGTCTAGGGATGTGGACTGCAACTCCTAAAGCAACTTGGCAGCATCTACCCAACTTCATTGTTTACTCAAAATTCCACTTCTAGGAATCTATCCTACAGATATACTCACCTCTACACAAGGAGAGGGACACATAAAGCAGTTCCCACAGCACTGTTTACATCAGCAGCAAATTGGAAATACTTCAAATGTCAGGAAGGAAATAGTTTTAAATAAATTAGTGTACATTCACACCTTGGAAGACTATACAGCCATTTTTCTTTAAAAAGCAATAATAAGACAAACTTTTAAGTGGGAAATGAATGGACAAAGAAATATATATAGTGAGAAAGTATGGCTTCATGTATATTGTGTGTGTGTCTGTGTCTCTGTCTGTGTGTAGATACAGACAGAAAAAGGTCTGAAAGAATACACACCAATTTGTTTTGATTTTTTCAACAAGTATGTGTTCTTTTAAGCCACTAACAATTTTCAAGACACAGACTTAAAAGTTAGACTTGGGCTATCTTCATTTTTCAAATTTAAGGCTTATTAAAAACTTTTTTCTGTATGTCACTTTTTCGATAAATCAGGCTTTGTGGATAATTCTATATCACACACTGGGATGTATTAGAGTTCACTGTTTGTTGACCACATAATGTTGACATTGCTGATCCTTTGAAGCAGTCACCTAAGGCTTAATTCACTTTGCCAAGTCAACTTCAATGAGGTAAGAAATCTCACCAAGATGCCCTCTTGAATCATAGTCAGTTGATAACTAAGAACATAGTCAGAAAGAAATATTTTAATTTAGCACAATATTTTAATTTTTATGAAATGTTAACAAATGTTTGTTTAATTTAGCAGACTGATCTTATACAAATTTAAATTTGATTCTAATTGTACTTTTCAATTTATTGATCTAAATGATCCATACTTATTGATGTGGCTTTTCCTCTTCTACTTAAATCTTCAATTAATAATCAAACATCTGAAGGACTGACAGACCTGATAATAAATAAAAATTAAAACCTCAATTCTAGATTTAGAGTAACAAACTATTTTATCTGGGTGCACAGTAGGAAAGGTACTTTTCAAAAAAAAATTTTTTTTGGTTCTAAAATAAACGAGCAGACACTTTTCAAAACAAAATGTCAAGCATGAACCATAATAGCTATGGCCTTTAAACCATCTTAGCACACCACCCTCTACCCTCAGCTCTAACCAGTTTAACTGCTTTTAAATGGAACATTCTAAGTTGTAAAAATAACTGTATTTCCTCCTGTTTAAGTTTTCCCATTTGGAAAGATAGTTTAACCTTTATTAGGGCATTTATCTCAAATACACTATATCCATAGCTCAGTCAGTAAAGAAGCTGCCTGAAATGCAGGAGACCCAGATTCAATTCCTCGGTCAGGAAGATCCCCCTGGAGAAGGAAACAGCAACCCATTCCAGTATTCTTGCCTGGAGAATACCATGCACAGAGAAGTCACATCTTAGTGGCTGTAGTGATGATGATATGACATCACTTCTAAATTATTTTATACAGAGATGCATAAATGTGAGCATGATACTATTTCCTTTCCACTGAAAGAACAATATAACAAAGAAATCTTGAAGGTCTTTATTCAATTAGAATGCTGGATCTGAAGACTGGATCCATGGGATTTTGTAAAACCTGGGTCTACATCAAAAGGCTACATACAACCCTCTTCTGTCTTGACACCATCAAGACGAAGCACCATCTGTAGACAAACCACACTCCTTCATTCTCCGAAAGTAACTAACAGTGTACGGGGTAAGGAACCAGGTATAAACACAGGAAACTGCTCAAAGTTTACCCAGAAACTGGAAAGGTAACTTGATCACTGCAACCTGTCATAAAACACTGCTTTTTTCATGGCCAAAACACACTCGGTTTAATGGTACCACCTGGTATTGTTCAATATTTCCTTCGTCACAAATATCAATAAATCTCATTTCCTTACTCACTTAGAAGACAATACATTTGGTGAACTTTTGGCGATAACTGAATTCAGTTTCTATGGCTTATGTCTTATTTTAAGTACAATATCATTCGGTCAACAAAATAATCATCTTAGAAAAGAAGTTAGTATTTTTTCCTTATGAGTTAGATGGCTTTTTTAGTTAGTATCAACCAAGTCTTGAGAGCTTTTCTGAATGTTTGTCATTTTATCTTGAGACTGAATGCCCTAAATCCATTAGAGAGACAAATACTGTGGGCTTTATTAAGTGAAAAGGCAAAGCTTGCATAAATTGTTTTACTTAAGACAGAAATTGTTTCACACACATATTTATAAACAAATACGTAGTATCAGATGGTTAATCTAAGCATTTCACTCCCTTCTTGACATGGTTTTAGAGAAGCTTTTTCAAGGTTTTCCAAGCTTCACATATATGAAGTTTTACAAGGCTTTACAGTGTTTGGGGATCTTTACACCCTAGTAATTTTATCATTCAAGAAAATACAAGGACAAAGGTTTTTCTGAATTCAGTATGTATTTTTAAATAAATCTATGCTTTATTAATCACAAGCACCTATAAACATCTAAAAAATACTAGTACAATACATTTACGCCCAGGGCCTTTTTATTTAGTCTGTAGCTTAGGGGTTTGCATAGATGACTGAACCCCTTACAATTACTACATATACCTCATCTTTTGAAGGCCACATTTGGTGAACCATTGGCAGAGAATAGGAAACACAAAATTGCCCAGGTACAAACAGTATAGTTCTTTCTAAGTATTTGGAATCTGAAGTGACAATTTATTGTATGTCAGGCATGACTATACTACTTTCCCTCTAAAATTACAATTCCAAATTTAAATTAAAAATTAGTCACAAAAATCATTTACATACAAGCATTTACTTCAGAGGTAATTTTTAAGAAATGCAATTACTCATAAAAAGGCCTCAGGACACTCTAGAACATGGGATATGCCAGCTTCCATTTCCACCACCGAGAGGAGGTTGATTTTAGTCCTGAGCTATGCTGCCCAGCCAGACCATCTGTAACTAAAATCTTAACAAGACTTTGAAGGTATCACAAGTCAGAGCTGCTAGTGAGAGAGACAGACACATTGCAGAAATGCAGAAATACAAATCATAAAGCAGCCACCTCACCATGAAACTAGAAGAAAAAAGGCAGCAATTACAAGAATGGGGAAAGAGCAGTAACAACACGCATTTAGTCATCTCTCTGCCCTATCCTTCCCTTATAGCACACAGGGAATTGATCAATGTTTGCTAGTATCTTGTAGAATTTTCCCTCTGGATAAGCCTCAAGAGACCATCTATTCGGGACCCACTGTCTCATTTTACAAATGAGAAAACCCAAAGAACATTAAGTGGCATGTTCCAGGTCATTCAGCTGACCGATATAGCAAGTGGTAGCCCCAGAACTTCTGGTTCCTAGTCTAGCGTCTCTAGTGTCTTATCTGGTATTTCACAATCCCTCTTGAATGTCCTAATCTAGATGCGATTTGCATTTATGTTGACAATTATTTTGACAAAGATAATTACTTTAAACAGACATTTCTCACGCTTCATTTCACTATCCTACAGATCATTTCAACTGAGCCTCAGAGTTTACGCATCTATGAAGTGGTGGTGATGGTAGATATGCTTTTTGGGCACTGTGAATTTTTCTTATAGGAACATATCTCCTCTTGGATTTCGGAAGTCTATGAAAAATAACTGTGTCCAAAAAATCAGTTTTAAACACAACTTTCCTTTAATGAAGTCCAACTTGGTTTTCAGAAACCAATGCCCGAGATTTACTTTACTTTAAAATCAGATGGGTGCATCATCTCCCATTCAAATAAACACATCAAGGTGCCAAATGAAGATGCATAATTACATTGCAAAATGTTGCAGGTTTTTTATGTTTGGGGGGGTTGTTTGGTAACTTCTTTTTAACCAACTAAGTCTTTGTGACAGGAAATAGTTCATGACTAAATTCTAAACCCTGGAGTTAGAACACTAAAACTGACCTGAATGACTTTTATACACTTTAAGTTTGTTTACAACACATAAACAATAAATACTAATACAGAAGACTGCAAAATGAATTAATTAGAAATATGACAGATCATACCACAATAACAACAGCTTAAATTTATAGACTATTTATTGGGGACAGGTACAATTTTAAGTACCTTCCCACGCAATAACTCATTTAATTTCTAAAACCCTGTATGTATGTACTATAATTATCTTTTATTTTACAAACTAAAAAGTCAAGGCAGAGACAAATTAAATGACAAGTTCACTGTTAGGTTCTAGTAAGGGACTTAAATTCAGGAAGTGAAGCTCTGGAATCTGTATAGAAAATGCTAACAAGATACAAAGATGGTAGAAAACGTACATGAAATATCCAGAATATCTAGACAAATCTAGAAGAGACAGAAAGTAGATTAGCAGCTGCCTGGAGCTGGGGGAAAGGGGTAGAAAGAAGAAGGGAAAGTGACTGCTAATGGGTATATTATTTCTGAGGTGATAAAAATGTTCTAAAATTAGACTGTTGGTGAGGGTTACACAAATCTGTGACTACACTAAATACTAGTAAATTGTAAACTGTATGGTATGCACATCATAGTCAACCCACGGTATCCTCAGGGAATTGTTTTTTGGACCCAAACCCCACCCACATACCAAAATCCATGTGTGCTCAAATCCCTTATACAAAATGGCACGGCATTTGCATATAACCTATGCACATCCACTCTTATACGTTAGATCGTCTCTAGATCACTTATAATAAAATGTAAATGGCTATATGAATAGTTGTAAATACAATGTAAATGCTATGTAAATAGTTGCCAGCATGAAGTAAATTCAAGTTTTGCTTTTTGGAGCTTTCTGGAATTTTTTCTTTTTCCTGAATATTTTCAATCCACAGTTGGTTGAATCTGCAGTTTTGGAACCTCAGTTTTAATTCAATAAACTATTTATCTCAATAAAGCTGTTTTAAAAAAAGAAAAAGATGAGACTTCCCTGGTGGAGCAATTGATAGGAATCTGCCTGCCAATGCAGGGAACATGGATTCGATTCCTGGTCCAGGAAGATTACACATGCCGTGGGGCAACTAAGTCCCTGCTCCACAACTACTGAACCTGAGTTCTAGGGCCCAAAAGCCACAGCTACTAAGCCCAATCACCCTAACAGCCTTTGCTCCACAAGAGAAGCGATCACAGTAAGAACCCCATGTACCACAAGGAAGAGTAGTTCCCACTCACCACAACTAAAGAAAGCCCATGCACAGCAACAAAGAACTAGCACAGCCAAAATAAATAAAATAAAATGAAAAGATGGTGGTGAAATATATCCAAAACTGAACCAGATTCAGTAGAAAAAAATGGAGATGATGGTTATATAAATTGCTAGTACTAGGGAAAGCAATTTGAATTCTCTATTCTTGAACTTTAAATCAAAAATTATTTTAAGTTCTGTTTTTTGTTGTTGTTGTTCTTTTTGTTTTTAATGGAAGCATCAGCACAGCATAAAGTAGAGGGTACCACAGCTAGAGGCAAGAGGGCCTGCCTCCTAACACCTAACACTTCTCTTACCTAAATAATAAGGATGATAATCCTCATCTTCCTCACTCCCTCACATGCCATGAAGACCCAATGAAACGTGATGTGAGCAAAGAGAGCCAGGACAACAGCAGAGATGACCACTGGAGCAGACTCCAACAGATGAGCTAACTGTGACTCAAAAGGATTATGCTCTTGCTAAGGGTCATGCACAGGGCAAAAACAGCAAACCTCCAAAACCTGTTCTCTTCCACTACCCCGGACTCCTTCTATGAACACAAGAAATCTTTGTATTGGCATTAGTCAGCAGTTAACCTGGATTTCTTCTGCCAGGAAGATGGGAGGATAAGAAGGGAACTGGAGAAATATATACATTAAATCATAAACCATGATCCTCTAAAATGCAGAGAAGCTGAGCACAAGCACTCTGTTTCCTCAAACTACAAGCAAAATGTTCTGGCTCAGTTTCCAATATTAAAAAAAAACGTCAGTGGTTCCCAAAATGGGTAGTCTATTGAAGCAGAAGACAATGACCTGATATTCCAACAGCACTGCTTTATATTCTTTGTATTTCAGTCTTGTTGCTCAATAAGAACTGAACTAACCAAGAGACATACTACTAATTGGCTAAGTCAATTTCTTGATGTGACTTGAAAAAAAGGCAAATTAATATAAATTACTCATAGTTACGGATAGGATAGAATTAGCCCTTACCCCAAAAAATGGGGGATCAATTTAAAAATAAATTCAGAATGATTTGTAAGACCATGAGCCCATATAAATAGTCACCCCCTCCCCCCACCAAAAGCTTGAAGAACATAACAACAAAATGCTTGAAACTGTAACCATCTCTGGAGCTGAGAGTAGGGGTGATTATTTTTATGTCCTTCTATAATGTTCATCTGTATTTTCTATAATGATATATGTATGACTTTTATGACTGAAAAAGTTGCCATTTTTGTTCTTCTTTTTTCTTTTTCAGAAGACGACCAAAAAACACATTCAACTATTCATACAGGAATAATCTGTATATTTGGAAGGTGGTAGGGGGGAAGATCTGGAAGAACTTAGCTCAAGGCTTCTAACTGGAATCATTATGTAAAAATAATCTCCTTTAGCAACTGTTTATTTCATAAGACAATATTCAATTAATAGTACCTTAATTTTAATGGGTATTAAAACATTACTCATCACATACTAAATTATAATGGAAACGAAGCAATGGTGGCAAAAGAACTCTAAAATCTAAAAAAGAACATTCATCAAATTTAAGACTCTGTGACTAACCTTAAATCATTTGTCAGTACCAGTTATTTCCTAAATAAAAGATAAAACAGTACCACGGTATTTTTGTTGTATGAAATTGATAAAAATATTAGAAGAAATAGATTGAACATAAACAGTTAACTAGGTACTATGGAGAACATGAAAATCTAAGATTATTCCTACTTTCAAGGAACTGAAAATATTTATAAGAGAAATGGGCTATTTTTTGCATTAAAACACTGTACATTATGCAGTGAGTGTAAAATCTGCAAAGCTCTATGTGGGAGCCCTGAAAAGTATGCTAGTAAGGCAGTCCAGTATATGGGAATGGTCCAATGAGCAATACATACCATATATCAAGAATAACATACTCCAGGAGCTTGGGCAAGACGGCAGAGTAGGAAGATCCTGACTTCACCTCCTCTCACAGGCACACCAAAATTACAACTATTTAGAGAGCAACCACTGATGGGAAAGACCAGAATCTAGCAGAAAACATCATCCACAACTGACAATACAAATAAGAAGGAGGGGCAGAGTTGCAGTATAGTCAAAACCCATATAGTCAGAACCCATACCCCTGAGTGGGCAACCCACAAGCAGGAGGATAATTACAATTGCAGAGTTCTCCACATGAAGCAACATCCGAGTTCCCACATCAGGCTCCCCAGCCTCAGGGATCCTGCACCAGGAAGACAAGCCTCCAGAATGTTTGGCTTTGAATACCAGCAAGGCTTACTTTCCTGAGACCCAGAGAACAGTGGGAAACAGGAACTCTACTCTTAAAGAGCACATACAAAAACCTCACACACTCTGAACCCAAGGCAGAGGCAGTAATTTGAAAGCAGCCTGGGTCAAACCCACCTGTTGATCTTGGAGAACCTCCCAGAGACACAGGAGGCAACTGGAGTCCCCCTGGGGACATACGACACTGTCGGCAGTCATCACCAGGAGTTCATTCTACCGTGTGGACACTAGTGCTGCCAAGCAACATTCTGGAATCCTCCCTCTAGCTTAGTAGCACTGGGGACCTAGCCCCGCCTACCAGACTGTCAGCACCAGTACTAAGCCAAGCAATTGGATGGGCAGGGACGCAGCCCCACCCACCAGTAGGCACGCTGCCTTAAATCCCCCTGAAACCATAGCCCTGAACATGGGCCCTGTTCACCAGAGGGCCCAAGACCCAGCTCACGCACCAGTGGACCAGGCATCAGCCTCAAATCCCACTAGGCCTCAGCCCCACCTATCAGTAACACACCAATTCTGCAACTGCCAGGTCTTATACTCAGAGACTCCAGGACCTGGCTCTGCCTGGTATACCAGAAGACCAGCATTAGACCAGGGACCAACCTCACCCATCAGTGGGCAGGCACAAGCCCAAGACCACCACAGTCCCACAGCCTGCCTTACCAGCACCCATCCAACATGCCAGCAGGCTAGCAAAAGCCCTGGGACCCCCAGAGCCCTGATCTTGCCCACCGTTAGGCCAACACCAGCTCTGGGAAAACCGTGGGTCCATCAGACAGCGGCCACAGCCACTAGTGGATTAACAGCAGCTAACGTCAACTTCAGGACCCTTCAGGCCCTGCAGCCAGGGACCTTGGAACCTGGACCCACCTACCAGCAGGCAAACACTAACTCTGAAATATCTTAAACTCCTCAGCCAGTCACTCCAGGATCCTGCATACTCACCAAAAGGCCAGCACTAGCTTTGGAACACCCAGAAACCTGCAGTCATGACAGGAACTGGCCCACTCACCAGCAGGCCAACACTGGATTCAGGAACCCTGGTCCTATAACGCCTCACCCCAGAATCCAGCTCTGCCTTCCAGTAAGCCAGCACTAGTTGTAGAAACCCCTGGGGTTCCATAGCCAGTTACCTTGTAACCTGGTCCCACCCACCAACCAATGGCCATCAAGGCTCCACACAAGGCAAGGCCTGGCAACCAACCAGGCTGGGGGGCCAGTCATGCCTACCAGATTGCCCACAGTAGTCAGCCCACCACAACAGAAGGACCCATGAAGCCTACATAGGGGATACTCCTGAAGCACAGAGTCCTGGTAAGCAGAGGGAAGTGAGTTGCTGACATGCACAAGATATCTCTTACAAAAGACCACCTCTCCAAGGTGAGGAAACATAATCAACCTATCAGGTACATAGAAATAAAAACAGCAAATCAGACAAAGTGAGGTGGCAGAGTAACATGTTGCACATGAAGAAACAAGATAAACTCCCCCAAAAACTAATTAAAAAGTGGAGACAGGCAATCTACACAGTAGAGTTTAAGGCAGTGATGGTAAAGATAATCAAAGAACCCTGGAGAACAGATGAACAGAGTGAGAGGTTAGAAGTTTTTAACAAATAGTTAGAAAATATAAAGAAGAACCAAAAATAAATGAAGAATACAATAAATGAATTTTTCTTTAAAAAAAAAAAAAAAAACTAGAAAGAATCAGTAGCAGATTAAATGATACAGAGAAATGAACCAGCAAGCTGGAAGATAAGAATAATGGAACTCACTGAGGCTGAACAACGACAAAAGAGAATAAAAAGAAATGAGAACAGTTTTAAGAGACCTCTGAGACAACATCAAGGGTACTAACACTCATATTACAAGGGTCCCAGAAGGAGAAGAGAGAAAGGGACAGAAAATATATCCTTATTTGAAGACATAATAGCTGAAAACTTCCCTAACCTTGAAAGAAAACAGATAGAATGCCCCAAACTGGATCAATTCAAAGAAGACCACACCAAGATACACTGTAATTAAAAAGGCAAAAATTAAAGATAAAGAGAATAATAAAAAGCGGCAAGGGGAAAGCAACAAGTTACATACAAGGGAACTCCCAAAGGCTATCAGCTGACTTCTCAGCAGAAATTCTGCAGGCCAGCAGGAGTGGCATGATATATGCACAATGATGAAAGGGAAAAACTTACAACCAAGAAATTTCATTCAGATTTGACGGAGAGATCAAAAGTTTCACAGATAAGCAAAAGCTGAAAGACTTCGGCACCACCAAACCAGCTTTACAAGAAATGGTAAAGGGAGGCCTCTAAGCAAAAACGAAAAGGCCACAACTAGAAACACGAAAGGTACAAAAGGAAAACGCTCACTGGTAATGGCAGAAACACAGTAGCTGTAGTAAATCAGCCACATGCAAAGCCAGTAGGAAGATTAAAACACAGAAGTAGTGTGAAAGCACAAAAGACCCCGAATAGTCCAGCAATCCTGAGAAAGAAGAACAGAGCTGAAGGTACCTCATTACCTGACGTCAGACTATACTATACAAAGTTACAGAGAAGGAAATGGCAACCCACTCCGGTATTCTTGTCTGGAGAATCCAGTGGGCAGAGGAGCCTGGTGGGCTGCTCTCCATGAGGTCGCACAGAGTCGGTCACAACTGAAGCGACTTAGCATGCATACAAAGTTACAGTAATCAAAACAGTATGGCACTGGCGCAAAAACACACACAGATCAAGGGAACAGAATAGAGAACCCAGAAACAAACCCACTGATGATGCGCAATCTATGGCAAAGAAGGCAAGGATGTGCAACAGAAAAAACACTTTAATAAGTAGTGCTGGGAAAACTGAACTGCTACATGTAAAACAATGGAATTAGAATATTTTCTCATACCAGATACAAAAATAAACTCAGAACAGATTAAACATCTAAAATGTAAGACTAGAATTCATAAAACTCCTAGAAGAAAACAGAGGAAGAATACTCTTTGACATAAAACATAGTAATATCTTTTTGGATCTGTCTCCTAAGGCAAAGGAAACAGAAGTCAAAATAAACAAATGAGACCTCGATAAACATAAAAAGGTTTTGCAAAGCAAAGGAAACCATCAACAAATTAAAAAGATGACCGACGGAATGAAGAAAATATTTGCAAATGATACTGATACAACAATCATAGTCTCTCTCCTCTTAGGTATTAAATAATGAAGTGGTGAGAACCGCATGAGGGCTCTGAAAGCCCTTATTAAAAGCAGAATGCAAGGAAAAAATATTGGGAAAACCCCAATACAACTCAAACAAGCAAACAAACAGATTCTACTTTACTAAGAAGGGCATTGCCCTGTTTTTAAAAGCAAAACAAAACAGAAAAACTCTTTGAGGTTCTGATTTAGCATGGAATACCAAAGTCACATGCCAGGATCCTGAGTCCAAACTTTGAATACAAATTCATTACTAAGAAATGAAATCTGAGTAAAAAGCCCAAAAGTTTAAGTTATTTCCAATTTTTCTTCCAAATAAAACTCAACTACAGGTATAGATTATTCCTATCACATTACCTACCTTACTACTTATAAGACCTGGACACATTGTATAGATTATAAACTTCAAAGTTCTGATTTATCCAAACAGCTCATGTGTTTTCTTGGCAAGTAGAATTTTTCTTGGCAATCAATCACAAGAACCCTATCCAAGAAGTCAATCAGGTAATTCTTGCGAACTATTCATTCAGCGTATTAAGATGACTGGGGGAATGAAATACAAAACACACAACTTACCCTCTAATTAGGGAGAGCAAACCAACACCCATGAAAAGCAACAACCGGTGCAGTGCAAGAGCTTTGCCTGTATTATTTACACGCTACCCCCAGGACACAGTATAAAATATATGCTCAATAAATGCACTTAAACGGATGCTGTTTTAGTCATCTTGGTCACTCCAGCATCTAGCACATTCCCAGGAGAAGGTCTGTTGAATGAAAGAATGACAGGGTGCAGTACATACAAATAGGTCTTGCATGACTTAGGATAAGAAGACAGAGATCACTGAGGACTAATCAAGAAATACTTCACAGGCAAGACAAAGTTTTGAACCATGAAATCTCAGAACTAGAAGAGATCTTATTAAAGCATTAGCAGGATCACATAAGCTGGTTACTCCCAAGGAAGTTTCTAAAGAAGCCAAAAGCAGCTTTACACCCCGCTAAGGTTAAAAAGATAATTAAAGTCGGTAGTAACTACTTTAGAATTGAGGAAATCCACATAAACGGTGGGGATTACAGAACTCTAATAATAACCACCTATCTGCTCAAGTACTCTTCCCACTCACTCCCCCAACTCCTTCCCCACACTCAGAAGACTAGGCAAGGGAGGCTGCGTCCATGGAGCTGGCGAGTCTCCAGACAGTCTCTGTCAAAGTCTGGAGGAACATCTTTGACTGAGAATTTAACTCCTCACATCCTTTTACACCAGCTTTACAATCATTCTATAGCCTGGTTCATAAAAGCTGAGAATCAACAGTCTATAGCCCCTCTTATACTTTACAGAGTTCCCCAGGGAAACTCGTCCCTTCACAGGCAACATTCACCGACCACCTTAAGCCACCCTGCTGCACTTGGCGGAAACTCAGCTGGGAGCATGGAGGACATAGCCCCTGCCTCCCAAGCGATCACTGGGTGGGAGAGAAAGTATCACCAAGTACAAACTGTGTGGGAATATCGTGACAGACCTAAAAAAGTATATGCTCTAGAAACCTGAAAGAGGAAACTACAGTTCTGAATAAAGTCTGGTAAGGCTTTCAAGAAAAGGTAATGTTTCATTCATTTATTTACTCAACAATTATTTATTAAGTATGTACTGTGTACCAGGCACCACATGGGCACAACAATGAACATTTGCCGTAGATCTTGAAAGACTAAAGCAGGGAGTTTACTAAATAAAGAGGAATGTGGGATGGAGAAAGATTCCTCAGTTAAGAAAAAAGCACACAATCATGAAGTAGGAAAAGCTTTGACAGATTGAGACGCAGGTGAGAATATTCAGCACAGATTTAAACATTGATGAGGCATTCAGCATATCCAAAAAGGATGTGTGCTAAAGAATAGAGGACTAGCTTTAAATAAATGCCTTAAATATTTAGATTTTATCCTTTATGGACAATAATAAACAGACATTTGTGAAGAGGGAAGTTACATGATCACTGTGGAGTTTTTAGAAAAAGATCTCTTTTGTGGAGGACAGATTGGTGTATAAGCAGAGCAAACAGATAGTGACTTGTTCACTGTCAACCAGTTCATTACTGGTAATATGGACTAAAACCCAGGTTCTCTTGTTCCTATCCCAACAAGCTTGAGATCATAAAGCAGGAAGAAAACCACAAGCAATGAAAGAGAAAAATAAATAAGTGGGACTTCACCAAGATAAAAAACTTTTCTGCTTCAAAGGACACCATCAGAAAAGTGAAAGACAACCCACAGTACAGGAAAAAATATTTACAAATCATATATCTGATAAGAAACTCGTGCTCAGAATATTACAGCAAGTATCACAACTATTAACCAAAGAAACAAAAATAGGCAAATGATTTGAACAAAAATGTCTCCAAAGAAGATACACTAAAAAAAAAAAAGAAAAGAAGATACACTAATGATCAATAAGCACATGAAAAGATGCTCAACATCACAAGTCATCAGAAAAATGCCCATCACACCCAACAGGATGGCCCTAATCAAAAAGACAAAGAATAACAAGTGTTGGCAAGGATATAGAAAAAGCAGATCCCTTATACAGTACTAACAGAAATGTAAAATGGCACACCCCTGTGAAGAAGTTTGGTGACTCCTCAAAAGTTAAACACAGAATTACTACACCTAAAGTACTTACCCAAGAAACCTTGAGAACATGTCCTCACAAAAACATAACATTATCCATAAAAGCCAAAAAATGGGAACAACTCAAATGTTCATCAAGTGACAAATGGATAAGTAAAATGTGTTACAATGGAATATGATCAACCGTAGAAAGGAACGAAGCAGTGATACATGTCACAACATTATGAACACTGGAAACCTGCTAAGTGAAAGGAGTCAGTCATGAAGGACCACATAATGTATGATTCCACTTACATGAATAGAAAAGGCAAATCTATGCACAGAAAATAGATTACGGTTGCCAACGATTAGGGGTGGCAGGGGTGGGGGCAAGGAGAATGAGTAACTGATAATAGGCACAGATTCTTTTAGGAGGAACAAAAATTTCCAAAATTAGAGAGTGGCAATGGTTGCACAACTCTGTGAATGTACTAAACACTGAATTGAACACTTTAAATGGGAGAATTATACAATATGTAAACAATATCTCAAAAAAGTTGCTTGAAAAAAGCAGTAAGAAAGAGGTTGGATATTTTAGACCATGGGAAGAGGAAAAAAAGATTCGGAAGCAGTGAGCACTAAAGCACGGTCAATGAATTTTCAAAGACACCAAGAAAAGAGCCTGGGGCCTACAACGTCTGGAAGAAGAGTAACAAGGGCCTGCCTGCCTGCTAAAGGCGAAGCCCTCCTAAAGCCCCTTGGTCCTCACATTCCAAATGCCCTATCTGTTAATCACCTTGTTCCTAGACTGATCCAAGGAGGGCAGTGGGAGTGTCTTCCAGAAGCCATAGCATAAACATGGCACATCACCCTGGAACCATAAACTTTACTAAAAACATCGATTTTGAGAATTAAAAGAAGCAAAGATCCTATGCAATGCAAAAACCTCTGAATTTTTAAAGTAAAAAACAAAACTTCAAAGAAATTGCAGGATTGTGGCAAGGGTAATTCTCTTATGCCTAGGTACCTGATTAGACATACTCGAGCATTATCCTTATAATTAGTCTCACACCAACAGGACAGCCTTAGTTTGTATCATCCCTCCTTGTAGAGCTTTGATTGAGGGGCTCCTAAATGTCTTTGGAATTCAATACAACTGCCAGATTGAAGCTTGCAAGTCCTTACTCCACCCCCTGCCCCCTACACACCCCTCACACACCAGTGTATTCCGCCTGCCCTGTAGCTCTCTGTCCCCCACTATCATGCGTGTGTTCTCTCTTCACACAACCTCACACTCCTCTCCTCAGAGCCACTTTGCACACATCAAAGGCCCTGCCCATTCCTTGCTAAACCACTGGCTACCCACCCCAGCCACAGGCCTTGTGAATGCTATGACACCCCCTGCCCCCTCCCTGTCGCCCCTCACCCTGTCCCTCTCACAGACTAACTGCACATGTTCAATATTTTCATAGGGCCTTAAATGTCACAAAAGACTATACTCTGCTGCCCATTTCTACACCCTTCTGATACCATCACTTGTCTAGATACTTGAGAAAGTATGCCTTCTCTATAAATTAGCTAGTACTTCATAAGTATATATTATGTGCCTTTTCTAGTATTGTCTTTTGCATATATTAACTTCACTTATTCCTTACAAGTCTAAAATACAAGTTCTATGTGCACCCTCCTTTTTATCTCAAAGGAAACTGAGATGTAGATTATTAAGGTTAGTGATCTTAATAACTTAAGATCACTCCAATGTGTGTGTGTGTGCTAAGTCGCTTCAGTTGTGTCCGACTCTGTGCGACCCTATGGACTGTAGCCCATCAGGCTCCTCTGTCCATGGGGATTCTCCGGGCAAGAGTACTGGAGTGGGTTACCATGCCCTCCTCCAGGAAATCTTTCTGACCCAGGGATTGAACCTGCGTCTCTTAGAGGTCTCCTGCATTGGCAGGTAGGTTCTTTACCACTAGTGCCTCCTGGGAAGCCCAAGATTACTCCAACAGTAAATGGCAAAAACTAGACTAAAACTGTAGCCTGACTCCAAAGTTCATGTTCTTAACCCTGGCCATTCCATCATAAGAAGCCAGAGTGAAGAAAAAGCCCCCAGTCCCTGCTGCCATTATGAGCACTCTCTTTCCACTAAATTATTTAAAACCCCATCTTGTTTTGCTTGCCAGCTTCCTAACTCAATCAGCTTTGGGGCAACAGAAATTAATATGTACCCACCCACCTTCTAGGATGGGAGAAGATGTTTCCACAGAGGATTACCTGAATGGCTAGAAGGAAGGAAGGTGAAGCAGTGAAATCTCCTGTCTCAGCTTTTCCTTTTCCACACTTCATTTTAAACTTGAAGATTGTGATTACAATCAAATACAAGTCAGTCCATACCTGCACATTTTCAGGTCTTCATAAATTAAGAACACTGTATATAAAAATCAATGATATTTTCAAATCAAAGCTTTCTGGAAATGTATGAGTCCTCGGGTTTTTTAGGTCAGCCTTCAAATTCTGAGTCAAATAACTCTCACAAAGACTTTGCTGCTTACCATTCTTAGCTTATTCTGCAGCCCTGTTGTGAATGGTAAATATTTCCATTACTGCTACTCACCCAGCTCATTATGTTTCAGTTATATATTAGTGTATCATACGCACTATAATTTAAGAATCATATAATTGTCTTTATTTTTAAGTATTCTGTGATTCAGAGGTTTCACTAAGCCAGATGCCCTTCCTCCTACTCAGCCCCATCCCATCTCATTATTCCAAATTAGAGGTTTGACTCTATGTTACAAACAAATACCTGCAGATGGTAAACTCCTGTGGACTAACAGAACTCAGATTCAAAGCCTAGAGGTGGCTATAGGAAAGCCATTTGAGAGACAAATTACACTTGAAGGATAGGAACCCTATGCCTGGGTCAGCTAAAGGGCAGGGCAAGTATGGCTCAGTAGGACCTGAATTTGGTACACAGGCCTAACAAAAGGGGGCTTGGGGACTGAAGGAAGTTCCCGCGTACAAGAAGAAGGGATTACCTGGACGAGGAAATGGCAACCCACTCCAATATTCTTGCCTGAGAAATCCCGTGGACTGGGGAGGCCGGGCCCCAGGGTCACAAAGAGTTGGACATGACTGAGCACACACACATCACTCTCTATACATTTCTACTGGACTTTACAGGTTCCTCAAGCTCCTTAGGTCCAAAGCAGAATACAACTCTCCCCAAACCTCTTGTTTTGTATCCCTCCCAGCTTGGGACTTTGGAATTACCCTAGACTTTTTTCTCATTCTCTGCATCCTGGCAGTCTTCAAGACCTGTTTATGTCTCTTGCAAAGAATTTATGGGCCCTGTTTCATTCTCCTGCTTGATTTACTTAATAAAAATATCATGTTGTTGATTTTTTACCATTTTATTTTCCAGGTTTAAATGTACTGTTTGCAGAGGTAGTACTTTCTTTAGACAATATGAACATATAAAGAAGGTAATCATTTATCCCACCAGCAAATGATAGTTTACATTATTTTAATGTATTACTTGTATTTGAAAAAACAACAGCTTATATATTCTTGGGAACAAAAGTATGGAACTGCTATTTCTTGCTTTGTTTTGTCACTTAAGTAGAAGCATTTTTCTTGTCATTAACAATTCTCAGGAAGTACTGTCATTCTCTGTGAGGTGCTCTTAAGTTTCTGACAAATAACTTTGACAATTATCTTTGGAAAAAAAAAGGTATTAACACCACAACAGCTGAACCTCCCTGTTTAGCCTAGAGAGTTTGCTGTTTGCCACCTTCTGCAAAAAAAAAAAAAAAAAAAAAATGAATGAATGAATGTTTATGCATTTACATAAGCCATCAGGCTAAAAGAGAATGATCATCTTCCTGAGTCTATACAGTTATTTATAAAGAAATATGATCCAAAAATCATTATATTTAGATTGTTTAAAAAAATTTTTAAGGGAAACTGAATGACTACTTCATTAAATATCATTACACTGGTCCAGCTGAGCATCAGGCAAGGGGAGGAGAGAGGCTGCTTCCAGCCCAGAAACAACAGGACACAGATACACTAGCTCTAGTGAACGGCCATCAACAAGGCCCAGTGATGAATATCACTTAATGGTCATTCCACTGAGGCTCAGGGAGCAAATACCCTGCTCCAGGCACTGTTCCAGTCTTTGGGAATAAACACTCATTCTCGGCCCTCAAGGAGTTTACATTCTACCTGGAGGAGAGAGGAAATAAACACACGTCAGGTGATGATAAGAGCTAGGGAGTAAAATAATGCCAGCTAGAGACTGGTGGGAAAGAACACTATTTTATGTGGGGATATCAGTGAAGCCCTCTCTGCAAGAGGACAGAAACAGAGATCTAACAGAAGTGAAGCGGGGAGCTGTGCAGAAAATCTGGCAGAGAAAGGGCAAAGATAAAGCCCTGAAGCAGGAACAAGATGAGTGTGTCTGAGAAACAGCCAGGAGGGCAGCGGAGCTGGACAGGGTGAGTGAGAAGAGCAGGGTGAGATGAGGTCAGAGAAAGGGCCACACCATGCAGTCTTACAGCCACAGGAGGGAGTTTAAAGCTTATTCTCAAAGAAATGAGACGTGAATAGAAGGTTTTAATAATGATTTGATTCTTATTTCGAAAAGTCTGCTCTGGCTGTTGTGTAGAATACAGGGGCAAGGGTGGAAGCAAGGGACCTGTCAGGAGACAGAAGGTGATGGTGGTCTGGACTCAGAGGTAGGACCAGAAGTGGTGGGAGAGTCCACATGTATTTCAAAGGAGAGACAATATCCACTGAACGGAGACCTGAAGTCCTCAGAATATCTTTTGCAGAAAATGCCTTTCCTCCTTGTATTCACGAGGCTGCAGTACAATTTTAGAGCTCCTCCCACAAAGGGGTGGAGTCTTTCTCCACCCTTAGGATTTCATCTTGTTTGTAACTTGTTTTAACCAGTAAGATAACAGCAAAAAGTATGCAAGAGATTTGAAAAGTACTGAAGCATTAATGATTGCCCTCTCTCACTGCTTCACAGCACCCCACAACCCACCACATAAAGAAAACCAGGCTAACCTGCTACATGGTGAGAGTCAACACAGCCCAGACACCCCTGCAGCCACAGCCAGTCAACAGCCAGCCAATGATCAGACATGTGAATGCCACTATTATGCACCAGTTGACTGCAGGTGCAAGAGTGAGCCCAGCAGAGGCCAGGACCATCATGTAGCTGAACCCAACCCCAGTTGCCAAACCACAGAATGGTGAGCTAACTAAATGGCTGCTTTAAGCCACCAAGTTTTGGAATCATTTGTTAAACAGCAAAAGCTAATTGAATACCTTTTGATCCCCCAAACAGAAAGCAAACCACTAAGCTCTCCTGGTTTCTCTAACGGCACTACACAAAAAGTTTCGATTGTAAAGTAAATTGATACAAAATGGGTATGATGCTGATGAGTGATAAGCTGATTAAAAAGGAGAGAGCACAAGTCACAAATTACTGTGTAGCTCATTAAAGTGTGGTGTATGAGAGAGCCAGGGAGCTGAGTTCTTTGTGAAATAAAATCACCAAGATAAGCATCTCAGAAAACCATGAGAATAAAAGATTTCACACCGATAGACTTTTTCTTTGCAATGTCCTACACACCATTTCTGAAAATTACAAAGTACTTTACCTCCCTTCTAAACATTAAAAATGATATTTTTTCAAGGTTGTCTAGACAGATGAGTAATTAAAACTCTTTCCTTATAGAAAAGAAATCAATTATATTAAAGAGATCACAACCTGAGATCACGCTTCCTTGACTGATACAGAGAGATGGGTAGATGGAAGGCAGAAGGATAGAAGGACATACATACATACATACAAATAATACTTCCACTATTAACTGCTTTCAGTATAAGCATTTACACTATATGGATAAGCTCCTATACATGCTTTCTCATGTTACAACTAACTATATAAAGACTTAATCTAATGATCACCAATGTTAAATGGATCATTTTATTCCCACATGCTTACTTTCACTAGTTTGAAAATGTCAAGGTAGAAAGTGAAACCCTCTTATTTCCCCAAAGATAATCACTGTTAACAATCCACTCTGCCTCACAAAATATTTTTTTAAAAATCTGGAAGCCTAAGGATTTAATGGGAGGGGGCAAATTACCTTTTTCGGAACTGAAACAGAAGCTGTTTGGATGGTTAAAGGAAAGCACTTGCCAGAGTTTATGGGCTTAGTTTATATTTGACGTTTGGAAATGTGTCTCCGGGAAGAAAGGAAATTCCTGGGGACAGATGCTGATTACCTCTGTTTCTGAAGCTACGCTCACCAAAGAAAGGCCTCCCAGGGTCACAGGCTGGTCTATTCAGAATATACATTGAATCTCCTTTCAAGTATAAAGAACAAGCACAGACAGACTGAGTCATCAAAGTATGCACAGAAAAATGAAGAGCCCAGAAAATAAAGTTTCTAGTAAA
Source organism: Muntiacus reevesi (assembly GCF_963930625.1). Lineage (NCBI taxonomy): Eukaryota > Metazoa > Chordata > Mammalia > Artiodactyla > Cervidae > Muntiacus > Muntiacus reevesi. The sequence continues at coordinate 72,812,654 of NC_089255.1, forward strand.
AGAAAATGTTCCTAAATACTGCACCGATTTTCAAAACTATGAACCACTCAGTGTGCCTCTCATGTTACTCAAAAAGTTAGCAAGCCACATCAAATCCTTTCACCTCTTAATTATACTCCCTAATGAAGGGATAGACACATGGAAAACCTAAAATTCACTTCTTCCTGAGTTATTAAAAAATATACTGATGGTAGGGCATGGGAGGCAGGGAGCAGAAGTAGGGAGGGCTTCCTGCAATAACCAACAGAAACTTTTCCTTTTTAATTATGTTAGCTTAAGGCTAGAATTAAAATAAGCTTTTTAGATTTCCTGAACACACACCAAACAAACGACAGACTGGGTGAAGAAAAAAAAGTCCATTTAAGAAAAAAAAGAAACTACACAGAGGACCAGAGTAGTAACTTTTACAGCACTTCTTCTCATTAGTCACAAATGAGCCAGAATCAGTGCATCTGAGCTGACATAAATACCTACAAGAAGAGTGGGGCCAAAGCGAGAGAAAAGACGAGAACATACACACTCTCTCCTGCAGCGCGCTCTTTCACGCATACACCCCCACATGTCCACCCAAAGGAGACCCACAAATGTGACGCTCTTCAGGCCCTCGGTGCTAACCCAGTGGGAACTTCTCTGGGAGTATTTTAAGGAGAGCAGTAAAGTGCCAGGTTAGTGTCAACAGCAATTACTGTGAACCAGCAAGTCTGTTTGGTCTACACTTAAGATGTGACAGGAAACTGAGGAGGTTTTATTGTCAAGAAGGTACTAAAATTCTTTTAATGCTTGCATACTCTCTCTGCTTTGCAAAGATGTTTAAATAAATAGTACCCAATGAAGATCCCACAAAATTTTGATATCTGAACCATCAACATATTCATTCACTCTGTAAGCACTCGTGCTGTGTCTCCAACACACCAGACACAGACAGCTCTAAATCACAGCTGAAGAGACTGAAGATAAAGCCAGAAGAGGAAGCCTTTCAAAGCACTTGGCAGCTTTTGATAATCCTTTCGGAGACTGCGCTCTATCCAAAGCAGCACCTTTCCACCTAACCAGGGCAAGCATAGTCATAACTTCTGTCTTTAAAGCAATGTTCAGCTTATTAAACAACTATGTTACATAAAAGCCTCTTCATTTAAAATATATATGTACATTTGTTTAAAAGAATATTTTACAAATCAGAAAAGAAAAAGGAATGAGTCAGCACTGCTTCACATACATAAAGAATTCCTTTCCTATCTGAAGGATAGCTTCAACTCAACAGGTACTCAATCAACAGGGACAATGTGAAGGGACACTATGCTAGACAGTGGGAATATAATCATAAATGGACATGGTCCCTGACCCCAAAGGTGGAAATACCATGACAAGGGTCAATCAGCAAATGTCCGCCATGCGTGAGGTACTGGTCGAGACGTATCATAGACATGGCCGCTCAAGATAATCCTGCAAGGCAGATATGATCAACACTGTACAAATGAGTACGCTGAGGCTCTGAGAAAGTTATGTGTCCAAAGTTACCCAGTTTCCAAGGAAAACTGGCTAGAATTCCAAGACATTGGGCTGACTGGCTCACAAACCTAGCCTCTACCTGTAACCCTACCTTGCTGGCTATGCAACATCTTCATGTCTTAATCATCAGTCTCCCTAGCTTCCCATGCTACCTGTGTTTTTATGACCCAGTCACAGCTAGTTCTATATGGCCTGAAGTAAACTCACCTGAAAGACAAAAAAGAAAAAAAAAAAAACTAAGCAAGATATACAGAGTTGGGAAAATAAATGTCAAAAATCTGTTTTAAAAATTTTTTTCTAAACAGATGGCAGGGAAAAGTCTAGGAACCATCTCTTGCTTCAGCAAAGCTGAAGTCAAACAGTATAGTATACACCTAAAGTGCCTTGCCTTGACTGAAGCTTTCATTTCTCTGAGTTTGAGTCTTCACTTTAAATCTTTAAGATAAAAAGTAAAAATTCAAGGTAGAACAGAATCATCAGCATCTACCAGTTCAAGGAGACAGGTCACTCGGAAGAGAGAGTTCTTCTCTGAATGCATTCCAATTCGACTCCACTTACTGAACTTTGAACTGCCAGTAATTTCTTGAAGCCTTGGTTTCCCTCCTTATATACCTACTTCAATGTATGTACATGCTGTTTTCATAAATGTTTTCAATTCACAGTCACTTATTTGAATTCATTATTTCTCAACAGAAACTGAAGACATATCAATGGGAAAACTCATTATCGTGAGACAAGTATGAGAAACAAGTGGTCAGGACACTGTAACCATAGCTTCCCAAGGGAAAGCAAAAGGGAAAAAAACCTCCTAGGTTTCTGTTAGTCGCTAAGTCAGGTCTGACTGTGACCCCACTGTAGCCCGCCAGGCTCCTCTGTCCATGGAGGTCTCCAGGCAAGAATCCTGAAGTAGGTAGCCATTTCCTTCTCCAGGGGATCTTCCTACTCAGGGATCAAACCCACGTCTCCTGCATGGCAGGCAAATTCTTTACCATCTGATGAGAAAAGAGTGGTCTGAACATTGTAGTAACCATAACTTCCCACAGGAAAGAAAAAGGGGGAAAAAGAAACTTTCTAGGTTTAGGCCTGAAGAAAGACTAAACACAGGTTCACTGCTAATCAAAATTATACACACATAACAAATTCATAATCTCAGTTCATAAAAACAGCTCTAGGTAAAAACTCACAGATGAAGGAAAATTTCTAACACACATGAAATTCATACTCTAAACTACCTGCTCCAAAGATACTTTTGCAAAACTCCTAGCAAATTCTTTAGATTTTGGGGGTTGCTTTGGTTTTTTACGATTTTCCAATGTTCCCACTAAATGAAAGAAGTTACGCTGATAACTCTTTCCTATCTGTCCAGGTAGCATCCACCAACGTCTTAACTCCATTTAGCAACCACCTACGGTCCCTCCCGATGTTTCAGTGTCATCACACACATGCAACTCCCCAAGTCTCCCTCCCCTCAAAGCACCGACACAACAGCTGGGGAAGACAGGTGAGCACAATGCTTCAGCATCCATCATAACACGATGCAGCTCACTCTTGGCTAGGCTAGCCCTTGGCTTCAGTAATCTTCTTTTTTTTTTACAGCTTCCAAATATTTCTTCATTCAAAAACTCATTTTAAATGTTCTCTAAAGTTCATTAGTAAATGTAATACATAGTGATACACTGTTTTGCTTAAACAATTTTGTCTATGTATAGACTAAATAGATTTCAAAAAACAAAACACCCACTTCCTAAACATGGTATACAAAAATAGACCATCTTCACAGGATTCACTTGAAACCCAAGCCTTAAGATACAATTCAGTACTATTTATAAATAAATGATAATAACAGTAACAACAATGACAAAGCTAGCTAACATTTATATAATACTTGGCATGAGCTGGGCCCTGCTCCGAGCATTAGCACTCATTCAACTCATTCAACACTCAAAACCATCCTGTGGAGAAGTTCTTGACCTCTCATCTTGTCCACATGAGTCAAGCAAAACATTACAACTATCTCACCAAGCAGGGCAAATAACTACACAATTATCCTTGTATTTATGGAGAAATGAGTATCAATTATTAACTATGATGCTCTGATGTGAAGAAATTATTCCCTTAAGAAATAGTACAGAATAAAAAGGGGGTATCTTTCTAGCCAGGAAATATATGAAGGTAAAGTGTTACTTTAACAACTAAAAGAAAATTTTCCAGTAAGTAAAACTGCAAAGAAATATAATTTCACCAAGAGCATGCTAATATTAAATATAGATTTGCATTTAGAGGAGTGTACATTGATTCTAAAATCATTTTGAAATTCATTAACCATTGATGTACAAGAGTGGTCCTTTAAGCTCGGACTGTCAAAAACCCCAAACTGTACAGTTCTTTTATTTATTCTGTTGTACACTCCCACAAGTCAGAGTCTGAGACATCACAAACTATCACAAATCCAGTTTTGCTTCAAGCACTGGTACTGAAAAGCACTCACTCCACTCAATTTTCACCACCCACAGAACGCAGCACAGATAACACCCAATAATTTAAATCATAATAGCTCGGGAAAATTTTAAATTAGCAAGTGATAAAGAGGTGGATTCAATTTTTAACTTCATTCAATTTGTCAAATTTAAAATACTTTCCGTTATTTGTTTTTCCCAATCTTCACAGTAACATAATGCTTACCAGTGTTAATTGCTTTGCCTAACTGTGGTTTACTGTTGCTTACATTCTCATTTAATGAGCTTCAAGTGGTGTTGACAGTAAATCTAGCTCTAATCTTTCTAAACCTTTCTTCTATTAATGAATTAAGTCTACTGTATTATGTCCCCCACTATTCCAAGCAGCAGTTCACAAGAGTGAACTAAAAGATGAAAACTTAAGACCATGCACTTTAATAACACAGTGCCATCTATAGAGCATGTAGTTGGACCTACAAGTGGACTTTATTTAGTTTTAAAAGGACTTTTTTCCATTTTGTACATTTCATGCTTATAGTCTGAAAGTAAACTGGTAAAAATTTAAAAAGCAAGTAATGATTAAGTGATTTGTTTTCAAAGAAACTTCAGTGTCAGAAAATGACAAGGATGATGTTACCATGACAAGAAAAAAAGTACTTTTTAAAATTCCAACTCCAATAATAAGACTACCTCAAAATAATTACAATGCTATTAATCATCACATATAACAAAAAAAAATTTTAAAGCATAACACAAGACTATTTAAACATGAAGGACTTCCCTGGTAGTCCAGTGGTTAAGAATCTGCCTGCCAGTTCAGGGGACACAGGTTCGAACCCTGGCCGGGGAAGATCCCCACATGCTGCAAGGTAACTAACTCCACAAGCCACAACTACTGAATTTGTGCGCTCCAGAGCTCAAGCGCCACAGCTAGAGTTCGAGGGCTGCAACAAAAGACCCCGTGTGACACAACCACGACCCGATACAGTCAAACAAACAAATGACTTTTTTTTAAAGGGAATATGTAAACGTGAGGGGGAAATACGCCTCGTGACTGGCTGAGTAGGAAGTTTATTTCTGGGTGATGTATATACTCTATCGTTGTATACTTATGGCTATGTACAAATACCCCGGGCTTCCCTGGGGGCTCAATAGTAGAGAACCTGCCTGCCATTGCAGGAAACACCCTGGGTAGGGAAGATCCCCTGGAGAAGGAAATGCCCTGGGAAATCCCATGGACAGAGGAACCTGGTAGGCTATTTATTGTCCATGGGGTCACAGAACTAAACAACAACAGACAACAAATAACCTGAGGATCAAGGACAAACTTTAACCGAGCCTGAATTACTTGGCCCAACAACCTGAAGAGCTCCATCGGTCTCTGACCTCCAGCTACAATGGCCTTGGAAAAGAAGCACCTCCTCAGTCTTCTTGTTTTGCTCATCACCATGTTCCCAAGACAGTGCCTGGTACATCACACCACAAAGTAGAAATCTGATGAATGAATGAAGGAACAAATGAACAAACTGAATTAAAGAGCCCACAAAACAACTTCAAAAATGAGAATTTAAGTCCCTTGGATGTGACTGATTTAGCCAGGTCAAATGCAGACTCTTTTCATAGGTATTTGCTTCATATACACATTGAAAAATACCTGCACACAATTTTTTTCATTCAGATCTCACCGAAATTCAAGAGCATGAGTACAGGGCCTACCACTCGTAAGCCAAGGGTATTTAAAGTATATACCATTTCTAGAACATGCCACTAAACCAGAAATGCCTAAATAAATTCCACCATTAGCTGAAATGCCTTTTACAATGTTGTTATAAGTCTAAACACAATAAAATATAGCTCTATTCAAAATCTTTAGGAAATAACTAAGTTTAGGTAGTAAAGCACAAGTTTTTCTCAAAAGCCAAAGGTTACGCCAAGATTTCTCATACCTGAAAAGTTATAGACAGATCTCCTCCAAGATCCAGTCACATCCCAGACTGAAGTGACTGAGTTTTAGAACTTCATCTTAACTGTTATTGATTGAAACATCTTTAAGCTCTCTTAAAGAAAAGGAAAGATAAGTCACTCAGTTGTGTCCAACTCTTTGTGACCCCATGGACTGTAGCCTGCCAGGCTCCTTCATCCATGGAATTCTCCAGACAAGAATACTGGAGTGGGTTGCCATTTCCTTCTCCAGTGTATCATCCTGACCCAGGGGTCAAACCCGGGTCGCCCACACTGCAGGCAGACTCTTTTACCATCTGAGCCACCAGGGAATCCTTTCTTAAAGTGAGATGTATTTTATTTCTAAATCACTGTTGTTGTTGCTGTTATTTCAGTTCCTAAGTCGGACTCGACTCTTTGGGACCCCAGGAACCATAGCCCACCAGGATCCTCTGTCCATGGAATTTCCCAGGCAACAACACTAATGAAGTGAAAGTCACTCAGTTGTGACCGACTCTTTGCAACCCCATGGATTATACAGTCCATGGAATTCTCCAGGCCAGAATACTGAAGTGAGTAGCCTTTCCCTTCTCCAGGGATCTTCCCAACCCAGGGATGGAACCCAGGTCTCCTATATTGCAGGCAGATTCTTTACCAGCTGAGCCACAGGGAAGCCCAAGAATACTCAAGTGGGTAGCTTATCCCTTCTCCAGGGGATCTTCCCAACACAGGAATCGAACCAGCAGGGTCTCCTGCATTGCAGGTGAATTCTTTACCAACTGAGCTATGAGGGAAGCCCTAGAATAAGTTGCCATTTCCTTCTCCAGGAATCTTCCCCACCCAGGAATCAAACCCACGTTTCCTGCATTGCAGGCAGAGTCTTTACTCCTGAGTCACCAGGAAAGCCCTTCTAAATCATTGCTGCTGCTGCTGCTGCTGCTAAGTCGCTTCAGTCGTGTCTGACTCTGTGCGACCCCATAGACTGCAGCCCACCAGGCTCCCCCGTCCCTGGGATTCCCCAGGCAAGAATACTGAAGTGGGTTGCCATTTCCTCCTCCAATGCATGAAAGTGGAAAGTGAAAGTGAAGTCACTCAGTCGTATCCGACTCATAGCGACCCCATGTACTGTAGCCCACCAGGCTCCTCCGTCCATGGGATTTTCCAGGCAAGAGTACTGGAGTGGGGTGCCATTGCCTTCTCCATCTAAATCACTAGGTACCATTAAAAATACCAGTTGGTTCTATCATGTGTAGATGTAGCTGAAGAGGCAAACATAAATGGATGCATGGAAGACAGGTGGAACGGAGAGTGCTGAAACTTACTTTAACTTTTAGAAAGTCCCTTGTATCAATGTGCTTTCAAGTCATTTTGACTTTTGCTCACAAATTAAGGAAAAACACCAGTCCTTCTGATTCATCATTATAACTTTCTGAAAATTTAATTTGATGAGTCAAAAGGTTGAAACAGCCTTCTGACCCTTAAAAGAAGCATCATTTTTGCTACAAAAGTCCTTGAATTCAAAATACTCATTCGAAAAGTGTTACAAGTTTACAATGTGGAAGGCACAGTGTGGCTATGATTTCCAAACTGCTAAGGTAAGAATACACTGAGAGCTCCTTGAGAGCCTGAAACCACTCTGAACTCTCACCGCATACCCTTATAAGGTATGTCTAAGGTGCAACCCCTCAATGGAGGGGGTCTTCTGGGCATGTTTCAGTGAAAGGTTAATTCCAAAGCCTGTATCTTTCCTGTCAGAAGATAGCACTTTTCCTGAAATGGTAGCAAGTCCCAATTTTCTCCAAGTTCTTTTTCATGCTTTAATGTTTTACTCTGAACCATGTTCCAGACACTGACAACTACAAATTAATTACATTAAGATGTAACCTCACCTTAAGATGAAAGTCTTTTGACTTGTGGACACAGCTGGGTGGGGGAAGGGGGGACAAATTGAAAGAGCAGCATTGAAACATATATATTACCATATGTAAAATAGAGAGCCAGTGGGAATTTGCTGTATGGTGCAGGGAGCTCAACCCAGTGGTCTGTGACAACCTAGAGAAGTGGGATGGGGTGGGAGGGAGGTTCAAAAGGGAGTGGACATGTGTGTGTCTATGGCTGACTCTTGATGAAAGTGAGAGTGAAAAAGTTGGCTTAAAGCTCAACATTCAGAAAACTAAGATCATGGCATCCGGTCCCATCACTTCATGGCAAATAGATGGGTAAACAGTGGAAACAGAGGCTGACTTTATTTTTTTGGGCTCCAAAATCACTGCAGATGGTGATTGCAGCCATGAAATTAAGACGCTTACTCCTTGGAAGGAAAGTTATGACCAACCTAGATAGCATATTAAAAAGCAAAAACAGTTTGCCAACAAAGGTCCATCTAGTCAAGGTTATGGTTTTTCCAGTGGTCATATATGGATGTGAGAGTTGGTCTGTGAAGAAAGCTGAGTGCCAAAGAATTGATGCTTTTGAACTGTGGTGTTGGAGAAGACTCTTGAGAGTCCCTTGGACTGCAAGGGGATCCAACCAGTCCATCCTAAAGGAAATCAGTCCTGGGTGTTCATTGGAAGGACTGATGTTGAAGGTGAAGCTCCAATACTTTGGCCACCTGATGCGCAGAGTTGACTCATTGGAAAAGACCCTGATGCTGGGAGGGATTGGGGGCAGGAGGAGAAGTGGACGACAGAGGGTGAGATGGTTGGATGGCATCACCGAAGCAATGGACATGAGTTTGAGTAAACTCCGGGAGTTAGTGATGGACAGGGAGGCCTGGCGTGCTGCGATTCATGGGGTTGCAAAGAGTCGGACACAACTGAGCAACTGAACTGAACTGATGGCTGATTCACACTGACACATGGCAAAAACCAATACAACATTGTTCAGCAATTATCCTCCAGTTAAAAATAAATAAATTTTTTTGAAAAGACAAAAAGTCTTTCATGGTGCCTACATAAATGGATGGAATTTTGCCAGACCTCTTCCTTCACAACACTGTGTACTCTGAAACATGATGCAGGCCCACAGGAGTGACTCAAAGAAAGATCAATGGCAACCAGAAAGCAAGTGAAGGGCTATTTATTAAGCCACCAACCACACATTAGCAGTTTACCCACACGATCTCATTCCTCACAAACACCTTGGGACGTATGAGTCCCCCCTTTACAAAAGTGGAAACTGAAGCTCCAAAGAGTAAATACCTGATCTCAATTAATAAAGCTAAATACCACCCAGGCTTGAACCCAGACCCTTTCCTACAATATGCTAGTTCCCAAAGATGGGAAGATGAATGGTAAAAAAAAAAAAAAAAAACACTACCAGGGACTTCCCTGGTAGTCCAGAGGTTAAGACTCCACCCTTCCACTGCAGCGGGTGCAGGTTCAATCCTGGTCAGGGAACTGAGATCCCACATGCCACTGTGCAGCCAGAAAAGGAAACAAGAAAAAAAAAAACCACCATGGCAAGAATGCTACCTGTTTATCAACTATCTGGACTTTATGGTGACCGGGACAACAGGGATCCAAGGGAGGCACCTTCCCTCTCCCGCCTCTGTGAGGTGCCAACTACCCCTTCTGTCTGCCTCTCGGTGGCATGGCCTGGGCCTTTCCAAGGAGCTGAGTCTGGGAGGCCTGTGACTCTCCCTCGACTCTTCCCCATCACCACGGTGCTACTGCCAGCCTGGCAGCTCCCTGCTCTTCTATTCTCTGCCTCTCTTTCTCATCACCTCCTCTCCTCACAATTTTCAGGGTTGTTACAAGAGGTAGTAAGATGCTTCACCTAGGAAGTCATCTTAGCATAGGATGAGCAAGAAAGTTGGTAGGTCCAGGGCCCACCTGTGTTCATCCACCACTAATGCATATAATGGAGAAGGCCTTGGCTTTGAAACCAGATGGGCCTGGGGTCCCAACTCAGGCTCTCTCTACCCTCTGTCAACAGCAAACATCCCGTGCTCTTTGTGTTGTTGCGAAGCGTCACTGCAACACCATGTGGTACATCGCCCGGCATAGGGCAGAACCAAGAGATGGTGCTTCTCTTCTGCTTCAGTGGTTACTAAATCATTTCTTCACCAGCAAAGACAACCTGAGCTTCTCCACCTGACTTCTTCCTGGTCTACAGCTGTTCCAGAGAAAATGCTGTTTTACAGGCACTCTCAATTTTACCAATGGTAGTTACATGCATTCAGCTTAATTTTTCAAAAGACACTGATCAAAAATTTTCCAGCCATCCACACTGGAGTCACATAGCAACATCTACCTTCAAACACCTTTTAAAATTCTGTTTGATACCAAAAAGAATTAAAAATCAGAAGACATATGCAGGAGAAATCTCTTGACATGAGGTTTCCTTTCTAATAGAAAGGGGTCACATGGCAAATTTTCTCTCTCTCTCTCTCTGCTCTGAGCAAATGGACACCCACCACCCAAGGCAATGGTTGCTAGCCTTTGGGAGAAACTCCTTTGAGAATCTGATGAACACTCTAAACCCTGTGCCCAGAAAAATGTCAATCTGCACAGAGACACAGAATACTGCCTGGAATTTCACGAGGGTTCAGAGCCCTCTGAAATCTACCCATCAACAGCAAGGAGCCCTCAACAAGGAACCATCTACGATATTCAAACTGGCAAAATCGTCCATTTAGATTTTGTTTCTTTAAAGTGCAATAAACTCAAAAGCCTAGACAAAAACCTCAAGAAGATAAAGAAAGAAGTTTTCACATTCAACTCTTCACATCTAGGTTCAGTGTCAACTCTTTCTGGCTCAAAATAAGATGCTATAAATTTAACAAGGCTCAAAACCTGAAAAGAAGGTTCTCTCTTTGAAGCAAAACATCAAAATAAAGAGATGCCCAAGGCTAGTGAATGTACTGGGAGGGCGGGCAAGGGAAAAGGAGGTTAAAAAACAAAGTATTAAGAACATCTACATACTGTGTTTTTCAGTATCATTCTTTTTAATTTTCTATGTCTGAGTATGTTCTCAACGTGCATTACATATTTACATAATAGCACATGTAGATATAATATATAAACAGAAATACATGTTATTTTTACTGACAGGAGTAAGCAATCACAAAAAAAAGTTTGTAAATCCTGTCCTACTAGACAACTTCCAAAATTAGTTTACCTAACAATAGTTTCTCCTGGGTAACTCTCCACAGATGGAATTTCCCTTGAAAATAATCACATTAGCCATCTTTCTTACTCCTGAAATGAGAAGTTGGTTTCAAACTGACTCAACAATAAAGCTGAGATTGTTCCACAAGAACCAGTTCCCTCTTTTGCTTTTAAAGTCTAATTCTCATAGCTCCACTCACTCCGTATTTTTCTACCTATGTGGAAATAATCCATGTAATGAATTAAAGAAATAAAAAATCAACTGAAAACACTGGTAAGCATTTTCCACCACGCAGTTCTTACCATAATTGTGATAGTTAATACTCTTCAACTCCTACAATGCCCCCAGCACTGAGCTAAATGTTCCTGATGGTACTTAATCTGACTCTCTTAGGTGGGTTCTAATACACTCCCAATTTTGAAGATATAAAGCCAATGCTCAGAAGTCACATGGCTGTGAATGGACCTGGAATTCAAACCTACGTGTGTGTGACCCCAGAGACCATTCTTACCTCCGGGAGGGTACTTGCCTCCCTCAAGTAATTTATGATACATATATTAGGTATATACTGTTATATATTAGGTAACAATAATAATATACAGTTAACATATGCATAAGTTCTTTTATGCATAATTGTACTATAATATAAAAATAAGATGCCTGGTTTTTTAAATAAAATCTTATAATACCAAAGGTAGAAAAGTATTTTTAAGTGGCAAAAGAGGATGTCACTGGCAAACAAATCTAAGAATTACTTTAGTTAGCCTTTATGGAATATCAAGAAACTTTACTGTTCTTTTTCAAGTGCTACAAAAATCTAATTAATATTAAGAGTTAACATTATTATAAAATAAATGTTTTACAGATGAGAAAATCTGACCATAAAACACTGCTCTGAAGGTTCATTATAATCAGATATTCTCTCAAACTATATTAAGAACGTACGTCTGAAGATCTGATCAGCCCATGATTCAGTCCCCAAACACCAGCAGAAAAAAGAAATTTCCTTGTACTTAACATCTTAACTTGTGCAAAATCAAAGTGATGAATCCCCTAAGTAAAAGGAATGACTCTTAGTGTACCATACATATAATCCCCTCTATTCTCTCTCCACAAGATACCACCTCTGTTTTTAGCCTGAAATGCGGAGAATTACACAGAACATAAAACCATTCTTAGCATTTGAAGTGAACACTTAGCAATCTCATCCTTTAAAGTTTACCATTTTGTGTAAATTGCTAGTTAAAATCTGCATGGCTGGATTTGAGGGGAAGAATTTTAGTATTTAGAAAGGAAAAACAAATGTCTATACTGCTGTTACTAATAACCTCAATGTTGTGATCTAACAATGTTCATTCATTCGCTAATACTTATTGAATATCAACTGTGTATGAGGCACGGGTCTAGACCCTAGAGATAAGTGACACAAGGTATTCACACCAAAGATTACATTCTCATGGGGGATGAGAAACAGGTAACATACAAGTGAACAAAGATAAAATAATTTCAGATTATAAATACGATGCCAAAAAAACAATAAAATGATAGAAATGTCAAAGAAGATTATTTTTTAAAGTGATGCAGGATGGTCCATAAGAGGGTCCTATTTGAGCTGAAACTTGAAGAATGATACAAAAAGAAAGTTCTAAGTAGAAAAGGACCACCTCACCTTATGAGAGGTTTTATTTCGCAATTTAATTTTTATGTCTTGGATGTGTTGTATCCTGGAGAGACCCACTTTATGATGAATTCTGTTTAAAGCTTACAATATTTACTGATAAGTATCCAACGCATCTGTGCACACACAAAGCTAACCTGATACACAGGAAAAACAGTAATAATAATAATTTCCCAATCTTTTAGTCTAAGCCAGAAGCTCTTAACTCTGGGGAAAGAGCAGTAATGATTATGCTAAATCCTTGAGAATCTGATGAAAGCAATGAACTCTGTCCTCCCCCCTCCCCCCCAAAAAATGCACATACACTGAAACTTTACATAAAATTTTAGGAGGTTCTTAGAACCCTGAAGCTCATCTATAACACATACACACTATCCCCAACCAGAAATCCATGATAAGAATTAAGCAGTAATTATCATACTCAGATGAGATGGATATGAATGCAAGTTGCCACTCTACTTTTAAATGATTCACAAATCAGGAATGCTTACTCTCAATTTGTTTTGGCCCACATAAGACTCTGTACAGGAATTTTCTCTATGCTACAGGAACAAACTATTAGGATAGATACAGATATAGTTAGATATATATAGATATACAGATACACAAACACACACACACAATTTATATATATACATGTATGAAGAAAGATAAATTCCCACCTAAAAGTGAATGAAATACCTCTTCACTACAACTACTGTAATCTTTCACACATGGTAACAGCGTAATTTGAGATTTGGTTTTGTACAAAATCTTATAATTTCTTCCCCCAAGGAAAAATATTACCACATTGCTTCAAAGGCTGCAAAGCTGAACATTAACACCTATTAACGTACAGATGTTCTTCTGGTTCAAAAGCAAAGCTTATGATTATTTTTTTTTAAACCATTCACACATAACACACACACACACACACACACACACACACACACTACAATTTAGTTGCCTAAGGAATATACATCAATTACAAATTACAAAACAGAAACAGACTCACAGACACAGAAGAAAAACTTATGGTTACCAAAGGGGGAAAAGGGAAGGGGGTAATAAATTAGAGGAGTTTGGGGTTAGCAGATTTAAACTACTATAAAACAGGGAAATAACAAGGCCCTACAGGGAATTATATTTAATATCTTGTAATAAACCATAACGGAAAAGAAAATAAAGAATATACATCACTAATCTAAGGTACAAACTAGATCACTAGATCAATGGTTCTTAACCTTTTTTGATTCCAATATCCCTTCAAGAATTTGAAAAATGCTATAGAATTCTCCCATTTTAAAAAAAATGGACATATGCATACAAAATGTGCATATAATTTCAGTCTGCTCAGGGCATTTCAAATTAAATCAAGGGTTTAAAAATGCCTATACCTACAATACAAGTATATTATGGCTGCCTGTTTCTGGGAAGGGGAACTAATTAGGAAAACCAACTTGGAAGGAAGACTTTTCATTACATATCCTTTTGTATTTTTCAAATTGGAACCACGTTAACTCTATTATCTATTCAAAACACTAGTAAGTTAAAAGTAAAAAAGCATTACACTCAAATATGTGGCAGGATACCAATGCAGAAGGTAAAAAAATCTCCAAATAAAGATATTTAAAATAACTAGTCTACTAAATTCAACATATTTGCACAGTTTCTTCATATTTGGGGGTTGAAAGAGGTTCAAGACCACAAAACTATGCTCTTGTTTCCTAATTTTCAGAGAAATTTCCAGTTTCAACTTTTTGCTGCAAAAATATAAAAGGTCAAATAATAATTTCACATTATTCATATTCTAACTTCTGAAACCTCAGTTAAATGACACTAGTCAGTAATGCATTGGATTTGGTACTGCCGTATCTCTTTGATTTTTATTATCATTCCCATATGATAGACATGGAAACCAAGCTTTCTGAAGTTAACTCACTTGCCCTGGGCAACAAAACTAGAAGTTAGCTAGAACTCTTGCAGGAAACAAAGCCTCTGTACCTCCTCCCATGCAACAGTGCAGCGTAATCTCCATGGAGGAAGGTGAATACTAAAATCAAGGACACTATTTCCCAGGCGATCATTCTCATCATAAATACAGTTTAGAGACCTAGTCCATTATAAAAACTGGGAATTCCATCTGCATTTTCCTATACACTACCCAAACCAGATACAAATGAAAGAGAGGAATTATCCCATCTAACAATTTCAAAAGCACAAAAACTAGTTTTAAGTTGAAATTATTTAAGTCCTTACAAACTGTCACCCTACAAAATAAAAATGTATGCTGAATCATAAGCCTAAAGTTAAAAAAAAAATCAGAGAATTAGTGTCACAGAAATGTTACCCATCTAAAGGTTTCAATATCAAGAGGCAAAGAGTTTCTTTCTGCTGAACAGTACCTTCAGGCATCAAAGTTTTTGGAATGTTTGATACTGACTGTTCAAACTATAAGCAAAATGTCTCAGAAATGTATGATGAATTGGGAGCCTAGCAACAATGATGCCACTTTCATTATAATCACATTTTCAAAGAGGTGGTAGTTTTCAAAAACATCTCCCTCAAATCTAAACTGTTATAATCGTTTAAAGTTAAAAAGAGAAAGAAATAAGGAGTGGGTAGAGAACATAAACCACCTAACCAGATAATAGCTCCTAGATGTTATTATTATTATTGCAATTATTATTTATGGGGGTGTGTGTGTATCTGCCTAAGTGTTTATCTCGTTCTAGGTCCTTGTCAAAGTCTGCTCATGTCCTGCGGTGCAGGCACCCAGGAAGCATCAAAGTCTTTACTTTCTTCTGAAGCTCACAAGGCACTCAACCTCTACTGAATTTCTCTTATCAGGAAAATAAGGAAAAGTCCTTCAAGCTTAAAAACTTTAGGACCTTCTGAAAATACTTTCATAAGTACTTCATGGAGAAAATTCAGATGTCTACATGTCAAGGTCTATCCTGCAATTTCACAATTGCAGGAAAAGCCAGGTCACTCTAATATAGTAACACAGACAGAACTACATGCCGGTGCTGCTTTCTGCAGAAAATAAAATCACTGATACAAATTTCAAAATCCCACCTATTAGAAAAAGAGCAGAAGAGATGAAACTTTCCTTTCGCTTTTTTACAGTTCTATAGCTAAAGAGACTTTTAAAATGCTAAGCAGTAATGGTAGTGTTACTTAAAGTCAGTCAAATACTATGACGTCTATAATAAAAATTTTTATAGGGCAAACACAAAATAAGTCATCATTAATGAATACCTAATTTTTGAGCTTTCAAAAATTATATATTAAAAATGTTATTACATAATTACTATGTTTATACAATTTCCATCTTCAAACTCCCCTAAAATTAAAGACCTTAAGGACATGTTTTTACTTTATTCTTTAAAGCAACTCCCAAAATTCAACTGCACTTTATACTGTACCCCCAAATAAAATTAACTCAAGCCTTCCAAGTTAGTCAAAACAATTCTATAGAAAATTAAATCAGTAACTAGCCTTTGGCATGCATATATAAATTATTCTGGTTTTTCCTAAGGAAATGGCAAAAAAAGAAAAGAAATTCGTCTTACATTTTCATTATGTTCATAAACCACTTCCTAAAGTTGTAAGGCACACAAACAAAAGTCAATCCATTGTAAGGACAACAAATGTCATTCAACAAACTCTCTACATTCACTATAATCATCAAGAACATACACACATTTCTATAGTCTGTACATGACTGTACTTCTTTGTTATTCTACAGATATGGAAATCTAACTTATGGAATGTTTCCTAAATATTTTCTCAAAACATGCTTATTGCACAAGAATCACTTTTAGTCTGTCTGGAATTAAGCTTGTAGATGTATCTAGTATTATATGATCTTGTTGCTCTCCAATACTCCTATGCTGGCAAAATATACAAGTTCACAAAAATCACATTTTTGGAGAGCAAAAATCTTGGAAATTTTTCACTACTACACGACTACATTTAAAATATGAGAAAAAGAAATACAAATAGCCAATAAACACATGAAAAGATGCTCAGTGTCACTAATCATTAGGGAAATAAAAGCCACAATGAACTACCACTTCATGCACATTATGATTGTTATCAAAAAAAGAAAAGAACAGGTGTCAATGAGAAAGTGTAGAAATTGGAAGAAGCCTTGGGCATTGCTGGTAGGAATGTAAAATGGTGCAGATGCTGTGGAAAATAGCATGGCAATTACTCAAAAAATTAAACATATGACCTAGTAATTCCACTTCTGGGTATATACCCAAAGAAGTGAAAGTAGGGACTCAAGCGGATATTTACACACCTATGTTCACAGCAGCATTATTCTCAATAACCAAAAGGTGGACAAACAGTAACTTTTGTGTGCGTGACTGTGTGTGTGTGTGTATGTGTGACGGAATATTAATCAGCCTTAAAAAGGAAAGAAATTCTGACACGTGCTACAACATGGATGAGCCTTCAGGACATTACACTAAGCAAGATAAGCCAACCACAAGAGAGACAGATATTGTAGGATTCCACTTATACAAGATATCTAGAGTATTCAAATTCATAGACAGAAAGTAGAATGATGGCTGCAAAGAGGTCAGGGGCAGAGGTAAGGGGGAGGTAGTATTTATTTAATGGATACAGGATTTCAGCTGGAAAAAGATGAAAAAGTCCTGCAGATATGAGATGGTAATGGATGTCTTCACAATGCAAAGGTAAATGCCATGCTTAATGCATACTTAAAAATAGGTAAAATGATCAATATTATGTTATCTATATTTTACCACATTTTTTTAAATAAGGTAAGAAACAACAAAGTATTGAAACATGTTGAAACATGCCAAATTTGCCCCATGCATGCCTCTTTCACTACTCACAAAACCAACATCATGGCTCTGAGTGGTCAGTTAGATTCCAATTTAAATATTTACCATGGATCCCAAGAAATTAATATAACAAAGTTTAAATCTGTTCTAAGAAAGTTTAAACTGCTTCCTCAGAATAAAGTCCTTTGCCAGACAGAGATGATACTAGTTATCATCTGTCCATTTCAGATTAAATAAATTAGTAAAGAACCCAATATACCTCCCAACTCTGTAGTTCAAGCATGGTTACTTTTATCCCTAACAAGTTTTCCTTTCATTTTTCTTTCAAAATCTCATAAAGACTATTTTCATTTTTACCAGCAAAATCTTTAGTCAAAAATTTTCTCCACCACACTCATATGAGATCATCTTCATTAACTGTAGATATATCATCTCTACAGTAATCAATATTCATTTCATGTCCACCAACTTCAAGTTTATACTGGGAAAAACATAAGCATAAACTCATATGGGAAAAACAGAAGCTTGAAATATCCTCTGCTACATTTCCTGGTCACACTCCAGCTTTTCTTATGATACCTTTCTTATATTACCTTTGTAACAATTTCACAAATCATTATAGAAATAAATGTTCACTAACTAGCAACCAAGTTTTTTTTCTTTGAGCTTAAAAGAAACCAAGTTTTTTTTATTCCTTTGAGAATAAAGTCTAATTTAGAAAAAAACAGTTCTCATAAGAACTTATCCATAATTAATTCCACAAACAAGAATGATCATCAAATCCATTTCCTGTTTGTACTATCTGAAAACAAGAATGCGTGTAATCAATTACTGACCATTTTTTCTCAATTTTAAAAAATGAATTATTTCGAGTATCCTTTTCTATATGTAAGTTAATGGTACCATATCCTCTACTACTTCCTGTGATTAAGATTGTATAGGTGTCATTGCATACAATGTATACATCTAAATCTCAACAGAAGAAAAAAAGAAAAACACAGACCCAGACATCTTAGTATATGTGCTGCCGAAGCAAGCACCAGACCCAGACATCTTAAAGTTTCTGTGGTATTCAGTTTTTCTACTTATCAATGTGAGAGATACTCCTGATAATAAGTTTTTTCATCTGTCCATGGCTATTTAGGTTCAATTGAGCCCTCTAAAAGTGGGAGTGGGTATACCTGGTCACAGACCAGTAACTTGTCTAAAACATGTCTAAAAAGTCTCCCATTCCTTCAACTTGCAACAAAGAATTTTAACAAATATGGAACTTACAAAAAGAAAATTATATACAGATATAAAAAGATCAACTGAAAAGGATTCCATCACCTGGTCATGAGCCTTACCTTTTAGCAGCGGCAAAGGTGTTAACTCAATAGGCTTGCCTTGAGACCTAAACTGTGAGGAACTTTGCGACCTCTTCTGTCTGGCTTTTCTGACGGACTTCCGAGAAAATCCGTCTACTTTATCCACTGATGGAGGAGTAGTTGGTGCTGAGGACATATCCCTACTGAAGAGAAAGAGGTATCATCCACACACCCCCAAGGTGGAAGCAAACAAGTGAGTTAACACAAATTCTAAAATTCCCACACACTTTTTTTGAAAATGGGAATATGGGGAAAAGAAAGCAAATAAAATCAATTAACAGTTCTATGTTCAATGGGAAAGCAGAAAAACTTGGTGGAATATAAGTGCTACATAAACAATATTGTAATGCTAATGCCTTGTGCTGCTTCTACAATATGCAGTAAAGATGTTCGTTTATACCTGAAAAAACTCTTGTAAGCCATGTATACATTTTTTAACTGCACAGCTCTTCTCATCTTGAGATCCTAAATTAATTTTGGAGCTATTCTGCAACTGGAAAACTTCCATCGATACATTTTCCCAAGATATTTAATATTATGAATGGGCTCTGGAGTTGAAATCCTTATGGTACTTCAAGAATCTACACCAATGGATCACAGCAAGGTGAAATTTACAAATTCTGAACTACCAAGGCATGACTTTTTAATGCAATGTGCTAGCTAAGATAAACGACACCATACCACCAATGACAGGCTAGATTACTTTAAACAGAACACATAAAGGGCATAATTAAAATCATTTCAAAGAAGTCTTCTTTCTGAATGAAGCCATCTGATGTTACTAAAGCTTAAAAACTATGATGAAATCATGCAGCAAAATTGATGCAAAAACCTAAAATCACAGTCTACTTAGGCAACAAAGTTGAGTTCCCTTGAAGTTCATCGTCAAATATTAATTTCATTCCGTAAACTAATGGAACAGAACAGTTCCTTGAGATTTTTTTTTTTTAACCTTCTCAAATTATTAAAATGAAGGCTATTTCCTAAAAGTAAAAAGCATTAAGCTCAGTTTCATTCACCAATTTAAACAGATGCCCTCATTTCCATGGCACCGAGGCTCCACCATGCCCCATGCAAAATGAATGGCAGTCCTGAATAGAAATAAGGCATATAGTGGAAATGCTGAAATGCAATCACTCACCTGTCATCCCTACATAACAGGAGCGGTTTTTAACCTCTAAATAAAAGAGTAAGGGAGTTTCTTCCTGAACGTGTGAGAATAAAAAGTTACCTGGATTAGCTGGATTCTGACAGAGCAAAAATAACAAAAACAGAAACCAAGAACAAACAAAACCTTATACTGCTGAGGTTTGGGATGCTGAAGTCCCGTCTGGCTCTCTTTTTAAAAAAAAAGTTTTTTAGCAATCTACCTAATTTAGCCTCAAACACAATGTGATAGATAATTGCAAAGCATGAATGACTGTAGGAGAAGATCACTTAAAATTAAATTTTCATAATGACTGCATCTACAACAAGCTCCACATCACATCTGTATGTTGTAAATTTAGGGGCAGTTTTTCCAATCTGGTATGTGAGTTATTTAGATTACATGTAACCCTCACAACACAAAATTTCCGTAAATCCTGTTCCTCCATCACTCGTTTTGTCTCCCCTTTATTCTTCACGTCTTATCTTAGAGATAAGTTACTAGTAGCAAAAAAAAAAAAAAAAATTTTTTTTAATCACTTGACCCTTATGCCCGCGGCCCAGGATAAACGTCAAGGATCTCAACCCTAAAGCGCTGCAGAACTGAACGTGCAGTAACAGCGGGTCGGTGCAAAGCCCGGGGAAACAGGTTTCGCCCCGGACTAGGGCGCCCAAGCTTTATCATCCTCTGAGCAGCGGGCACGGGGCATTTCCAAGGCTCAGGATAATCCAAAGTGGGTGCTGGGGTGGAGGAGAAAGACAGACAAGGGGTTGGTCTGTAGGGATGCTCACATACTCCCTTTGCTCCCACCCACCCCATCCCCCCACCACCCCAAGCCCTGGAGAAGCTAAGCTGCTACAGAATCCTTCTCACTACACCAATCCCCCTTTCCTCCCCCCTCCGCCTCCGTCAGTGGATAAAGGGGGACAAGAATACGCCTCCAGTGCCGGAAGGTGGAGAAAAAGGGGGGGAGGGGGCAAACAAGGAGAGATAACATCAGAAGCAATTGCAGGTAAATCAGACAAGTGGGACCGGCGCTCCCTCTCCCGCACCTCATCCCACCGCACCCCTCGCCAGCTCGGGTCAGGCCTTTCCCGAGGCCGGTGCCCTGCGGGTTCTCCAGGAGGACGGGGAAGAGGCAAGCAAGGAGAAAAGGAAAGCAGACAAGCCGCGGAGCTGGAGGGACGAAGTTACCTTGAAGCTTCTGGAGAAGAATCCAAAGATGATCTGTGCTTTCGGAGGGGCGGGAGACGGGAAAGAGGGCCGCAGCGGGGGCGGGTGGCGGGACTGGGACGTGCAGGGGGAGGTCCGGACAGCGGCAGGGAGCCCGGGGCGACGGCTGTCCGGCGCGGCGTCCCTCCGGTTCCGCGGCGGCGGCGCCTCTAGGCCTCACAGCCGGACCTGAACCTCAGCGCTCCGGCGGCGGCGGCGGCGGCGGCCTCACGATCCTCCCCCGCGGGCCCGTCCCATCAAATCGGCACCGACCCCGTTGCGGCTCCGCCGGTGGCTCCTCGCTCACATTCCCGGCGGGCGGCGCCTCTGCTCGTTGCCTCGGACCCGGCGGCAGAAGCGACGACGAGGGGAGGGGGGAAGGGAGGGAGGAAGACTGAAGCCGCAGCGGCAGCAGGAGAAGGAAGGAGAAAGAGGAGGAGTCGCTGGGGCTGGAACCGCCGCTGCCAGAGCCGCCGTTCGGTACCAGCGGTGGGTCCCCGTCAATGCCCCTTTCTCTCTCCTATTGTCAATATCACCGGGCGGCTGAGTCCATGGCACACGCGCAACCGAACCTTCTCGCCAGCAGCGCCCGCCTCCGGCGCCCACTCACTGGAGACTTCAAACGGGAAGCGAGGCCTCATTGGTCGGCGTCCGCCTTCACTCCCCTGTCAGCAAGTTCGGTTGAGAGCCGATCGCGGATTGGCGGCGGGGGGGCGGAGAAACAGGAGGGTGGGAAGAGAGGAGACCGGGGATTGGACTAAGGCGAGAGGAACCCGGATGCAGCCGCGTTCTCAGGCCGCGCGGCCGCCGCTTCCGCCAAGCGGTAGGGTAGGGTGAGGAAGAGAACTGCTTCAGCGACTAGGCCTAACTGGAGCTGCTAAAGCTCAGGAGGTGTGCAGCTGACATAAATACGAAGGGTTTCCGTGCAGTGCGGAACCTCTGGGCGGTGGTCGTCTGCAACTTGAGGATTCCGAGGGCAAGGGTCGGGTAATCCGGTCCTCGATTCCGCCCCTTTCAGCCGCGAGACTGGACCGTCTGGGCTCGAATAGGCCACTCGCGACGGGAACCAGCGCCGCTGCTCGTGTAGATGGGCCCTTCGCGCCTTGCGGCCGTAAACCCCCAGCAGTCGCTCACCGCTCCACCTTGTGGGAGGCCTGGCACCGAAATCCGAACCCCTGGGGCCTGGCCAAGGGTTGGATATCGCTTCGAATTCTCTCTCGTCCTCGTCTCCTTTTTCCTGAACCTCTGTTTTGAATGTCAGCTCCCTGGAGCTGCTGCAAGCCTGGTTGGGGCCAGGTCGGTGTGGCGGGCGCAGGTGGGAACGCTGTCTCTAAGCCCCGAGATCGTTTACCGAGAACAGCCGCTTGGGCTCACCCGCTGCACAGAACTCAGGGAAACCCAGCTCCAAACTGTGGGAGTTTGGGAGCTTTTAATTGGCAAGTTGGATCCGAAAGAGTTTGTGGTGAAGGCTTCACTTAACTCTAGCTAGAACAAGTGATTAAATATTTAGAGGCATGGTTGCATTCTTGGTGAGCCCTAGGCCAAGTGGTGAAGTCTATGGGGTCGCAAAGAGTCGGACACGACCGAGTGACTGAACAACAGGCGAAGTGGTGCATTACCAGAGAATATTCTTGAACCGTTGCTCTATTTGAGTGCATGCTACATTTGTCTTTTGAGAGGGTGAAAAAAAAAATTCTGAAGTACAAATGCCAAGGTACCAAATATTCAAAACTTGGAAAAAGGAAAAAAAAAAAAAAAACATTTAGAATCATTCAACCCAGGGGCAACCACTGTTAGCATTTTGGTGTACTTCTCTCCAGCATTTTCTTCCTTAGAATTGTGTGTTCCGTTCTGTAGACTTTAATTTTTCCACTTGGCATTATATCATGTTTTCCATAGTTAGGAAGTAGAACTGCATGTAAGTAAAACTGTACCATGCATACAACTGACAGCAGGGGGGAAAAAATGCTTTTATTTCTCTTGTGTTGTTTAACACTCAAGTGTTGCAAATTTCTATGCACATCCCCAGAAATGAGTCTTGAATGAAAAAAATTTGTCATTAAAAGAAATTGTAAGTGATATAGGAAGCCGAAAAAGTTGGTGCTCTTAGATGGAAGCGGGTTTCCCCTACTGGCTCCAGATGATTGGCCATTATACATAGTGTCTGTGTTTGCGCTGAAAAGTTCCATCTCCCCTAAGCATTATAAAACTGGCTAGCATGCCAGTCTTCCTCCCACCTTCAAGAAACTTGCATTTCCACATCTCAATTTCCCATACCAGTCTTCATGAAAAATTCAGTGTCCCAGCCATGCAGTACTTCTTTGCTCAATTTCTGATTAAGGGTAAATGCAGAATTTAAACCAGGGAAGATTTTAAAACCAACTCAGTTTCCCTTGGCAACAATTGAACTGTCAAAGAGTAGTGCTTGTTTGAAATGCTCACAGCTGTTGCTTAGAATATTTCACATTTTGTAGAGTGGGGATTTTGCTTGCAAATTATGGATCTCTATAAAGACAATTCATTTCAAAACTCTTTCACTTTCTATAAAATGGCTGAGTAACTGAAATGAGTAGGTCTTTTTAAATGGAAAAATCCTTGCCTGTGTGAGAGATTGTTCCTTGAACGGATACTTTCTAAAGGAGGTCCACGCATCCAAGGAGTATGTATATTCCAGATAAGTACAAAGCAGTTGAGAAATGGAGTGTTTCCTGCCGTATCAGTAAACAAGGAGTCACAACCATCAGTGATTTTGGCCCTCCAAGTGTGAATTGCTGAGCTGGGAGGGCCCCCAGAAAGCTCCCAGGCTGCAGTCATTCCCTAGATAAGCACTGAGGAGCTATGGGGGCAGGGGCAGGAGGGGGGTGGGGGCGGGAAGATGCAAAAAATGCAGGATACTGGCCCCAGATAGCTGAGATGCAAGTGGAAGAAGTGATTTCAGTGAACCCAGACTCTCCATCTTCCCATATATAGAAAAGCATTAAATTCCTTAACTTGAGATATCTTCAGTTCAGTTCAGGTCAGTCGCTCAGTCTTGCCCTACTCTTTGCCACCCCATGGACTGCAGCACGCCAGGCCTCCCTGTCCATCACCAACTCCCAGAGTTTACTCAAACTCATGAGATAACTGGTTTTCCTTAGTTAACAATAATCTTTTGATGTTTAAACCACCTGCTTATTGTTGGAAAATTCTATATAACCTGACTCCTCCCCCCACCCTCAGAGCAGTTCTCTCAGGGTCACTTGAGATGCTGTTTCCCTGGGCTTAAAGTCCTAAAAATTCCCACCAGATAAAATATAACTCTCAACTTTTAGGTTGTGACTATTTTTAAAGTCAACCCAAGACTTCCCTGGTAAAAAAAAAATAAAGTCAACCCAGTTCATTTGGGTTGCAGGAGAAAAAAGTATGGAGACATCTGTTTATGCCTAGTTCTAATCAAAAAATAACATTCTACATAATATTTGATATATATAATGAGTGATCCTGCACCCAGTCAATGGAATGATCTCTTGGCCTAGAACAGCACAGGAGATGTGCTCAAGGAAAAGTGGGAGTTATCCATTTTCAGCGGTTTGCGGTGGTAGTCCCACTCAGTCAGTCTCTGTCAACATGTAGTGACTTATTGCAGTTTGTTTGGTTCAGTTAAGAGAAGTTACTGAATATATTACCTAGGTTTAATGAAACTCATGTTTGAGCTCAGCTGCTCAGTCATGTCTGACTCGTTGTGACCCCAAGGACTGTAGCCTGCCTCTGTCCATGGGATTTCCCAGGCAAAAGAATACTGGAATGGGTTGTCATTTCCTAACTAATCCATAGAAAATATCCTAGTTGCTTTACAGGGTTCTTTGCAATGAAACCACAGGAAAACAAGCAAATGGCAGAACTGACACATCTTCTAGTATCAGGTTTTTGGCAGCTACATTTCAAAATTAATACAAAGTATTCAACCAAATTTTGGCTTGAAAAAATACCAAACTCATCAAGAAGATTCTGAATGTGGATTTATATCCACTGTCATTAACAATGAACTTCATCCTGAACATATAATTGAGTTGTTAGCTAGTGCTGGTAGCATATGTATATACTTTATAAATAAATATACATATATTTGGTTAATAATTGCTCCCCTAAAATATGCTGATGGTAATGAATGATCAAAAAAGCTTGGAGACATCTACTCTGCACAAAAAGAAATATAAAAACAAACAACAACAAAGAAATACATTATAGTTGTCTGGGAAGCCATCACCAAGTGACAAAATACTGTGCGTCGTATCAGATGGAAGCGTTCAGTTCCCAGACCAAGGCTGAGCTTATCTTGAATCTACTAGTGAGCTGACCATGTGATGAGACTGGAAGATGTAGGCTGTCATCTTCGGGTGAACTAAAGAAATTCACCAGACTGACTGGTGAACTAAAGAAGGGTTAAGATAATAAGCAGAAGTATCAGCAAAACAATTGTCAACCAGCATAGGAGGAAAGGGGTTCCATGGTGGCTCAGCGGTAAAGAACCCTACTGCCAATTGCAGGAGACACGTGTCCTCGGGTTCGATCACTGGGCCGGGAAGATCCCCTGGAGAAGGATATGGCAACCCACTCCAGTATTCTTGCTGGGAGAATCCCATGGACAGAGGAACCTGACAGGGTACAGTCTATGGGTCTCAAAGAATCAGACATGACTGAGTGCCTAAACTACCACCACAGAGAAAGACTTATGCTGATAAGATGACACCATCAGAGGTGTCGTCTTATCGGCATAAGTACCATCAGAGGTACACAAGCCCAATTTGTGAGTGGGGGTAGAGAGTACATGAAGCTGGTTGTGAGCCAAGAGGGAAGAATAGTGAAAAAGCCTGAGACAAGAGCTGCTGTCTTAGGAAAACAATAAAAGGATTATATACACAGCTACGTAAACAAGAAAGTTTGGTGCTATATTTCTTTCAACAACATTTACCTACACAGGAAACATCCCTCCGCAGTGACATTTTCTTGGGTCACAATTTAAACAGTGCAGTTGCATTTTCAGATATACCTCAAAAGTCATAGGTTATGCATGGCTTTTTATGTGATTAATGTGTATAATTATAACTTGAGATTTAAAACCTTAGCTGTTCCATTTCCATTCCTAGCAGTGAGAGGTCTTGGTCACTAATGCATCAAACAGGAAGAGGGACCCTATGTTGCTGATGGGGGAGGAAATTTAACAAAAAAGGGGAAAAAAACAGGGAACAAGAAAGCCTATGCTTCAAGTGCACTTTCTTTCACATAGGCTGAAAGACAAATTAATGTACTACAAGCAATAATTTTGCTGGTAAAATTGTCAACTTATATACAATTAAATGGACTAATGTGTGTGCCTGCTCAGTTGCCTCTGATTCTTTCCAACCCCATTCACTGTATAGCCTGCCAGGCTCCTCTGTCCATGGAATTCTCCAGGCAGAATACTGGAGTGGGCTGCCATTCCCTTCCCCAAGGGATCTTCCCCACCCAGCCATCAAACCCAGGTCTCTTGCATGGCAGGCCGTTTGTTTACCATCTGAGCCACCAAGGAAGCCACAAAAAGTGGACTAAAGTTGTAACTAATTATAGTCATAATGGTGAGAACACAGACTCTGGAATCAGATACTATACTCAAGGTAGACTTCCAGTGCCAAGAGCCAGCAACTGGGCCAAATTTCTCACTCTTCATGGCCTGGGTTTCCTGGCCTGTAAATGAACAGAAGAATACTTCCTAACTCAGGATAGTCATCAGGTTTAAATAAGGTTATACAAAAGAGATCTCAATGACCCAGATAACCATGATGGTGTGATCACTCACCTAGAGCCAGACAACCTGGAATGCAAAGTTAAGTGGGCCTTAGGAAGCATCACTAGAAACAAAGCTAGTGGAGGTGATGGAATTCCAGCTAATCTGTTTCAAATCCTAAAAGATGATGCTGGGTAAAGTGCTGCACTCAATATGCCAGCAAATTTGGAAAACTCAACAATGACCACAGGACTCGAAAAGGTCAGTTTTCATTCCAACCCCAAAGAAGAGTAATGCCAAAGAATATTCAAACTATCACACAATTGCACTCGTTTCACATGCTAGCAAGATCATGCTCAAAATCCTCCAAGCTAGGCTTCAACAGTACATTACCCGAGGACTTGCAGATGTTCAAGCTGGATTTAGAAAAGTCAGAGGAACCAGAGATCAAATTGCCAACATCCACCGGATCACAGAAAAAGCAAGAAAATTCCAGAAAACCATCTACTTCTGCTTCATTGACTACACTAAAGTACTTGACTGTGTGGATCACAACAATCTGTGAAAAATTCTTCAAGAGAAGGAAATACCAGACCACCTTACCTGCCTACTGAGAAACCTGTATGCAGGTCAAGAAGCAACAGTTAGAACCAGACATAGAACAACAGACTGGTTCAAAATTGGGAAAGGAGTACATCAGGCTGTATATCGTCACCGTGCTCTTTTAATTTATATGCAGAGTATATCATGCAAAATGCTGGGTGGATGAAACACAAGCTGGAATCAAGATTGCCAGGAGAAATATCAATAACCTCAGATATGCAGATGACACCACCCTAATGGCATAAAGCAAAGAGAAACTAAGGAGCCTCTTGATGAAGGTGAAAGAGGAGAGTGAAAAAGCTGGCTTAAACCTCAACATGGGTTTCCCTGTGGCTCAGCTGGTAAAGAATCTGCATGCAATGCAGGAGACTTGGGTTCCATTCCTTGGTTGGGAAGATCGCCTGGAGATGGGAAAGGCTACCCACTCCAGTATTCTAGCCTGGAGGATTCCATGGACTGTATAGTCCATGGGGTTGCAAAGAGCCAGACACGACTGAGTGATTTTCATGTTTACTTTTCAAAAAACAAAGATCATGGTATCTAGTCCCATCACTTCATGGCAAATAGATGGAGAAACAATGGAAACAGTGACAGGCTTTATTTTCCTGGGCTGCAAAATCACTGTGGGTGGTGACTATAGCCTTGAAATTAAAAGACACTTGATCCTTGGAAGAAAATCCACGACAAACCTAGACAGCGTATTAAAATACAGAGACATCACTTTGCCAACAAAGGTCCGTATAATCAAAGCTATGATTTTTCCAGTATGGATGTGAGAGTTGGACCGTAAAGAAGGTTGAGTGCCAAAGAATTGATGCTTTTGAACTGTGGTGTTGGAGAAGACTCTTGAGAGTCCCTTGGACTGCAAGGAGATCTAACCAGTCCATCCTAAAGGAAATCAACCCTGAATATTCATTGGAAGGTCTGATGCTGAAGCTGAAGCTCCAATACTTTGGCTACCAGGTGCATAGAGCTGACTGATTGGAAAAGACTCTGATGCTGGAAAAAATTGAAGGGAGAAGGAGAAGGGGTCAACAGAGGATGAGATGGTTGGATGGCGTTACTGACTCAGTGGACATGAGTTTGAGCAAACTCAGGGAGATGATAAAGGACAGGGAAGCCTGGTGTGCTACAGTCTACAGGGTCTTAAAGAGTCAGACACGATTGAGGGATTGAACAACAGCGATGCACTTACTATGGGCTTCCCAGGTGTCACTAGTGTAAAGAACCCAGCTGCCAATGCAGGAGACTTAAGCGTCATGGATTCGATCCCTGGGTTGGGAAGATCTTCTGGAGGAGGGCATAGCAACCCACTACAGTATTCTTGCCTGGAGAATTCCAGGGACAGAGAAGCCTGGCAGGCTACAGTCCATAGGATGGTAAAGAGTCAGACCACAGCTAAAGCGACTTAGCATGCATTCATGAGTGCACTTACTGTAGTGCCTGACACATGTTAACTGTTCAATAAATACTAGTTATTACCATAATCATCCACTTTCTTCACATCTCAATACTTTTTATCCATTTCAAAATTTTTCTTTAAGAGGTTTTGTCTTTTTTCCCCCAAAAATTATATTCTGAAATACCCTTCTGTGATAAAAGGAAAACAAGGAGCAAGGAAATGAGCCACATGTTTTTCAATCCATTTCCACACTAAATTATCATGTGCGTGTGGCAGCTTTCATTAGCAATAACAGGGATTTGCGTTGTACAATATCTGCATACTTTTGAAAGTAATAAAAAATGATCATTTGATTTAACATTATTTCAGAGCTTTATGTTCATTTCTAATTTATATACCTTTAAAAGAGGTGTAAACTATTTTGCTCTAAACTTACCTATTTCTCTTTCTCCTTGTAACCTTCAGAACAGCACTAAGACTGAGGTCCTAGGCCTGTTTCTAGTAATAGCCTAGCCTTGGTGTGGTGGATATTGGCTTCCCACGAATATCCACTTTTCCTTTGAGGACCACACTCCTCACTTCATGTGGTCTTGGTGGAACTGTTAACCATGAAAGATGGGCACATGACCCAAGGGGATCACCTGGATCTTCCGCAAGATTTGCTCTGTGAAAACCTAGAGTATGCCTCTCTTTCTTTTGAATCTTAAACCATAGAAATGATGTAAGTTGGAGCTACTTCTGACCAACTCCCTTCCTCTCCTCCAGCCTGGAGGGAGCCAGTGCTGTGGGGAAAACATTGGCAAATGCTGAGTTTTAACCACCTGATTGGAGCTGCTGAATTCAGCTATGTCAGAAACTAATTTCTGTTGTGTGATTCAGTGAAGTCCGTCTTTTGTTTAAGCTACTTTGGCATTGAATTTCTATAACTTATACCCAAAGGAATCCTGGCTAATAATGCAAGGCCAAGTTATTTAACCTCTCCAAGCCTCAATTTACTCTTAGTCCCTGAATCTGGGGTTTTCTACGGGATGAAATCTTTAGGTGAACTCTGATCCGATGTGTGAGAGAAAATTATTTAAAGTGACCTTGCCAGAAATTTTTTCATGATGTAATTTATCAAGTCAAATTTATTTGTTGGGTTTTATTTTTAAAATTCAAAGCAGATATCTTTAAGAATTATACCTATAAAGTTTCCTTAGAATATACCTACATGAGGAGAAAGTGCAGTGACCTACCAAACACGAAAATAAGCTTTATTCTTAGCAAACTGCTGCTTTTCAGTAGGTTATTTTTACTGTATCACTTAAGACACCAGGCCATGTTTTAGAAAGTGTAGCCTATGGTTGAATATTGCATCCAGGATTCTTACCTATCATAGAGAGCAAGCATTGCTTCTGAGATATCAATAAAATTGGGTAAAACCTATGAACAGATGGTAAATCACTGCTAAAATGTTATCAGTGGGCAAGACAACCAAGAGGGTGAGAACTTAAATCTGAATACACTGTTATCAAAACAAGCAACAATAAGGACAATATACTCAATCTTGTATGGTACTGGCAATAATAACTGCAAAACATGCATAGCAAGTTAGCTCACTTTCCTGTGCACTACTTAATTTGAATCTTATCTCTGTAGATGTATATTATTTCCATTTTATAAATAAGAAAGATGAAATGGGGAAGTTGTCCAGTTCCACATAGCTAGTAACAGAACCACAATTTGTATCCAGTTCTTCCAGGGGCCAGGCCTTTTCACACTGTACCAAGTTACCTCTATTTTTAAATCCTTGTTTGCTAATGATATGGTCAAGTAATTGAATACAAGGCTACTATTTTCTTGATCTTACAGAAGGAAAGACTAATAAGACACAGAGATTAAATATCCTATACAATGTCATATAGAAAAAAAAATGGTATAAACAATGGATCAAGTCTTCCATCATCATCATCAATGTGAACTCCCACTCTATAAACCAGGAATTACAGCAGACGTTTTACATGTATTCTCTTAATTCTTAAAATAACCTGTTAATGCAAGTACTTTTATCCTATTCTACAGATACAGAAATTAAGGCACAGAAACATTCAGTTTCTTTTCAAAAATCATGCAACTAGTAGGTGGCAGAATTTGGGCAGGAGTTAAGACTAGAAGACAGGCACTGAAATGCACTGTTTTACTGCCTGTCTCCCCTAGGAAGTGGTCTACACAATCTGGTTTGTATGTAGTGCTTTATAGAATATATAGAAAACATGAAAACTTTCTCACTCATTTCCCTTGATATTCAAACCTTTTTCCAAAACAACAAAGAAGCCCCATTCTGTCTTTGGTGAGAAGCACACTTTGCTGGTGGAGTTAGGTTGCAGTGTGGATCCAAATCAACCTTCTTATTGAAGAGATCTGCTTTGGAGACCTTAGTCTTAAAGAGCTTTGACACAGGGACAATGGCAGCAGCCACCTCTAATATTTGAAAACGTTCTGTTTGATGGGTTTCAAAGTCAGTAAAGCTTGTGTTCTCAGATTTCGATGGTTAGTGACCCGCTTAACAAATCAGTTGGCAACTGGAACAAACTATTTATGAAAAAGTATTTTTGAAGAACAAGCATTGGAAGAGACTCATTCAAAATATAAAATTCCAGCTGTGTTGACCTTTAGAGAGGAAAAGTTAAAATTAACTAAAAGTCACTGGCTTTGGAGGCAGATGGGAGCAAATGTTTAGCTTCAAGAGAAATCATTATCATCATCGAAGTCAGTACATTTCAATAAGCCTTTCAAACACTTAATATCAGAGAACGTTCCTAACCAAATTTCTATCATTTTACTTAATCATTGCCTTGTTCATTCATTCCAAATATTTAAGTAACTACTCTGTGTACAAAGGAAATTCAAATATGAATAAGATATAGTAATATTACTCTAGTGTATTATAGGAAGTTAAGATCAAGAGTTAATTATTATGGGAGCCCAGTGAAGTGAGAAGGAAAGTTTTAGTCACTCAGTCTTGTTGGATTGTCTGCAACGCCATGGACTGTAGTCCACCAGGCTCCACTGTCCAAGGGATTTCCCAGGCAAGAATACTAGAGTGGTTGCCATTTCCTTCTTCAGGGGATCTTCCCGACCCAGGGACTAACCCCAGGCCTCCTTCGTTGCAGGCAGATTCTTTACCATCTGAGTCCAGTATAAAACCTTGTGACCAGGAGAGGCAAATGGGAAAAAAAAAATTAAAGGAAAGAGAGGACGTGGTATATAAGCTAAACGTTGTGACACTCAGAGCTCTCATTCGTTCCTGGATCGGCATCTTATTTGCTTGTTTGTTTAAAGTATTCTTGGCTATAGCCAGGAAATATCCAAATGAGTCACATAAGCTATTTTCATTTTATTAATAAGTGCTCAACGGATGTTATTCTTCCTTCCATTCCTTCTCCTCTTCCCCAGTCCACCTTCAGAGTTAGGAATGAGGATACTCATGTCCCTTCACTCTCTGTGTGCTGGGATATTGCAGAACAAGGTAGAAACTAGGTTCTCTCTTGAGTCAGAGCAGCAGGGGCCTGGCGGGTGGGATGAATTGGGAGATTAGGATTGACACATACACAGTACTATGCATAAAATAGATAACTAATGAGAACTTACTATATAACACAGGGAACTCTGTTCAGTGCTCTGTGGGAACCTCAATGGGAGGGAAATCTAAAGACGAGTGGATATGGGCTTCCATGGTGGTCCACTGGTTAAGAATTCGCCTTGCAATGCAAGGGACACCAATTCAATCCCTGGTCTGGGAGGATCCCACATGCCGCAGAGCAACTAAGCCCATGCACCACAACTATGGAGCCAGTTCTCTAGGGCCCATGCTCCACAATGAGAGAAGTCACTGCAATGAGAAGCTCATGCGCTGCAACTAGTGAGTAGTCTCCACTTGCCTGCCGCAGTTAGAGAAAGCCCGCATGCGGCAATGAAGACCCACCACGGCCAAAAAATAAAATCAATCAATAAATCTTTTTAAAATACAAGAGTGGATATATGTATACATATAACTGATTCACTTTACTGTACAGCAAAGTGTATACTTCAATAAAGATAAATAATAATAATAATAATAATAATAAAAAAGAGCAGCAGGAGCCTTATCAGGGATTTAGCCGGTGTAAAAAGGGATGAATTGTTATTAAAATTCTGGGCAGGGATATACAGCCTCAGCAGACAGGGACTAGCAGCAGGACAGGAAAGCCCTGAGGTCTTTTTTTGTCTCTGTCCCTTGCTGTGATTGTACTCTGCTTTTTTCTCTCATTAAAGAGGCACTTTCTTTGAGACCAGGCTACAGGGTGCAAAATGGCAGATCAAGCTCTCACGCTTTCATTGTCTCCATTTAACAGCAACCAGAAGTTAGGCTAGACTCCCTGGGGAGGGGATTCTGGTCCAACCTAGGTCCTCCCCATGTCTGGTCCTGTCAACTGTGGTCAGGACATCAGAGGACTGTTGCACAAAATGAGCGATGAGGCTTTCTGTTGCCTCCATGTGTGTTGAGAAAGAAAAACAGAAAAGGAGCCATTACCCCAAGACACATACAATGACTGTCTGCTTATGACATCTTTGATTTTTTTCCTCAAATTAAATTTATAACAGTGGAATTAATGGTCTAGGGAAAAGAGTATTCGTTAAGTCCTTGATTAAGTTCTGCCACATTGCCAAAACTATTACTCCCTTTCCCATCTTGTCTAAGTTGATAGGTCCCAAATTTGAAACTAATTATAACTTCCATCTTTTTAATTATAGACCTAGAATAGTTAAAATATTTTCCATATTTAGTAGTCATTTATATTTATTTTCCTGCAAATTGTTTGTTAGTGTTCATTGCTTGTTTTTCTATTACAGCTTTAATGCTTTTATGATCTACTTATATGAATTTTTTACATATTGATTTACATACAGGAATATACCAGGTTTCCTTTGGGATTTCTTTCATTGCTAAGCATAAATTCTTAGAAAGTCTTTGCCTTAAAAATTCTTCCCTCTGGAAATAATTCAAACGAAAACACTCCTAAGGTTTACCAGGGATGCTCATTGCAGAATTTTAATAACAAAAAAATATAAACAACTTAAATATGTATCAGTTGAGCGATAGTAAAATAAATTGTGGTACATTCATACATTGAAATACTATGTAGCTATTAAATATAAAGGAGATGTATATGCCCTCATATGATAAGGTGTCTATGGCAGTAAGTGAAAAAAACAAGAATCATAAAATTTTAGATAAGGTAGTCCCCCGTTTATATTAGAAGAAACCTGATGTATAAATAGATATATAGATATCTAGAAAAGATCTTGAAAAATATAACTAGAACTATTAACAGTGAATATTTGAAGGCATGGCTCAGAGGAAGATGGTAAAAGTTAAATTATATACTGAGATATTGTTTTAATTTTTATAAAGAATAGGCATCATCTTACATTTTATTTAACAAAACATTTTAGGGAATTCCCTTAAATAGTAGTCCAGTTGTTAGGACTCCAAGCTTTCACTGCTGAGGGTCCAGGTTCAATTCCTGGTCAGGGAACTGAAATCTGACATGCCTCATGACTTGGTCAAAAAAAAAATTATGGTGGAAGTCTCTTATGTAATGGTCTCCCATCATGTCCTTTCTTTTCAGAGGTTACCATGACCCTGAATCTGGGGGGCTTTTATTCTCATGACATCATATTTAAGTACATGTTCCTAAACATCACGTAGTACTTTTTTCATATTTTCGGTTCAGTTCAGTCACTCAGACGTGTCCAACTCTTTGCGACCCCATGGACTGCAGCACATCAGTCTTCCCTGTCCATCACCAACTCCCAGAGCTTGCTCAAACTCGTGTCCATCGAGTCAGTGATGCCATACGACCATCTTATTCTCTGTCGTCCCCTTCTCCTCCTGCCTTCAATCTTTCCCAGCATCAGAGTCTTTTCCAATGAGTCAGTTCTTCACATCAGGTGGCCAAAGTATTGGAGCTTAAGCTTAAGCATCAGTCCTTCCAATGAATATTCAAGACTGATTTCCTTTAGGATTGACTTAAGATTGATTTCCTTGCAGTTCAAAAGATTTTCAAGAGTCTTATCCAACACCAAGTTCAAAAAAATCAATCCTTCGGTGCTCAGCTTTTTTGGTCCAACTCTCACATCCATACATGACTACTGGAAAAACCACAGCTTTGACTAGACAGACCTTTGTTGGCAAAGTAACATCTCTGCTTTTTAATATGCTGTCTTGGTTGGTCATAGCTTTTCTTCCAAGGAGCAAGCATCTTTTAATTTCATGGCTGCAGTCACTATCTGTAGTGATTCTGGAGCTCCAGAAAATACAGTCTGTCCCTGTTTCCATTGTTTCCTTATCTGCTTGCCATGAAGTGATGGGACCAGATGCCATGATCTTTGTTTTTTGAATGTTGAGTTTTAAACTAGCTTTTTCACTCTCCTCTTTCACTTTCATCAAGAGGCTCTTTAGTTTTCATATTTCAGGATTGCATATAATTGGTATTATACTGTACATTGTCTTCTGTAACATAATTATCCACTCAACATGATATTGACCGTGTTCATAGAGATGCTTTGGATCATTCACTTTCCCTGCTATATAGCATTCTGCTTACAGATGTTCTGCCATTTATTCATCCTCTTATTTTGTGATGTTTGGATTGTTTCCCAGCATTTTATGTCTTGAACAGCAGTGCTGTGAACATTCCTGGGCACGTCTCCTTGTGTGCTGTGGTTTCTCAGTGTGCATAGCTAGAAGAGGCATCAGGTCAAAGGTTATGTCCTCTTCAACTTCAACAAGATAGGGGCATACTACTTTCCTAAATGTGTGTACCAATTTACAACCTCACCAGCAGCATACAGGAGATTCTAATGTCCAAAATTATCCTTTATCATTCAGAAAGTAGTCATTTGTCATATCTTCTAATTTTTATTTCTCTCTTATACTCTACCCTTTAATTGAGCTTGAATTAATTTTGGCATATGGTATAAAATAAGAACCTAATTTTTTTTTTTTATAAATAACCAGTTTTCCTACCATCATTTATTGTCATGACAAGTCCATTTTCATTATACTTTTAAGTCTTTTTCTTCCTTGTTCTCACCTGATAACTTGCATACTTGAATTTCAGAATCACGTTGTAGCTCTCCTAAATAGCTTATCTAGATTTTATTGTAATTGCATTAGGTCCAAGATTAATTTTAGTCTAAAACCCACACTAAACAGATCAAACATCCACTCTCAAACTGAAATGACTAAACTCTTCACTGCACAAAATCCAGTACCTTCAGCTTCTACTGAAGTCCCTCCCATTATCTATACCTCTTTCTCATCATTCAAGCTCATTATTTCAAGCAGGCTTGTATCCTCTTTGTCCCTTAAACTTTTCTCATCTATTTTTATCTCCAAACTTTGCTCATGAGGTTTCCTCCCACCAGAAATGCCACCCCTTCCTTCCATTCCCCAAAGAAGGGGTCCTAGCTACTTTAAGAGTCTTTTTAGTTATCCCACTATCTTGCATTGCAATTCTATTTCCTCATGTTTGTACTTAATCTGTCCAACTTTGTGACTGGATTAACTAAAATAAGAAAAAGGAGGCAAGTGTAAGTTGCCTGGAGAGAAGTCAGTAAGAACAGTTGTTGAGTGACTTCCCTGGTGTTCCAGTGGTTAAGACTCTGTGTTTCCTCTGCAGAGAGTGCAGGTTCAATCCCTAATTGGGGAACAAAGATTTTTCCTCATGTAGCCAGAAAAAAAAAGTGGGGATCAGCAACCAGGTTAGGCACTCTACTTTTAAAATCTGTAACCTGGAATTGAAGAAAATAGCAGGACAAATTGAAGAGAGATGCTCAGTTATCTCACACAGTGCCTCAACATCCTTCCAAGTCCAGGTATGGCCAGATGCCACAGTGGGGAAGCTGGATAATAGAGAAACCCATCATCATACCAACTAGCAGTACTTTAAGTCTGCCAACTTGCACACACATCATCTCACTATCTCACTTAACCCTGCAGGACTTTTTTTTTTTTTTTTTTGAGTTTTTTGGGGAAAAACTCATCTTTTTATAAACACTGAAAATTAAATAGTGCAATTTTAAAAATTGTAAGATGATTACCTGCAAAACTCTTCGAAGTAGTGACGTGATCTCCATTTTATCAGGAAGGACACTGTGACTTAGAGGTTAAATGCAAGTACAAGGTCACAGTCACACAGCTAGGAACTGGCAGGGCTAGATCTACAACTTCAATCTTCTAACTGACCCCAACTCACCACTCCTTCTATCATACCCATAGTTGTTTCCTTTGTAACCATGTTAACTTTTAAAAATTATTTTAAAAAATTTTTAATTGTGGCAAAAGACTGACATAGTATAAAACTTTCCCTCAACTATTTTTAAGTGTACAATTCAATATGTTAACCATGATCGCATTATTCTGTAATGGATCTCTAAAATTTTTTTATCTTGTAAAACTGAAATTCTTTAGCCATCAAAAAACCCCTCATTTCTTCTTCCCCTCAGTCCCTGGCAACCACCATTTTACTTTCTGTTTCCATGACTTTGACTGTTCTAGATGTCTCATATAAGAGAAATCATACAGTATTTGTCCTTTTGTGACTGGCTTATTTCACTTAATATAATATCCTCAAAGTTTGTCCATGTTGTAGCATATGATGGGATTTCCTTCTTTCTTAAGGCTGAATAATATCCCATTGTACAGTATTTTCTTTAATGTATTTGGGGAGATAGAGGCAGGATCTTTTTATATTTACTTATTTACTTAATTTTGGCTGTGCTGGGTCTTCACTGCCACGCGAGGGTTTTCTCCAGTTCCGGAAAGCAGGACTACTCTTTGTTGTGGTGCATGGGCTTCTTATTTCAGTGACTTCCCTTGTTGTAGAACACAGGTTCAGGGGTGCACTGACTCGGTAGTTGTGGCACCCCAGGCTTAGTTGTCCCAAAGTATGTGGAATCTTCCCATACCAAGGATAGAACCCATGATCCCCGAATCAACAGGTGGATTCTCAGCCACTGGACCACCAGGGAAGTCCCACTGTATATTTATATCACTTTTTTTTATTCATTCATCTGTCTACAGATCAATGGTGGACTGCTTCCACCTCTTGGCAATTGTATAATGTTGTGACAAACATAGAGATACCAATATCACTTCAAGATCCTGCTTCCAATTCTTTTGGAATACATCCATTTCATGGATCACTGCCTTGTCGTGGAGAAGGGGCTTGTGTAACTTGATAAAGCTTTGAGCCATGCCATGTAGGGCCACCCAAGACGGTCGGGTCATAGTGGAGAGTCCTGACAAAATGTGATCCACTGAAGGAGGGAATGGCAAACCACCCCAGTATACTTGCCAGGAGAATCTCATGAACTGCATAAAATGACAGAAAGATATGACACTGAAAAATGAGTCCTCAGGTCTGAAGGTGTCCAACATGCTACTGGGCAAGAGTGGAGGAGAACTCCTAACAGCCCCAGAAAGAATGAAGCAGCTGGGCCAAAGCGGAAATGATGCTCAGTTGTGGATGTGGCTGGTGATGAAAGTAAAATCTTATGCTGCAAAGAACAGTATTGCATAGGAACCTGGAATGTTAGGTCCCTGAATCAAGTAAACTGGACGTGGTCAAGCCGGAGATGGTAAGAATAAACTTCGACATCTTAGGAATCAGTGAACTAAAATGAACAGGAATGGGCAAATTTAATTTAGATGACTATAATATCTACTACTGTGGGGAAGAATCCCACAGAAGAAATGGAGTAACTCTCATAATCAACAAAAGAGTCTGAAATGAAGTACTTGGGTGCAACCTCAAAAGTGACAGAATGATCTCGGTTCATTTCCAAAGCAAACTGTTCAACCTCACAGTAATTCAAGTCTATGCCTCTACCACTGATGCTGAAGAAGCTGAAGTTAATCAGTTCCATGAAGACCTAGAAGACCTCTTAGAACTAACACTGAAAAAGATGTTCTATTCATCATTGGGGATTGGAATGCAACAGTAGGAAGTCAAGAGATAGCTGGAGTAACAGGCAAGTTTGGCCTCAGAGAACAAAATAAAGCAGGACAAAGGTTAATTGAATTCTGCCAGGAGAATGCACTGCTCATAGCAAATACCCTTTTTCAACCACACCGGAGACAACTTCACACATGAACATCACCAAATGGTCAATACCAAAATCCAATTGATTACATTCTTTGTAGCTGAAGATGGAGAAGCTGTATACGGTCAGCAAAAATAAGACCTAAAGCTGACTGTGGCTCAGTATCTCAGCAAAATACAGACTTAAACTAAAGAAAGCAGGGAAAATCACTAGGCAACCAGGTATGACATAAATCAAATCCCCTATGAATATGCAGTGGAGGTAACAAATAGATTCAAGGGATTAGAACTTGTAAGCAGTGTGCCGGAAGAATTACAGATGGAAGTCTGTAATATTGTACAGGAGGCAGCAAACAAAACCATCCCAAAGAAAAAGAAAAGTAAGAAGGCAAAGTGGTTATCTGAAAGTGAAAATTGCTCAGTGGTATCTGACTCTTTGCAACCCCGTGGACTATAGAGCCCATGGAATTCCCCAGGCCAGAATACTGAAGTGGGTAGCCTTTCCCTCCTCCAGGGGATCTTCCCAACCCAGGGATCAAACCCTGGTTTCCTGCATTGCAGGTGGATTCTTTACCAGCTGAGCCACAAGAGAGGCCCAAGAATACTGAGGTGGGTAGCTTATCCCTTCTCCAGTGGATCTTCCTGACCCAGGCATCAAACCAGGGTCTCCTGCATTACACACAGTTTCTTTACCAACTGAGCTATCAGGGAAGCCCTTCCATCTGAGGAGGCTTACATACAGCTAAAGAAAGAAGAGAAATGAAAAGCAAGGGAGAAAGGGAAAGGTATATCCAACTAAATGCAGATTTCCGAAGAACAGCATGGAGAGACAAGAAAGCCTTCTTCAATGAACAGTGTATAAAACTAAAAGAAAAGAACAGAAGGGGAAAGACTAGAGATCTCTTCAGGAAAATGGGAGATATCAAGGGAACATTTTACATAAAGATGCACACAATAAAGGACATAAATGGTAGAGACCTAGTAGATGCTGAAGAGATCAAGAAGAGATGGAAATAATACATGGAAGAACTGTACTAGAGAACTGTACAAAAAAGATCTTAATGAACCAGATTACTATGATGCTGTGTGGTCAGCCACCCAAAGTCAGACATTCCGGAGAGCAAAGTCAAGTGGATCTTAGGAAGCACCGCTGTTAATAAAGCTAGTCAATGTGATGGAATTCCAGTAAAACTATTCAAAACCCTAAAGGTTGATGCCATCAAGGTGTTGCATTCAATATGTCAGCAAATCTGGAAGATCCAGCAGTGGCCACAGGAATTGGGAATTTAGTACTACCAATTCCCAAGAAGAGTAGTACTAAAGAATGTGCGAACCATCAGACAATTGCACTCATCTCCCATGCTACTAAGGTCATGCTTAAAATCTTGCATGCTTAAAATCTTAAAATCTTGGCTTCAGCATTATGCAAACCAAGAACTTCCAGATGTCCAAACTGGGTTTAGAAAGGAAGAGGGACCAGAGATCAAAATGCCAACATTCGCTGAATCATAGAGAAAGTTAGGGAATTAAAAAAAAAAACTACTTCTGCTTCACTGACTATGGTAAAGCCTTTGTGTGGATCACAACAAACTGTAAAATTCTTAAAGAGATGGGACTGCCAGACCATCTTACCTGTCTCCTGAGAAACCTGTATGCAGGTCAAGAAGCAACACTTAGAACCCTGTATAGAACAACTAATTTGCTCAAGATTGAGAAAGGAATACAACAGGGCTGTCTGCTGTCACCTTGTTTGTTTAACATATATGCTGAGCACATTCTGAGAAATGCTGGGCTGAATGAGTTACAACCTGGAATCAAGATAAGGCAAGAGAAATATCAACAAGCTCAGATATGAGGATGATACCACTTTAGTGCCAGCAAATTTGGAAAACTCAGCAGTGGCCACAGGACTGGGAAAGGTCAGTTTTCATTCCAATCCCAAAGAAAGGCAATGTCAAAGAATGTTCAAACTACCACACAATTGCACTCATCTCACATGTTAGTAAAGTGATGCTTAAAATTCTCCAGGCCAGGCTTCAGCAGTACGTGAACTGTGAACTTCCAGGTGTTCAAGCTGGTTTTAGAAAAGGCAGAGGAACCAGAGATCAAATTGCCAACATCTACTGGATCATTGAAAAAGCAAGAGAATTCCGGAAAAACACCTATTTCTGCTTTATTGACTATGCCAAAGCCTTTGACTGTGTGGATCACAATCAACTGTGGAAAATTCTGAAAGAGATGGGAATACCAGACCACCTGACCTGCCTCAGGAGAAACCTATATGCAGATCAGGAAGCAGCAGTTAGAACTGGACATGGAACAACAGACTGTTCCAAATAGGAAAAGGAGCACATCAAGGCTGTATACTGTCACCCTGCTTGTTTAACTTATATGCAGAGTACATCATGAGAAATACTGGGCTGGAGGAAGCCCACACTGGAAACAAGATTGCCGGGAGAAATATCAATAACCTCAGATATGCAGATGACACCACCCTTATGGCAGAGAGTGAAGAAGAACTAAAGATCCTCTTGATGAAAGTAAAAGAGGAGAGTCAAAAAGTTGGCTTAAAAGCTCAACATTCAGAAAACCAAGATCACGGCATCTGGTCCCATCACTTCATGGCTAATAGATGGGGAAAAGGTGGAAGTAGTGACAGATTTCCTCTTCTCACCCTCTAAAATCACTGTAGATGGTGACTGCAGCCATGAAATCAGAAGATTTTGCCTCTTGGCAGGAAAGCTATGACAAACCTGACAGTGTGTTGAAAAGCAGAGACATAACTCTGCCAACAAAGGTCTGTATAGTCAAGACTATGGTCTTCCCAGTGGTCGTATACAGTTGTGAGAGCTGGGCTGTAAAGAAGGCGGAGTACCGAAGAATTGATGCCCTTGAACTGTGGTGCTGGAGAAGATGCCTGAGAGTCTCTTGGACAGAAAGGAGATCAAACCAGTCAATCTTAAGGGAAATCTATCCTGAATACTTGTTGGAAGGACTGATACTGAAGCTGAAACTTCAGTCTTTTGGTCATATTTATGCAAACAGGTAATTCATTGAAAAAGTCCCTGATCCTGGGAAAGATTGAAGGCAGCAGGAAAAGAGGGCATCAGAGAATGAGATGGCTGGATGGCATCTCCAATGCAATGGACATGAACTTGGGCAAACTTTGGGAGATGGTGAGGGACAGGGAGGCCTGGAGTGCTACAGTCCATGGGGTCGTAAAGAGTCAGACACAGGTGGGCAACTGAACAACAGTATATACCCAGAAGTGGAATTGCTGGATCTTATGGACCATATTTAGTATTTTAAGGAACCAGTTACCTTTTAAACAAATAGCCCCATTCTCATGGACTCTTCTGCCATATGTTAAGAGGCAGTATATTGCCTTCCCTCTAATTAAATTGAAAATAGCAATCCATGCTCATCTATAACAATTAAAATTTGTTCAAACTTTTTACTTAAAATGCACCAATTACAATGATGGCAAATGTAAATGCTTCCATTTCCTCCCATTCTCAATTAATAATCTGTTCCTCACTTTTAATACCCTCCCCGCCCCCCATCAGGGACACTAGGGCAGAAGATTCATGATGGAAAGATCTTTCTGTTTTGTCCAGCACTGTGCCTCAAGTAGTTACTTAAGGCTGCCAGTGGCTGGCTTTGAATAAGCAGTTAAAAAATGGATAAATGAATGAGTGAGTATATGACTA
The DNA here is from genome assembly GCF_963930625.1 of Muntiacus reevesi. Lineage (NCBI taxonomy): Eukaryota > Metazoa > Chordata > Mammalia > Artiodactyla > Cervidae > Muntiacus > Muntiacus reevesi. The sequence continues at coordinate 72,855,463 of NC_089255.1, forward strand.
AAAGACCATGCTTCTGGGTATAGTTTAAAAGATTGAACTTAACCCCAGAAGTGGGTGTTGTCACTGATGAGAGAGAATAGTTTAGCACTTCTTGTTCCAACAAGCAGGAAGTAGAACACAGATGGCAAAGAAACACTCAATGACATGAATTTTGCCAGAACGATGATACCACCCTTAGGATGAATTCAGACTAAATCTCTGCTGATAACATACTAACCACAAGGATTTGGGGAGCTCAGAAAACCCTTGGTATTCTGATAAAATTAGTGAAAGTGTTAGCTGCTAAGTCATGTCCTACTCTTTGCAACCCCATGGACTATAGCCCATCAGGCTCCTCTGTCCATTGAATTCTCCAGGCAAGAATACCATTCCCTTCTCCAGGAGATCTTTCCAACCCAGGGATCAAACTCAAATCTCCTACATTGTAGGGAGATTCTTTACCATCTGAGCCAACAGGGAAGCTAACAAAGTCCTACCAAATTGACAGGATAGTGCTTGGAATACTAACAAAGTCCCACCAAATTGACAGGATAGTGCTTTAGGTAGGAAAAGCCAAGAGAGTGTACTAGTAGTGTAGGACTGTATTCTCCCTTCTCCTGCCAGACAGCAGGATCCGTGGGTAGAGAGCATCAGAAGTAAAAGCACCGTCACACCAAATGGAAGAATTCATGATGACCAGTTTGCTGTGCATTAGGCTGACTGATGCCCTCTGTTGGGGACAGGGGTGTAGAAGCAGAGTGTTAAACATAGTGAGGGTAGTTATTGTCACGTGGAGAAAGCAAGCTTTTCCTGTGAAAGGCTGCTGTCCATACATCTTTGGATTTTATATATCTTATGAAAGGATAAGTGGGATGGTACTATATCAAAGAAAATTAAATTTACAGTTTAAAAATTACATGAATTTATAAAGGATATATGTACTAGAACAAATTGCTTGGAACAATCTATGCTCTGTGCATATCTGAAGATTGAATGAATTGTAGCTTTCTTCCTGTCAGATGAACAGATGGAATTCAAGAGAAAATTATCCTCTAATGGGCACATCTCCCCAAAGAGAGGAAAGATGGGGTTAAGTTGTTTACTGATTATATGAAATCTTTTCCCATTCTCTTAGTTCAGAATTTAAATTCACACTAGCAAATCAATAAAGAGTGAGAACTTTGATAAACTGCTCTGTAGATGGGTCAGCATAGTTTAATGGGAAATATGCTAAATTTGGGTCAAAAAGACTTGAGTTCTGATATTGGTATTGATTCGACAATTTTAGCCTTTTAATCAGCCACCTTGTCTACACTGCCAACTGTTGCCACTGCTGCTATTTAGTCACTAAGGCATGTCTGACTCTTTGTGACCCCATGGACTGTAGCCCACCAGGCTTCTCTGTGCATGGGATTTCCTAGGCAAGAATGCTAGAGTGAGTTGCCATTTCCTCCTTCAGTGGACCTTCCCAACACAGGGATCTAACCTGTATCTCCTGATTGGCAGGCAGATTCTTTACCGCTGAGCAACCTGGGAAGCCCCACACTGCCAACAATTCTCATCCTGCTACTCTCCAACACAAAATTCAACACAAAATCCATCACCTCCAGGGCAAATTCTGAACACCTCTGTCCTAATACATTCCTTCATTATCTGAGTCCTCCTGCTTGTGTAATTCGCATTAATTTATATCATTTGCTGCTCACTTCATGTCAAGCAACACCGAATGGTTCATAATTTCCTCAAGCTATAGCACAGTCATTCATGCTTCCTCTGCTTGAATACCTTCCTCTCTTCATTTACTTGCAAACTTCCTACAGTTCCTGTCCCTGGTTAAATGTCACTCCTCTGACATCCCTCCTGAAACTCCTACATGTCCATTGACCCTTATCTGCACCTCCACTGTGACAACTGTATTATAATTAGTAATAAGCACCCCTGTATCCCCATTAGACACACCCCCTATGCCACAGCTTTTACTTTTCTGACCATAAAATTAATATATTTTTATCATATAAATTCAAACTAAGTGTAGAAAAAGAAAAGGCCTCTCCAAACCCACTCCCAAAGATAACTCTTACTGACCTAGAGCAGGAACCATGCTACCTTTCTCTCTTTGAGTTTACAGAACATAACAGTGCCTGGCATATAAATGCCTGGCACATAACTCTCACTAAGTAGAGTTGAATATCTCCATAAAATGAAGATGGCATAACTGACTACACCAGTCAATAGTGATGGAATCACACAGGATAATAAATGTGAAAATTCTCTGAACACTGAAAAACATTGTGGAAGCAACAGATTTGTGTGATCAGTGACGAACAGCCGTGGGCCTCATTTTATCTGACTCCTACTACCTGACAAACTCAGTTCCACTGATGACAATGATGATGATGATAACTAACATTTATCAAGGACTTTTCATGTCCCAAGCACTCTGCTACATGCTTCAATTGTATCGACTCATTAAAATTTTAGAACAACTGAAAAGGTAAAGGCTATTAATTGCTCCATTTTTTTTTTTTAGATGAGGAAGCCAAGGCACAGAGAGATTATGTAACTTGCCCCTCAAACCACAGAAGCAACAATTAATACAGCCAGGACTTAAACCCAGGCAATCTGACATCTGAGTCCACACTGTTAACCACATAGATCACATCACAGCCTCCTACCTACAATCCTGAGAATGTCACCAGGTCAGAACAGAAGCCAGCTACTTCCTATTCTTATCTTGGAACCATAACTAACTTTACCTCTGCAAATCTCTGTTTTCTCCTGTGTCCTGTGTTTCCTCTTGGGATTAGTGGTTGCTATTGCACAAAGTTGCCTGAAGGACTCTCTCTAAAACTGCTTCAGAAAGCAAAGTCAGGTTGGGGATCAGACCTAGAGCCTAGAGCAAGTGGTTGACTGCATCAAAACAGATCTGGCAGGAAAGAGAAGCAAAAGGACCACACTGCTGCAGGGAATAAGTACTCCAAATCTAGGAAGAGCTAAAAATCTATTGATGGGTACATTTGTGTGGTCCTGATGATGCCGAGAACACAGTACTCAAAGTTGGGCCTTATCAAAGACTCCATGCCAAGTGACCAGGCTTGGTGAAGGGAAGAGAGCATTCACAAAACTCACCTCTTTTTTTCTTTTTCTTTTATTTGGCCACTCTGCCCAGCAGGTGGGATCTTAGTTCGCCAATCAGGGATTGAATCCGTGCCCCCTGCAGTGGAAGCTCAGAGGCTTAACAACCAGACTGCCAGGGAAATCCCCAAGACTCACTTCTTAATAATTCAGTTCTTTGGCTTTGACCAATACAAATGGTATCGGCGGTTAATAGTACAGTTAGAAATGTAAACTATTATCTATATGTAACAGCTGAGGTGTGTGAGCAAACTACAAAGGAAGCAGAGAGAACCCCGTACTGGCGGGCGCTTACAGTTGGTGCCTGGATCCAAAAGAGCCTTCAGGGTTCACAAAACTCAGTCCAAATTTAAAGAGACTTGCCAGGTGGAGTGTGGCAGCTCTATCCAGCCAGGTGACAGTAAAATCATGCCAGGTCCAGTGCACTGTGAGACTCATAGCCACTGAAGTTCTCCAAGGAAAAAAGTACTGGGTTAAACCTCCTTTTAGGAGCTCATTCAACACCTGAGCCAAGCTACATTATTTGCAAAGTCCTTAAGGAAATATGTAGCCTTTGTTCCCTCCAAGAGAAAAGAAATCAAGGCACAGAGAGCAATTTTATAAATACAATCTAGTTTAATAAATGAGGAGGCTATTGGAATTTAAAAAGAAAAAAAAAAACACAGAAAGACTAAGGCCAAGTGAGCACAGTATTGTCCCTAGGCTAGGGTCTAAAGACAGAGGGTAGAAAACTAACCAACCTGCTGTTAACTAGAAAAGGAAAGCTAAGCACTAACCAGTAAGTTTCTATGAAGTAATCTTGCGAGTGCTCTGAATGTCAGAGAAGAGCATGAGCCTTGGGAGGAAGAGCTGAATACGCACAATTGCAGGATGAATCAACAGTGAGGCCCTGAACTGGCACCAAGGAATATTTCTCCAGAAGAGAAATTAACAATTTCAGCTATTATATAGTGTTATTGAGTCCAGAAAAGAGGCTCAGGGAAACACAGCTCTCAGACTAAAGCAGTAAAAAATCAAGACAGAAGAGATGTGATGAACCATCTGCAGAGGTAGTTCACCCCTCGAAATATTTTGTGAATGCGTTTGCATAGAATCTCAGAAAGACCTGATTCCAATGCTCATGACTAAAATTAACCACGAATTTTATGCCTCTGCGCCTGTGCACATGTTGTTCCTTCTGCCCAGTTTATCTTCCTTGCTCTTTTCTCCCCGTTCTCCAGTCTATCGGGTAAACTATTTTTCTTTCCAAACACAGTCCAGGCATCATCTTTTCTTAACCTGTGCCTGAGAACAGAATGAATCACACTCTCATCCCGCCTACTTGTTCACTCTGTACATTGTATTATTTTTATTAGAGACCCTGTCTCATCTAGCACAGTGCAAGCCCTACGAGGATGAGACCAAATCTCTTCCTCCAGGATCAACTGCCACAGTGTCCAGTTCAATAGGCATTCATCCTAAATCACAGTTGAGTCAGCAAGGAGAGGGGAGGAGGGATATGTCTCCTCTAAGAGTGGTGCATCAGGGTCTTTAGGCAGCAGTGACGGGGAGTGGGGAGGGGGTTGCAGGATTAGCATAGTAATACTGCTAATAGATTTGAAAGTGCAATTGAAAGTCTCTCAGTCGTGTCCGACTCTTTGTGACCCCATGCCCTGGGGCCTGCCATGCTCCCCTGTCCATGAAATTTTCCAGGCAAAAGTACTGGAGTGGGTAGCCATTCCCATCTCCAGGGGATCTTCCCAACTCAGGGATCAAACCCAGGTCTGCTGAATTGCAGGCAGATTCTTTACTGTCTGAGCCACCAGGAAAGCTTTAGGGGCAGTAATAGGTTTAGGGGCAGTATTGGAACCTACATGAGCCATGAGATTTTTATGTTTATTGAGAGAGGATTCCAATTGTTTTTGTTTTGTTTTGAATGAGAAAAAGTGATTTAGTAGGGAGACAAATTTGTAAACTGAAATGTCAAGCTGCTATAAAAGTATACACAAGATTGAGAAAAAAAAGATTAAGAACTTGTACAAAGCAAAGGAATGATTACCTCCCCAGGTGGAGATCAGAAAAAGTTTCAGAAGGAGAAATGATTGATCTCGGGCTTAAGAACAAATACAAGTTTCCCAAATAAACCCCCAGGCAGACAGAACAACCTTACCAAATCATGAAAATAGTGTTATTCTTGTTCAGTCACTCAGTTGCATCAGACTCTTTGTGACCCCATGGACTGCAGCATGCCAAGCTCCTCCGTCCTCCACTATTTCTGGGAGTTTGCTCAGATTAATGTCCATTGAGTTGGTGATGCTATCTAATCATTTCATCTTCTGTTGCCCACTTCTCTTGCCCTCAATCTTTCCCAGCATCAGGGTGTTTTCCAGTGAGTCAGCGCTTCACATCTGGTGGCCAAAGTATTCAGCATCAGTCCTTTCAGTGAATATTCAGGGTTGATTTCCTTTAGGATTGACTGGTTTGATCTCCTTGCGGTCTATAATATTATAAACATTACTTTGCACTCACTCTATTCTCGGACACTGCTCTAAAAGCTTTGACATATGTCAGTTCATGTAATGTTTTGAACAATCTTAAAAAACTGATACAACATTATCAAGTTCCACTGCTTATAACAGAGACCTAAAATAACAGTGGCTTAAATGATAGTTTAATAGGTCCTTTCTCCACAAAACCTCAGGGTCCCAGGTTTCTTTTAGCCAACTACTCTAGGCCTTCATCCTCCTAGTCCAAGATGTTGACTAGAGCTCCAGCCATCACATCCACATTCCAGATGGCAGAAGGGAGCAAAGGAACTCAACTGTCATTTTATGGAAGTTCTACATATGTTTCATTAACCCAATTTAGTCTTTTTTTTTGGCCATGCCACACACGGCTTATAGAATCTCAGTTCCCTCACCAGGGATTGAAACTGGGCCACAGTAGTGAAAGCCACCAGCCCACCAGGGAACTCCCAACCCAAACTAGTCTTTTTTGTTTTTTAATATTTATTTTTCTTTCTTATTTATTTGACTGCATTTGGTCTTACTTGAGGCAAATGGGATCTTTGATCTTTATTGTAGCATGCAAACTCTTAGTTGTGACGTGTGGGATCTAGTGCACTGACAAGGGATTGAATGTGGGCCCCCTGCATTGGGAGTGCAGTCTTAGCCACTGAACCACCAGGGAAGTCCTTCAACGAAATCTTATAACCACAAACATTTAAGGAATACTCTGGAAAATGCAATCTTTATTCTGGACATTACATCCCCATCCTAAATGTGGGGGTTCCATACTACGGAAAGGAAGAGTAGATAATGGGAGACAATTAAGTTTTTATCACATTGGAAGGAAAGTTATGACCAACCTAGACAACATATTAAAAAGCAGAGACATTACTTTGTCAACAAAGGTCCATCTAGTCAAGGCTATGGTTTTTCCAGTGGTCATGTATGGATGTGAGTGTTGGACTATAAAGAAAGCTGAGTGCTGAAGAATTGGTGCTTTTGAACTGTGATGTTGGAGAAGACTCTTGCAAGTCCCTTGGACTGCAAGGAGATCCAACCAGTCCATCCTAAAGGAGATCAGTCCTGGGTGTTCATTGGCAGGACTGATTTTGAAGCTGAAACTCTAATACTTTGGCCACCTGATACGAAGAGTTGACTCATTGGAAAAGACCCTGATGCTGGGAAAGACTGTGGGCAGGAGGAGAAGGGGACCACAGAGGACGAGATGGTTGGATGGCATCACTGACTCAATGGACATGGATTTGGGTGAACTCCAGGAGTTGGTGATGGACAGGGAGGCCTGGCTTGCTGCGGTTCACGGGGTTGCAAAGAGTCAGACATGACTGAGCGACTGAACTGAACTGATCTTCATTTTTCATATAATAAAACTGATGCAAAGTGTGGTTACATTATTTTCATGGTGCATTCAGGGATTTCAAGTCGTTTCTTTTGGCTGATGCACAAGTGTAAAATGGGAGGAATGAAAGGTGATGAGGCTGCAAAGTTGTATGATTTTAATTCTGACACGTCACATGATCAAAAAGGTAAAATGGGTAGTGAAAAGCGCAAAACCCCGGCAGCACTAAAGTGCAGAAGACATAATGTGAGTAATCTCAAAGCTAGATAACTGAGAGTTAGTTTGTGGATCTGAGAGATGTATTTACTAATTAGTCAGTAACTGAATAAGTTAATTCAAATAATATTACCAACTTCAGAAGCAATCAGTATTGTAAACTTTGCCAAAAAGACCACAAAAATCATCTGACACATTTTTCAGTTTCTCTTTTAAATTTTATTTCATTTATGTATTATGGGCTTCCCAAGTGGTGCTAGTGGTAAAGAACCCACTTGCCAACACAGGAGACATGAGGGATGAGGGCTCGATCCCTGGGTCGAGAAGATCCCCGAAGGAGGGCATGGCAACCCACTTCAGCACTCTTGCCTGGAGAATCCCATGTACAGAGAAATCTGGAAGGCTACCGTTCATAGGGTTGGAAAGAGTCCGACACAACTGAAGCGACATAGCAAGCACACACACATAGTTGATTTACAGTGTTTTGTCAGTCTATGGTGTGCAGCAAAATGACTGAGTTTTACATATATTGTTTTTCACATTCTTTTCCATTATGATTTATTAGAAAGTACTGAATATAGTTCCCTGTGCTATATAGTTGGACACTGTTTGTCTATTTTATATGTAGTAATTTTCCTTTTAATTTTTTAATGTCTACCTCTCCTCTAAACAATAGTCCAATAAAGATTCAATAATTTGTATTTAATGCATGCTGATTAAACCGTGCAAGTTAATTCTTCCCTCACAAATATGGACTCAGTGATAAAATGAAAATTGTTTTGAAATAACACATACACAGAATTGAAGTGGCCTTCCTGTCGAAGAACAGCTATTCATCAACCCCAACCTACTTTTTCATACCCTTCTCTGAATCCATGTGCTTCCAAGGAGCATGTGCTATCTTCAACCCCACAGGCAGTGAATCACAACTGGGCCAGTTGGTGGTGATTGCATTCCTCTTGCTCGTGACTGTTTTTGGCTTGGACACACAATGAAATTTCACCCAATGACACTTGCTACAAGGTTTCTCAGTAAATGTATGTAAACGTTAATAAAAAGTATCACAAGCAAAGAAGCAGCTCCTCTCACATTAAACATTGTTGAGTATGGATGTGATCATTGGTTGATAGTAGTCATCTTGGGAACTTGAACCTGACAAGATGAAAACTGGCAGAGCAGAAAAATGGAAAGAATTTGCACTCTTGCTATCAGTCCTGGCAATGCTTTACTACTGAACTTATGCCAGGTAACATGTTCCTCATTTGGTTAATTTGAATTGAGCTGTTATTTGCAGCCAAAACTATCCTGATATTCTACCACAAGGTGTAAGTGAAAGTTGCTCAGTCACGTCCAACTCTTTGTGACCCCGTGGACTACACAGTCCATGGAATTCTCCAGGCCAGAATACTGGAGTGGGTAGCCTTTCCCTTCTCCAGGGATCTTCCCAACCCAGGCATCGAACCCAGTCTCCCGCATTGCGGGTGGCTTCTTTACCAACTGAGCTATTAGGGAAGCCCACATATAACAAATATCAAAGAACAATAAAAACAGTAATCTCCTTTGCTTTCTCTTCTGCCTTTCTTCTCTAGAGGGGATCCCTTTCAACTTTTAACTGTTTTGGCAGATGATTTACTTACATAATTCTAAATATTGATAATATGCTTATCTTGCTATTTTCTTGATTTATCCATAGAAAGAATGCCAACTTTTTACTATGGAAAAGGAAACTAAGCATTTGTACACCCCTTCCACTTCCCCTCCCTGCTATTAACAGAGTTTTACAACTTTTGATTAAATCAACATTGTGCTTCCATGATGACTACATAAATATTATTCACCACTGGGTCAAGCAGTATACTATAATTCTGTTTCTTTTCTCATACAATTTCCCCTCCTTAGAGTTACAAATCATCCCCCAACTCTTTTATTTGCATAGTTTTTCATGTGTCTATGATTAGTTCTCAAACCCTCCAGTGGGGCTATTCAGTTCAGTTCAGTTGCTCAGTCATGTCTGACTCTTTGCGACCCCATGGACTGCAGCATGCCAGGCTTCCCTATCCATCACTACCTTCCAGAGCTTGCTCAAACTCATGTCCATCGAGTCAGTGATGCCATCTAACCATCTCATCCTCTGTTGTCCCCTTCTCCTCCTGCCTTCAATTTTTCCCAGCATCAGGGTCTTTTCCAGTGAGTCAGTTCTTTACAACAGGTGGTCAAATTATTGGAGCTTCAGCTTAAGCATCAGTCCTTCCAAAGAATATTCAGGACTGATTTCCTTTAGGATTGACTGACTTGATTTCCTTGCAGTCCAAGAGACTCTCAAGAGTCTTCTCCAACACCACAGTTCAAAAGCATCAATTCTTTGTTGCTCAGCTTTCTTTATAGTCCAACTCTCACATCCATACATGACTACTGGAAAAACCATAGCTTTGACTAGATGGATATTTGTTGATAAAGTAATGTCTCTGGTTTTTAATATTCTGTCTTTTCTTCCAAGGAGCAAGTGTCTTTTAATTTCATGGCTGCAGTCACCACGTGCAGTGATTTTGAAGCCCAAAATATAAAGTCTGTCACTGTTTCTATTGTTTCCTTATTTATTTGCCATGAAGAAATAGGACCGGATGCCATGATCTTAGTATATTGTGTTGAGTTTTAAGCCAGCTTTTTCACTCTCCTCTTTCACCTTCATCAAGAGGCTCTTTAGTTCCTCTTCACTTTCTGCCAATAGGGTGGTGTCATCTGCATACCTGAGGTTATTGGTATTTCTCCCAACAATCTTGATTCCAGCTTGTGCTTCATCTACCCCAGCGTTTCTCATGATGTACTCTGCATGTGAGTTAAATAAGCAGGGTGACAATATACAGCCTTGACATATTCCTTTCCCGATTTGGAACCAGTTTGTTGTTCCATGACCAATTTTACGCTGCTTTTGACCTGCATACAGATTTCTCAGAGGGCAGGTCAGGTGGTCTGATATTCCCATCTCTTTCAGAATTTTCCATAGTTTGTTGTGATCCACACAGTCAGAGGCTTTGGTATAGTCAATAAAGCAGAAATAGATGTTTTTTCTGGAACTCTCTTGCTTTTTCGATGATCCAGTGGATGTTGGCAATTTGATCTCTGGCTCCTCTGCCTTTTCTAAATTCAGCTTGAATATCTGGAAGTTCACGGTTCACATACTGTTGAAGCCTGGCTTGGAGAATTTTGAGCATTCCTTTACTAGCATGTGAGATGAGTGCAATTGTGCGGTAGTTTGAACATTTTTTGACATTGCCTTTCTTTGGGATTGGAATGAAAACTGAACCTTTTCCAGTCCTGTGGCCACTGCTGAGTTTTCCAAATTTGCTGGCATATTGAGTGTAGCGCTTTCACAGCTTCATCTTTTAGGATTTGAAATAGCTCAACTGGAATTCCATCACCTCCATTAGCTTTGTTCATGGCAATACTTCCTAAGGCTCAGTTGACTTTCCATTCTAGGAATCTGGCTCTAGGTGAGTGAGCACACCATCGTGGTTATCTGGGTCATGAAGATTGTTTTTATATAGTTCTTTTGTGTGTTGTTGCCACCTCTTCTTAATATCTTCTGCTTCTGTTAGGTTCATACCACTTCTGTCCTTTATTGTGCCCATCTTTGCATGAAATGTTCACTTGGTTTCCCTGATTTTCTTGAAGAGATCTCTAGTCTTTCCCATTCTGTTGTTTTCCTCTGTTTCTTTGCATTGATCACTTAGGAAGACTTTCTTACCTCTCCTTGCTATTCTTTGGAACTCTGCATTCAAATGAGAATATCTTCCCTTTTCTCCTTTGCCTTTCACTCCTCTTCTTTTCTTAGCTATTTGTAAGGCCTCCTCAGACAAACATTTTGCCTGTTTGCATTTCTTTTTCTTGGGAATGGTCTTGATCACTCCCTCCTGTATAGTGTCACGAACCTCTGTCCACAGTTCTTCAGGCACTCTATCAGATCTAATCCCTTGAACCTATTTGTCACTTCCACTTATAATCATTTGGGATTTGATTTAGGTCATACCTGAATGGTCTAGTGGTTTTCCCTACTTTCTTCAATTTAAGTCTGAATTTGGCAATAAGGAGTTCATGATCTGAGCCACAGTCAGCTCCCAGTCTTGTTTGTGCTGACTGTATAGAGCTTCTCCATCTTTGTTTGCAAAGAATATAATTAGTGTGGTAGCAGGAGCCATGGCTATCTGTTGCAGGAGTCTTTGGTTCAGGGTGTGGTTGTCATCAGAAAGGTGATGCAGAGGTCGAGGAAGTCTGGGGCAGTAGACACAAAACTTAAATGTATGTGGTTTGTTGTGAGGGTTGCAGTTGCATTTCTGGGCTTGGATGGGGCTTCATTGCAAAGAATGGGGTTCTGATGGAGCTAGAGATTGATGAAAGGATCAGAGCCTGAAGCTCTGAAAGTCATGAGGGGCATAGGTATAGAATAGCAATGTCCTTGGAAGGAAGGATGCAGCTACCTGGGTGCCACAGCCTGCGGCATAACCCCTTTGGAGAAGGTCACCATTAACCCCACCCACCATACAGATGACCCACAAACTGTAGAAATGGGGTTGTAATATCCCATCAACATGATCTTCTTTTCTTTCCAGTTAAAATTATTGCCTTTGCTTTCTCTCCTCCCTCTCTCATTCTCCCTATTTCTAAACCCTCTTCCATTACTTTCTCCTTCCATACTAGGCAACCACCCTATGGTGATTAACATGTATAATTGTCTGTATGTGCTTGCAAAATGTGAATTGCTTTTTGTATATTTTAAATTTACATAAATGGTTTTCCCACACATGCATTCCATTTCTTACTATTTTCATTGGGTACTATATTTTTATGATTAAGCCATATGTCTAAAGCATATAGATCTAGTTTGTGGCTTAAGTGTTGCAGAATACTTCATGGTGTACATCCATCACATTTTTACTTGCTTCCCAGGGATACATATCCAGGTTGTCTCCTACTCTGTGACATCACAAACAATGCCCAATAATGAACCTGTATGCAAATATCTTTGGGCTATCACATCGCGAAGTGTAATGGCTAGGTCAGAGGGTACATGAACATGTGTTTTTGCTATCCAGAATAGCTGTATCTGTGTGTCTACACTCCCATCAGCAGTGCTTTGGGTTCCTCTGTGCCCACATGTCTCCAACATTTTGGTATCATTTAATTTCCTAATTTTTTAAATTCTAAAATATATAAGGTGATTAAGTCTTTATTTTTCTGATTGCTAAGAAGTTCGACAATTTTTGTGGGTTTCATCTGAAATTTGCCTTTTTATATTCATTGCTAATTTTTCCATTGGTATTTTCTCTTATTGATTTACAGAATTCCTTCTATAGTCTACATTAACCACTCATTGATTCCAAGTATCTTTTCCTCCATCAGTCATTTATCTACAGATATTTTGTGACCAGAAATGCTTAATTTTGTTATAATAATATTTTTTCTGCTTTATACTGTATACTTTTGAAGTTTAAGAATCCATTTACCACCTCTAAATTAGAGCTATTCTCATTTAAGATCATAGCATCTGGTCCTATCACTTCATGGCAAATAGATGGGGAAAATGTGGCAACAGTGTCAGATTTCATTTTCTTGGGCTTCAGAATCAAGGTGGACAGTCCCAGCAGCCATGAAATTAAAAGATACTTGCTCCTTGAAAGAATAGCTGTGACAAACCTAGACAGCATATTAAAAAGCAGAGACAGCACTTTGCCGGCAAAGGTCCATATAGTCAAAGCTATGGTTTTTCCAGGAGTCATGTACAGATGTGAGAGCTGGACTGTAAAGACTGAGTACCAAAGAATTGATGTTTTCAAACTGTGGTGTTGGAGAAGACTCTTGAAAGTCTCTTGGAGAGCAAGGAGATCAAACCTGTCAATCCTAAAGGAAATCAACCCTGAATATTCATTGGAAGGATTGATGCTAAATCTGAAGCTCCAATACCTTGGGCACTTAATGTGAAGAGCTGACTCATTGGAAAAGACCTTGATGCTGGGAAAGATTAAGGGCAAATGGAGAAGGGGACAGTAGAGGATGAGATGGTTGGATGGTATCACTGACTCAATGGACATGAGTCTGAGCAAACTCAGAAAGATGGTGAAGGACAGGGAAGCCTGGCATGCTGCAATTCATGGGGTCACACGAGTTGGACACAGCTTATCAACTGAACAACATTTATCATTTAAGGAATCTAGTTTTGTTTTTCTCTATATAGTAAGCTGCTGCTACTGTTAAGTCACTTCAGTCGTGTCTGACTCTTGTGCGACCCCACAGACAGCAGCCCACCAGGCTCCTCCGTCCCTGGAATTCTCCAGGCAAGAACACTGGAGTGGGTTGCCATTTCCTTCTCCAATACATGAAAGTGAAAAGTGAAAGTGAAGTCGCTCAGTTGTTTCCGACTCTTCCTGACCCCATGGACTGTAGCCCACCAGGCTCCTCCATCCATGGGAGTTTCCAGGCAAGAGTACTGGAGCAGGTTGTCATTTCCTTCTCAAATATAGTAAGCTAGTATCCTCTAAATAACTTAATGAAAAAAAACTTTCCTTTTTCATTGTCACCTTTATAAAATATTAAGTTGCCATATATCCATGCTTTATCTCTGAGTTCTCTTCATTTGCATTGTTCTATGGCCATACAGTAGCTCCCCTGGTAGCTGATAAAGAATCCACCTACAATGCAGGAGACCCCTGGTTCGATTCCTGGGTCAGGAAGATCCACTGGAGAAGGGATAGGTTACCCACTCCAGTATTCTTGGGCTTCCCTTGTGGCTCAACTGGTAAAGAAGGCGTCTGCGATGCGGGAGACCTGGGTTTGACTCCTGGGTCGGGAAGATTCCCTGGAGAGGGAAAGGCTACCCACTCCAGTATTCTGGCCTGGAAAATTCCACGGGGTCGCAAAGAGTCGGACACCACTGAACGACTTTCACTTTCAAATAGGTATCCTATAATCTTGGTCAATTCTGGGATAGTCTTTAACTTTTGCTATTGTTAAATGATGTTTGGATTTTTGTAGACTGACCATCTTCTGGCAACTTTGCTGAACCTCTTTATAGTTCGAATAGTTTGCTGACTGTTGGATTTTTCAGGTAATTTTAATTTACAAAGGAGTTTTTTTCCCTCTTCTCTTCCAGTCCTTACACATTATAGTTTTTTTAATCTTTCCTTATAGTATTAGCCAGAATCTGTACTACTCCAATAGGCTTCCTCATTGCGTTCCAGTCTCAATTTCTCAAAGAAAATGTATTTTAATATAACATTTTTCCACAAGAATAACATTTAGTGCATATTTTTTATATATAAACTTTAACCAAGTTAAAATTATTCTATTGATAGCTTGAGGTTTAGATTTTTCATAAATAGGTATTAAGTCTTACCACATGTTTTTCTGTCACTCTTTGTCTATCACTCCGATAGATTTTCTGATATTGAGTCACCCTTGTATCCCTGAGACAAACCCTATTTGTCAAGTTTTTTAAAAATACACCACTGGATTTGGTAGCTAATATTTTAAACTGTGAATATATATTCATACAAATGAAATAAACCTTTTTCTTCATTTTCATCTGATTTTGGAATCAATGCTATATTTTTCAATAATTACCTTTGTAAATTCCATTTATCAATAATTAAGATTGCCGTCTAGCTTTTTGGTTCATATCTGTTTGGTGTATCTTTTTTTCTTTTTGGCAACAGCTTTATTCAGATGTACTTCACATACAATTCATATATTTGAAGTGTACAATTTAATAGTTTTTAATATGCCCAGAGTTATGCAATCATAACCACAATCAATTTTTGAATATTTTCATCTTCTCCAAAAGAAATCCTACCAGCAATCAGCCATCAACCTCCCATTTTCCCCCCACCTCCCAGCCCCAGGCAAATACTGTATATATGTTCTCTTTATAGATTTGACTATTCTGAGCATTTGATGTAAATGGAATCATACATATGTAGTCTTTTGTAGCTATCTTTACTTAGTGTTTTCAAGATTCATCAAAGTTGTAGCATTCATTAGTACATGGATGAATATTTCTTTCCTTTTCATGGATGAATAATATTCCATCATATGTGTACTTTTATCCATTCGTCAACTGATGGACATTTGAATTTCCCTCTTTTGGTTATTGTGAATACTGTTATGAATATTTATATACAAGTTTTTGTGTGTATTCGTTTTCAATTCTCTTCAGCATAAACCTAGGAGTGAAACTGTTGTATCAAATAGCAAGTGTTTGAAGAGCTGCCAGACTGCAGCTATACCGTTTTATATTCCTAATAGCAGCGTGTGAAGCTTTCTCTACACTCTCACCAATACTTTTTTAAAAAAATTATAGCCATCCTACTGGGTGTGAAATGGCATCTCATTGTGGTTTCAATTTGCATTTCCCTACTGATTAATGATATTAAACATCTTTTTTTGTGTGTTTATTGACCACTTGTATATTTTCTTTGGAGAGATGTCTATTCAGATCCTTTGACCATTGAAAAAATTGGGTGGTCTTATTATTGTCATTACACTTGACACTCTTTTTGGGCCTTTCAACCTCAAGACTGAAGTTCTGGGATAGCCTCTTAAGTTGTGTCATTTTAATAATTTAATTTTTTCCCACTTACAACATAGTCAGCATTACCTCATATCCTAAATATGTTAAAAACATGGCTTTTCATTTTTACATAGTCCTCTATCAAAAGATCAAAATGTATCAAAGATTTTTTAAGCAGCATGAGGCATTATCAAACCTGTGTTTTTGATGTCAGTCAAGAAGAGTAGAGAAAATGAACTGGAGTGGATGAGTCTATAATCTTGGAGAGAAACGATGAAAGTCTTATCTAAGGCAGTAGTGGTAGGGGGTAAA
This sequence comes from Muntiacus reevesi, assembly GCF_963930625.1. Classification (NCBI taxonomy): domain Eukaryota; kingdom Metazoa; phylum Chordata; class Mammalia; order Artiodactyla; family Cervidae; genus Muntiacus; species Muntiacus reevesi. The sequence continues at coordinate 72,871,508 of NC_089255.1, forward strand.
GCAAAAAAAAAGATGACAAGTTCCTACTTCTATTAGGAAGTAGAATGGCACAGGACTTGGTGAGTGATTAAGAGAAAAAGGAAAAGTACTAAGTTACCCTCAGGTGTATGGTTTGGATACTACCAAGCATAGTTGAATTTCTTGAAATAAGAATTATGTATTTTTAATATGTTTAATAGTTACTTACCTATTATTTGGGCTTCCCTTGTGGCTCAGCTAGTAAAGAATCTGCCTGCAATGCAGGAGACCCGGGTTTGATTCCTGGAACCCACTCCAGTATTCTGACCTGGAGAATTCCATGGAGTCTATAGTCCATGGGGTCGCTAAGAGTCAGACATGACTGAGAACTTTCATTTTCATCCACCACTGGAGTGGGCAGCCTTTCCCTTCTCCAGGGAATCTTCCTGACCCAGGAATCAAACCCAGGTCTCCTGCATTGCAGGCAGATTCTTTACCAGCTGAGTCACAAGGGAAGCCCAAATAATAGGTAAGTAACTATTAAACATATTAAAAATACATAATTCTTATTTCAAGAAATTCAACTATGCTTGATAGTATCCAAACCATACAAAGAGTCGGACATGATTGAGAACTTTCATTTTCACCTATTGTTCAGTCTCACTTGAGTTAAGTTAGATCATATCTAAATGTAAGTTACAAATGTTCCATAGAAAAAAAATTTCTCCAGTGCTACAGTCTCATAGATAAGGTACCAAACCTTTAGAAAGATCAATTTTTTAACTAAGATTCTTTGGAGAAATAGTTAAAAGGAAGTATGGAAAAATTAGCAGTAAACAAAAATTCAAGTTTAAAATTACGGATGGAGAAAACACTTTAGAAGAAAATTTTATCGCAAAATATTGGAATCTTTTGAAAATAAAAAGTCATTCTGCTATTATAAACACTTTAATTTTTGTATATTTACTTTTAGTTTCAAAATGAATTTTGTAAGATATTTTCCTTTTCATCAGTGAAACACCTGTTTAACCAATAATATTAAAAGTATTGATGCAAATTTACTCAATATATTTTTCTCAAAAATGCAAATCACTATTTCTGAAAAAGTTTAATTCTATTTAGAGTATTTATATTTAAATATAATATCCTGGAGTGTGAAGTCAAGTGGGCCTTAGGAAGCATTACTACAAACAAAGCTAGTGGACGTGATAAAATTCCAGCTGAGCTATTTAAAAACCTAGAAGATGATGCTGTTGAAGTGCTGCACTCAATATGTCAGCAAATTTGGAAAGCTCAGCAGTGGCCACCAGCCTGGAAAAGGTCAGTTTTCATTCCAATCCCAAAGAAGGACAATGCCAAAGAATGTTCAAATTACAGCTGTGCTCATTTCTCATGCTAATGAGGTTATGCTTAAATCTTTCAAGCTAGGCCTCAGCAGCATGTGAACCAAAACCTCCCAGATGTACAAGCTGGGTTTAGAAAAGGCAGAGGAATCAGAGATCAAACTGCCAACATTCACTGGATCATAGAAAAAGCAACAGAATTCCAGAAAAGCATAAACTTCTGCTTCATTGACTACACTAAAGTCTTGACTTTGGTACTAAGTCACTTCAGTCGTGCCGACTCTTTATGACCCCTGGACTGTAGCCTGCCAGGCTCCTCTGTCCATGGGATTTTCCAGGAAAAGATATTGGAGTGGGTTGCCATTTCCTCCCCCAGGGAATCTTCCCAACCCACAGATCGAACCCACATCTCTTATGTCTCCTGCATTGGCAGGAGGGTTCTTTACTTCTAGTGCCACCAGTCTGCTTTTTTTTGACTGTGGGGATCACAACAAATTGTTGAAAATATTTCCCTGGTGGCTCAGACAGTAAAGAATCTGCCCATAAGGCGGGAGACCCAGGTTCAATCCCTGGGTTGGGAAGATCCCCTGGAGAAGGGAATGGTGCCCACTCCAGTATTCTTGCCGGAGAGTTCCATGGACAGAGGAGCCTGGTGAGCTATGGTCCAAGACGTCTCAAAGAGTTGGACACAACTGAGTGACTCACACACACACTTAAGGAGATGGGAATACCAGACCACCTTACTTGTTTCCTGAGAAATCTGTATGCAGGTCAAGAAGCAACAGTAAGAATCCTACATGGAACAAATGACTGGTTCAAAATTGGGGAAGGAGTAAGACAAGGCTGTACATTGTCACACTGCTTACTTAACTTATATATAGAATAAGTAAGTAAGTGTTAGTCACTCAGTCATGCCTGACTCTTTGCGACCCCATGGATTGCAGCCCACCAGGCTCCTGTGTCCATGAGATTTTCCAGGCAAGGATACTGGAGTGGGTTGCCATTTCCTTATCCAGGGGATCTTCCCGACCCAGGAATTGAACCCGGGTCTCCTGTACTGCAGACAGATTCTTTACTGACTGAACTACAAGGGAAGTCCATATATAGAGTACATCATGTGAAATGCCAGGCTAGAGGAAGGAGAGTGAAATAGCTGGCTGAAAATTCAACATTCAAAAAACTAAGATCATGGCATCCAGTTCTATCACTTCATGGCAAATAGGGCAGAAGTGGAAACAGTGACAGACTTTATTGTCTTGGGCTCCAAAATCACTGCAGATGGTGACTGTAGCCATTAAATTAGAAGACACTTGCTTCTTGGAAGAAAAGCCATGACAAATCTAGACAGCAGAGAAATCACTTTGCCAACAAAGGTCTGTATAGTCAAAGCTATGGTTTTTTCAGTAGTCATGTACGGATGTGACAGTTGGATCATAAAGGAGGTTGAGTGCCAAAGAACTGACGCTTTTGAACTATGGTGTTGGAGAATACTCTTGAGAGTCCCTTGGACTACAAGGAGATCAAACCAGTCAACCCTAAGGAAAATCAACCCTGAATAGTCACCGGAAGGACTGATGCTGAAGTTCTAATACTTTGGCTACTTGATGTAAAGAACCGACTCACTGGAATAGACCCTGATGCTGGAAAGATTGAAGGCAAAAGGAGAAAAGGATGACAAAGGATGAGATGGTTGGATGGCATCACTGACTCAATGAACATGAATTTGAGCAAACCCTGGGAGACAGTGAGGGACAGGGAAGGCTGGCGTGCTGCAGTCCATGGGGTCGCAAAGAGTTGAACGTGATTTTGGGACTCAACTACAATGCTAGTGTAATCTACATGTATTAAGCAAGTAGGGGCTTCTCAAAAAAAGAAAAAACAGTCTGATTTGGTTTTATAAGTAATAAAGATGATTACAAAAGTAAAAAATTGAGCTTAAAAAACACAACCCAAACCACCTGCTTTTAAAAGTCACACCAGCCATCTACTTCTAAAAAACCCTTATCAAAGCTATTTCTTCAAACCCAACATTTACTAATTCAACAGATGGGTTTTTAAAATGAGGAATGTAATTTTACTTTCAACTCACTGATTATATACTCAACTGGCAGCTTTAAAAAAATAATTTTAGAATACATGAAGACTTGAATTAAACCATTCTCAGCATATTCCCAGGACTGTTTGCTAACTGGCTTGTTTTTATTTATATATGAACTTTTAACATGTCTACCACAGGTAGTACACAGAAATAACCATTTGCAACTATAAAACCTATCAAGTAAATGCCCGATGTAACATCATTGCCTTTTCCTTTTCTTATAAGAATCATTACTGTGAACGCGAACGCGCTGGTATACAGAGGATGCTATTTTCATGCTGTCTTTCTTTGTAAATGTCTTCTCTACTGCTCCAGGTTTCCAAAGTAACAACTGTGCGTCTTCTCCTCCAGTTAGCAAAGAATCATCCTGCATGTTCCAACAGAAGGACCGGACTGTAGCAGCGTGCCCTCCTTGAAGGCTGGTCACATGGACCAATCCTGATGTCACACAGCTCATTATGTGAATAATTCCTGTGTTTGTCCCGCCAACAACAAACAATTTGTCCGTCTTTTCATGATATAGGCCACCAATCAAATAGTCCAAATTCCCTTCTTTCACTTTAATTACTTCTCTGACATCTGGAATGTTCAAACATGTAATTGGTTCATCTGTATCCAGATGATTAAGATCCCACCAACAAAATCCCTCATCATGTGTCATGCAGTAAATCTGTTTATAATCTTTCCCAGACCAACCAATAAAGCTTACTGATGAAACTGAGTTACAGGTTGTGACCAGTGCATCGTCTTCATTATCTGCGCTAATATCAAATACATTTACCAGGCCATCAGTTGAACCTGAGACTACCATGTTTGGATTACTGGGATGGAAACATACTTGAGTGATATCATCACTATGTGTCTCTGAATATGCACCAAGTGGCTCTTTGGCAGTAGACAAGTCCTGAGAATTAATTCTTGCATCCCAAAATACCAACAATGCATCATCATCAACTTTTTCTGTACCAGCACAAATGACATGATCATTAGAGCTGATATCAAAACTGATAAAAACATTGGAAGGGTAACCCTTGAACAGCTGGACAGGTTTTCCACTGGCCAGTCGAGCATCCCAACACTTAACCGTGCCATCCGTGCATGAGGAATACACATAGTCACGGGAATTCGCAAACTTGACTCCATTAAGTCCAGGATACCCTCTAAATTCTCGTAGTACATTTAACCTTTCTTTATCATATATTCTGATTGATCCATTAGAACATAAAACAGCAACCAAGCTTCCTTTTTCTGTTTGTACAGTCTTTGACGTGTCTATGCCAAGCAGGTAAGTAGGCTCTTTAGTTTCTGAGGAACGTTTAACAATGTTCAAGTTGGCAAATTGTTCTTCAATCTTCTCCATATCAGGAGTGCATCCAAGGGTAGTAAAAATCTGTAATAAAAACAAAAATTGAAATTAAACCCAAAGTATCTCTACATTGTAATTAAATAAAAAACATTTCCCTCTGAGAGCTGGCACAAGAAAATAGAAATAAAATCTATTATTTTAATCATTCCCCTACCTACCATGATGTATCTAAAACTCGGCTGCTTCCTTCTATTTCAACCACTTTTTATATACTGAATCTACTGCCAGTAAGAGATTATAAAAATGTATGTACATGTACATACATTGCATAGTAATTCCTTTCAGCTCAAACCTAATTATTGGTCCTACTCATGGTCCTCAGCATTAGCCAGGATCTCTACTTTGGGATCATTTTCTCCTGGCTCCAGCTACCTTATACAGCTATGGAATCTAAACACAGATGTGTTGGCAGAAAAATAGTCCCTCAAAGATGTTCATGCCTTCATCCCAGGAACCTATGAATATGTTAGGTTACAAAGCAAAGAGGAATTGAGTTCATAAATCAGTTGACATTAAAATAGATTATTGAGGATTACCTGGGTGAACCCAAAGTAAAAACCAGTGCCCTTAAAAGTAGAAGCAGGCAGAATATGAGAATCAGTGGGAGATGTTCCTGTGGAAGAAAGGTTCAGAGAGATACATTATTGGTTTGGGCAAGGGAAGCCAATAATTGGGTGGCCTCTAGAGAGTGGAAGAGGCAAGGAAATAGCCACCTTTAGAGCCTCCATGTGAAAGTGAAACTCTGCTAATCTTTGATTTTAGCCCAGTGAGACCCACTTTGAACTCCTGACCTCCAGAGCTATAAAAAATTTATGTCATTTCAAGCCACCAATTTTGCAGTAATTTGTTAGAGCAGTGATAAAAAAAAAAAAAAAATACAGGTACCCAGGAGGAATTGCAGAAATCTGCTTCTCAGGCAGGAGCAGTTTGCAAATGGTGGCGCTGGAATTTGAACCCAGGCATTTTGGCTTCAGGAACAGTGATCTTCACCACCACGTTAGATTGCTTCTCAATGGTATACAGAACTAGTTCCAGGCCAGAAAAATATGCATAAAGTCTAGTGACTTTATCAGAAGTTTTTCTATCTTGCTTTTACCACATGAGTATTCTTGCCAGCCTCACAAATTCACATTTTCATTCTTAAGATGAAATGCTTTTTTTTGTTGTTGCTTTAGTGATAGCTTTTTAGCTATCTGTCTTTTCATCTTTACAAGGAGGAATGAACATGAACTCAAGAGTGGTTAGAAGGATTAACTGAAATAATGTGTCTGGCATATCACGGTACACATTCAACAAATGTTACATAAAAATGACCAGGATTACCATTACCAATACCACTAACACCACACGGTGGAGAATTTAAATCTATCAGAGTGGCTCCAAACAGCACAATTAAACCAATAGACAAAAAACATTAAAAGTTGGATTGAGGTTCAAAAGAAGGATAAGCATCTTCTCCAACTTTAAATTTTGAATATTTTAAAACTTACAAAAGTTGAAAGACTAGTACAATGAACACCCACACACACACACACACAGTCTTTCACCTCCGAGGACCACCAACTCACTTTCTTCTATCTCTATAAACACAGACACACACATTTTTGATGAGCTATTTGAAAGTGAACTGCGGACAAAATATCATTTCACTTCTAAATATTTTGACACAGAGAACCTCCCCAATCTTCTGTTTTCTTAACACTGAATTTTTTGAAAAGTCCGGCCAGTTGTCTCATAAAATATCCTATATTCTAGATTTTTCTAACTGTCTCCTCTTCGAGATTAGATTCCAGTTTAACATTGTTGTCAGGGATACAATTTATGTGATGCTGGGGACTTCTTATTGCATCACATCATAGAGGCTCATAACAACTTTGATCACTTCCTTAAGTTCTTGGTGCTCAAACTGTCTCTGACCTGACCACTGAGAAACTCTTCAGGCCAGCTTCTGTGTGCTTTTGATATGTCATTATCACAATTAGTCTGTTAAGTCCCTACACAGAACAACTCTGTATAAGAATAAGCTAAGTATGAAAATAGTGAGCATCCTTTAAGTATTCAGAGACTAAAAGACCGTTTACCCCCACAGTGTAACTGTTGGTTTTATAACCAGATAGGTTAGATGGCCTTCTCTTCTTGAACGCGTCATGCTTCTGTCTCAGGACTGTGACAGTAGCTGCTTCTCTGTCTGGAATACCATCTGTACATTTTCTGTGTGAGTAACTCCTGCCTGTTATTCAGGTCTCAATATGTTACCTCCCCAGAGAGAACTTCCCTGATCAACCAACCTAAAGTGGCCGGTCACTCCCAATCATATTGCCCATTTTGTTAAATAAAAAACTAGAAATGCTTTAATTTATGAACTATTTCAAATGTACAAAGAAGTGTAGAAAAAAGGAAACATATTCAAATACTGTATGTATTACCTAGATTTAACAGATGTTAACATTTTGCCAAATTTGCCTCAGTTTTTTATTTAAAGAAACGAAATGATAGATACAACTTCTATGATTAAGAAATTCTAAAAATGGCATCACATTTATATGTATCTTTGCTTCAATTTGCTCTTTTCACTCAATATTTTTGAAAAACTTGATTTTACCTGACTTTCTTGCTCTTTCGTTATCAATACGGTTGTTGAATAAATGAATGAATAATTGACTCAGCTTTCATGCATAAAGAGCTGAAGAGCTCCAGGAAAAGCAGAATAAACCTAAAATGATGTCATATGTCTGTATGTTTGCACGGAGAGCTCTGCTTATGGAAATTAGTAACATAATGGCATTCTTTAGCAGTACTTTAAATAAAACACAAAAGGAAATAGAAAGACTTTATATTTGTGAAAGAAACATTATTTAACATAATTTTTTTTTTACTACAAGCTATTCAAATATGTCCTAAAATGTGTGTTCACTTAAGAGTGAACTTAAGAGTTCACTTAAGAGTGAAAAAATCCTTTTTAATTCCAGATAAAAAACAACTACCCATTCTTGAAATAATCAAAGTGTTAATAAGATTACAAAAGAAACAATTCTATGCTACTGTTTCATTTTGATCTCTGCGTATGAAATATCAGATTGATGAGAATCTTAAACAATAAGAAAGCTTAATGTGACTTTTAAGGTAACAGTAAGTTACAGGACTATGGCTGCGCACTGCTCCCCTCAAGCAATACAGCAGTGCTGCCCGAGAGTCTGCTTCACATTGGAACAGTCCCCTGCAAGGCTCTAATCCAAAGGATTCTGGGATCGGTGATGCAGGCAGAGTGGGCCCCAGATGGAATGCTTCAGCAAACCAACATTTTAAGACAGCATCAATGGTAAAAATCTCACTGGTGTTCCACCTGACACACTGTTTAAATGCAGTATAGTGCTTCAAAAAAAGAGAAAGATATTAGAAGATAGGTAGATTCCACAACGCTCATATTATAGAGCTTATATTCATTCGTCCACAGATACAAATAGTAAAATATTACTTTAATCTCCTTGGGAAAAGATGAAAACCTCTGACTTATGCTTTAACACATTAATATGCATATGCAAATGAGACATATTTGAAATATAACTTCCAAGGTTACACAATCTTAATTTTACATACTAATGAATCGTAAAATGATAAATAAACCTTTTTATTTCTATGTATGCCCTTATCTGAGTTTTTTTTCTTTTGGCATGATCCTCTTCCCATTCCTCAAGATAAGCCATGGTCTCTCTTTTCTTCTCACTCAGTAACCTCATTGAAATCATGTTTTCAAGTGCCACCTACATGCCAGTGAGCTCATCTATTTACAAGTCCATATTTCCAAGTGTCAACTAGCCATCTCTCCTTGAATCCCACTACAACTCCAAGTTAAACTGATTATTTATGTTTCCCCTCCATGAAACATTCTCCTTAAAAACAAAACCAAATTATGCTTTTCGATGTTCTCCACGTTGGTTGATGGTACTGGCACCAGACAGCACTCTCACCTACCCAGTTACCTAAGCCAGAATCTCTGGGGAAATTCCAATTCTCCTACTCAGGGCTTTCATCCAATCCCTTCTCAAATCTTCTGCTGCGGCTACTAACTGAAGTACAAGGTTCGATCTATTTCTGGAGATCAAAACAATACTGACAACTGCATATAGTTCAACCTAACAAAAACGTATAAAGAGAACAAATAAGACTAACCATAATTTTAATATTTTCTCTATTTGTTTCTGTTAGATACATAAAAGGAAGCTAAGTTAGCATTTTAGATCTCAATAGGCTAGTGAGGGCTGAGGACGCCTTTCTTATACTAATGCACACACACAAATGTAAAAGGGCACAAACAGAAAAGAACAGAAAAGAATACTGAAGCCAAGAATAGGGAGGAGAAAAGAGAAATGAAGATAAGCCTAAAGAGGACAAAACAGAAAAGAGAAGGGAATGGAGTTACTGCCACTACCTCCTAAATCACACTGCACTTGTACTTTCCCAATACTGAGATGAGACAAGGAGGGAAAGTCCAGATAAAGGAAGTTCAGTAGAGTCTAAAGCTATGTTGGCTGAAAAGTTTTCATTAAGCCATCTTGAAACACATTAGATGGAAAATGCTCATTAATCTCTAATCTGAGGAACAGTCCTTAGATAATTGAGGGCTGATTTACTTGATAACAACATCCCTAAACATTAAGTATTTCTTCTGGGGCTTTTGCCTAAAGATATGTTATCTTTATCAATCAAAATGTTCTTTTATTTTACTTCCTATTAAAATAAACCCAATAAAGTGTTATTTCTATACAAAAAGTACATTCTAAATACATCTAACTGCAACTAGGCATTCCTCTTATTCTTGGATTGACCAAGTTTGAATATGAAATCTGAAGGACAGCCAATCTAGCTTAAATAATTCCATAATGGAAGTGAAAGTCGCTCAGTCATGTTCAGCTCTTTGCGACCCCATGGACTATACAGTCCATGGAATTCTCCAGGCCACAATACTGGAGTGGGTGGCCTTTCCCTTTTCCAGGGGATCTTCCCAACCCAGGGATCAAACCCAGGTCTCTTGCATCGCAGGTGGATTCTTTACCAGCTAAGCCACAAGAGAAGCTGATAATGGAAGAGGAAGTAGCTCTCTTTCCCATTTAAACAAGATGAAAAAAAGTATAAAAAGAAAACACACATTTTATACCTATTTAGAAACTATTGATTTCTCCCGGCAATCTTGATTCCAGCTTGTGCTTCTTCCAGCCCAGTGTTTCTCATGATGTACTCTGCATAGAAGTTAAATAAGCAGGGTGACAATATACAGCCTTGACATACTCCTTTTCCTATTTGGAACCATTCTATTGGTCCATGTCCAGTTCTAACTGGTGCTTCCTGATCTGCATATAGGTTTCTCAAGAGGCAGGTCAGGTGGTCTGATATTCCCATCTCTTTCATAATTTTCCACAGTTTATTGTGATCCACACAGTCAAAGGCTTTGGCATAGTCAATAAAGCAGATATAGATGTTTTTCTGGAACTCTCTTGCTTTTTTGATGATCCAGCGGATGTTGGCAATTTGATCTCTGGCTCCTCTGCTTTTTCTAAAACCAGCTTGAACATCTGGAAGTTCACGATTCACGTATTGCTGAAGCCTGGCTTGGAGAATTTAGAGCATTCCTTTACTAGCATATGAGATGAGTGCAGTTGTGTGATAGTTTGAGCATTCTTTGGGATTGGAATGAAAACTGACCTGTTCCAGTCCTGTGGCCACTGCTGAGTTTTCCAAATATGCTGGCATATTGAGTGCAGCACTTTCACAGCATCATCTTTCAGGATTTGAAATAGCTTAGCTGGAATTCCATCACCTCCACTAGCTTTGTTCGTAGTGATGCTTCCTAAGGCCCACCTGACATCACATTCCAGGATGTCCAGCTCTAGGTGAGTGTGAGTGATCACACCTTTACGATTATCTGGGTCATGAAGATCTTTTTTGTACAGTTCTTCTGTGTATTCTTGCCACCTCTTCTTAATATCTCCAGCTTCTATTAGGTCCATACCATTTCTGTCCTTTATTGAGTCCATCTTTGCATGAAATGTTCCCTTGGTATCTCTAATTTTCTTGAAGAGATCTCTAGTCTTTCCAATTCTATTGTTTTCCTCTTTTTCTTTGCACTGATCACTGAGAAAGGCTTTCTTATCTCTCCTTTCTATTCTTTGGAACTCTGCATTCAAATGGATATATCTTTCCTTTTCTCCTTTGCTTTTCGCTTCTCTTCTTTTCACAGCTATTTGTAAGGCCTTCTCAGAGAGCCATTTTGCTTTTTTGCATTTCTTTTTCTTGGGGATAGTCTTGATCCCTGTCTCCTGTACAATGTCACGAACCTCCATCCACAGTTCATCAGGCACTCTGTCTATCAAATCTAGTCCCTTGAATCTATTTCTCACTTCCACTGTATAATCATAAGGGATTTGGTTTAGGTCATATCTGAATGGTCTAGTGGTTTTCCCTACTTTCTTCAATTTAAGTTTGAATTTGGCAATAAGGAGTTCATGATCTGAGCCACAGTCAGCTCCTGGTCTTGTTTTTGCTGACTGTATAGAGCTTCTCCATCTTTGGCTCCAAAGGATATAATCAATCTGATTTCGATGTTGACCATCTGGTGATGTCCATGTGTAGAGTCTTCCCTTGTGTTGTTGCAAGAGGGTGTTTCCTATAACCAGTGCTTTTTCTTGGCAGAGCTCTGTTAGCCTTTGCCTTGCTTCATTCAGTACTCCAAGGCCAAATCTGCCTGTTAGTCCAGGTGTTTGTTGACTTTCTACTTTTGCATTCCAGTCCCCTATAATGAAAAAGACATCTTTTTTGGGTGTTAGTTCTAGAAGGTCTTGTAGTTCTTCATAGAACCATTCAACTTCAGCTTCTTCAGTGTTACTGGTTGGGGCATGGACTTGGATTACCGTGATATTGAATGGTTTGCCTTGGAAAGGAACAGAGATCAATCTGTTGTTTTTGAGATTGCATCCAAGTACTGCATTTCGGACTCTTTTGTTGACTATGATGGCTACTCTATTTCCTCTAAGGGATTCCTGCCCACAATAGTAGATATAATGGTCATCTGAGTTAAATTCACCCATTCCAGTCCATCTTAGTTTGCTGATTCCTAGAATGTCGATGCTCACTCTTGCCATTTCCTGTTTGACCACTTCCAATTTGCCTTGATTCAAGGACCTAACATTCCAGGTTCCTATGCAATATTGCTCTTTACAGCATCGAACCTTTCTTCTATCACCAGTCCCATCCACAAGTGGGTGTTGTTTTTGCTTTGGCTCCATCCCTTCATTCTTTCTGGAGTTATTTCTCCACTGATCTCCAATAGCATATTGGGCACGTACTGACCTGGGGAGTTCATCTTTCAGTGTCCTATCTTTTTGCCTTTTCATACTGTTCATGGGGTTCTCAAGGCAAGAATACCGAAGTGGTTTGCCATTCCCTTCTCCAGTGGACCACATTCTGTCAGACTTCTCCACCATGATCCATCCATCTTAGGCAGCCCCACATACATGGCTTAGTTTCACTGAATTAGACAAGGCTGTGATCCATGTGATCAGATTGGCTAGTTGTCTGTGATTGTGTGTATTCCTGATTAGATTAGTGATATTCTTGATTAGATTCTTAACCAAAAAGAGAATATCAGTGGGAAAACCAGTTAAATCCAGCTAAATTCTGTACTTTTGTCACCAGTATCATACCAATGTTAATTCTGGTTCTGACAAATGTATCATGGTTATGTGAAGGATACAGAAGGGTGAAGGAGGGCTGCCTACTATATTTCTAAGGTCTCCACACTGAGTTTAGGACATGAGAAGCAGCCCACAGGAATAGATATACCTGGGATTTGGTACAGGACATTCATGGGATCCCAGAAGGAAAAAGAGTCCAAGTCCCCAAGCAAAGATTGCCTCAGCCTAGCCTGTGATGACTTTTTGCCAGTAATAGTGAAGCAATGGTTGTGTTTGGGTCAGGTGATCAAAAGGTGATGCCTTCTTCACCTTCTCTTCACCCATCTGCTGGCTGGATGCAGAGGATTCCAAGGCCCAAAAGAATGGTTGAGTCAGACTTCCCTGGTGGTGCAGTGGATAGGAATCTACTTGCCAGTGCAGGAATCACGGGTTCGATCCTTCATCCAGGAAGATCCTACAAGCCACAGAGCAACTAAGCCTGAGTGCCACAACTACTGAAGTCCACACACTGAGAGTCTGTGCTCTGCAACAACAGATGCCACCGCAACAAGAAACCTGAGCACTACACGGAAGACTCTTAGGTGTGACCAAAGAAAAAGAATGGTTGAGTCAAAAAAATGAAAGGAGTCTGATTCTGCCAATCACCACATGAAAGGCTAACTGCAGAACAGAAAAACCTACATCTGATTGCATCAGTTAATTAGCAGTGTAGATGCTACGTGAAAAATGTAGTTTAAAAAATTCCACAGCATAATGACTCCAACTTTTTAATATCATTCATCTTTTCCTTGGGTTAACTCAAAGGGAATTTGCAAAGGAATTCACATTAAAGGAAGACCTAAATTCTAGCTATTTCTTTCATTTTATGTTTTTGTTGATTAAACCCAAATTAAATGCAATACTATTCAGAGAAAATGTATACTAATAAATATTATATAAAATATATAAATATTATATTTAATAAAATTAGTCCTATTCATGCATGCTTCTGTTCAGCTTATCTGTATACACACAAGAAAGGTCTTGGAATAATGTTCATAAAATGTATTTCAATTATCTAGAGTGTGTGTGTGTATGTATGTGTGTGTGTTTGGAGGGAATATGTTGCCTTTTCAGTACTTTTTCTATATTGTTAAAATTTTTAACAATGATGATATAATCCCATGTACTATTATGTTCATTAAACTGATAAGAAAAACACAGCTAACATACAGGTAACCTAGAGGGTGGGATGGGGTGAGAGGTGGGAGGGAGGTTCTGAAAATGCTGGCTTCTGAACTCAAGTATTCTCATTCCAGAGCCCATACATACAGTTAACTCCTATATTATACTGTCTCTATCGTAAGCACTTAGCATATTTTTTAGAAATAGGTGTAGGTTATGTTGCTGCTGCTACTGCTAAGTTGCATCAGTCGTGTCTGACTCCGTGTGACCCCACAGACAGCAGCCCACCAGGCTCCTCGGTTCACAGGATTCCCTAGGCAAGAATATGGGACTGGGTTGCCATTTCCTTCTCTGTAGGCTATGTTATCTGTATAATAAACATACACTATACTTATTTTTTTAAGGGAAGGGGTGTTAGCAGAGAATTTGGAAGAAGTAACTGCTGATATCTCATGACATGTGCTACTGGCAAGGTCAATGGCAAACGGGAAAAATCTAACGGTAGTTACAAAAGTTCTATACTGGACATTAAAGATCAGTTACTCATATGCATTACCAATATGTCCTAGAGAATATCTTGGGATAAAAAGCAAACATTGGTTTAATGTCAGCTGAACGCTTCTCAGAAAACTTTTATATAACAAATGTAGAGAAATTGGCTTTAAAACAATTTATCAAGAAATCATGTTTTATCTTTAAAATTTTTTTTAAATTTATTTTTAATTGAAGGCTAACTGGTTTACAATACTGGTTTCTGCCACATGTCAACATGAATCAGCCACAGATATACATATGTCCCCTCCCTCTTGAACCTCCCTCCTACCTCCCACCCCATCCAACCCTCTAGGTTGTCAAAGAACCATTTGTTTTAAATTGGGCAGAAGTGCTACATATTTAATGGAAGGTATGCTAAACTGACATCTGCTACAATTTCAGTGTAATTTCAAATATCATATTCATTAATGACTGAGACTTAATGTCTTTGTAAATTAACCCTGCTTAGTGAGCCTGAATATGCTATTTTTACTCACACAAATGTTAAAGATACGGGTTGCAGCAACATATGGTACTTCACGCATTAAATACACTAAGATTCTTAGGGAAAGCACAGTGTTCAAAGTGCAGGAATTTGTTACCGAGGGAAAGCGGGGAGGGGGTAGGAAGGAATGATACACATGCACTCTCTCAAGCAGTATGAGATTACCCTTCAGCTTCCAGATAGAACACTCAAAGTAACTTTTAAAAAACAGACATTTCCCCCAGTAACATCTTGAGGTGTCCAGCTTCTCCAGTAAATCTTCCACCCCAAATCCATCCTTTATAGTAAGTCTATGAACATCCAGCTCTTTCAACAAGAACAATAAATTGCCTTTGCCTTTCCAGAACAACCAGCTGGTGAACAAAACAGAGAGGAACCAAACTTCCCCAATCAACAGATGTCTTAATTTGGAACAGACAGTAGCAATGTGGAAGAGTTCAAATCTTGAATTGGTACTCTATGTTTACTACTTCTTTTTATAATTCTCAATAGATGCTTTTAAAAATTAAGCAAACGTTCTCTTTAATCACTGCAAAAAGAAAAAGGAAGATAGGAAGGAGAACCAAAAGAATCATGGCTTATAATAGAAAGATGTTAACATCAAAGAACCAGCCATTTGAATACTGTTACAGTTAGAAACTGCTAAGCAATATCATTAAATCCTTATTCAATAACTCAGAAATAATTCTCGAATGGCCAACATGACAGGCCTAAAACACAATGGATTTAGCAAAGAACACAGGCAAAGTCCCTGCTCTCAAAAGAGGGTGGTGAGGAGACAGACAGATATATAGATGATTACAATGGAAACTGTGTGTGCGTGCTAAGCCACCTCAGTCGTGTCCGACTCTGAGACCCTCCCTGTGGACTGTAGCCTGCCAGGCTCCTCTGTCCATGGGATTTACCAGGCAAGAATATTGGAGTGGGTTGCCATTTCCTTTTCCAGGGGATCTTCCCAACCCAGGTATGGAACCTGCATCTCTTCTGTCTCCTGCATTGGCAGACAGGTTCTTTACCACTAGCGTCACCTGGGAAGTCCTAATGGAAACAGTGATAAGTATTATAAAAAATAATGTGTAAGTCAAAACATGAGACAGGAAGAGCCTTTTACTTATTTTAGATTTTCTTTTTTTTTGATGTGGATGATTTTTGAAGTCTTTATTGAACTTGTTACAGTATTGCTTCTGTTTTATGCTTTGGTTTTTTTGGCCACATGGCATGTGGGATCTTAGCTTCCTGACCAGGAATGGAACCTGAACCCCTTGCCTTAGAAGGTGAAGTCCTAACCCCCGGACAGTCAGGGGAGTCCCAGGAAGAGCCTTTTAGATTTGGTCATTAGAGGCAAGCCTCTCTCATGAGGTGACATTTGAGCCGACACCAGAAGAAAATTCGGAAGCAAAGTATTGGACCATGTGAGCCAAGAGCATCCTGGGCAAAGAAAAACAGCAGGTGGGCTGGAGCAGCTAAAGCTGTGTCAGGGAAAGAAAGTGGCGTAGGAATTATGGTTGAAGAGGTAGCGGGAGTCAGAGAAGAGCTTTGCAGGCCATGGTAGGACTTCAGTTTTTACTCTCAGGGAAGGAAGCAAGCCACTGCAGGTTGACAGCAGGTGAGATACGTTTGTGACCGATTCCTTGGCCGGTTCCAGCCTGGAGAACACACCTTTGGGTAAGAATGAGGCAGTGAAAAGCCTTGTGCACAACTGTGGACAAGAGATACGAAAATAGGGAGAAGTGGCTGGATTGTGGCCATAATTACGAAAGAGGAATAAACAGAATTTTCTCATTAGACTTCAAGAGGAGTATGAGAAGAAGTGTCAAAGATGACTCTTAGGTTTCTGGTCTCAGGGACAAGGTGAATAGACAGTTGGTATGTTATATCTAGGATAATTATAAGCATTTAGGACAATTACAAGATGATTAATTAGATAATTAATCATCCAATTGCTTAAATAGTCTTTATAAACTGTGAAGCCTACGTGCGTGCTGAGTCACTTCAGTAGTGTCCAACTCTTTGCGACCCTATGGACTGCAGCCCGCCAGGCTCCTCTGTCCATGGGATTCTCCAGGCAAGAATACTGGAGTAGGTTGCCATGGCCTCCTCCAGGGGATCTTCCTGACCCAGGGAAATCTGCATCTCTTATGTTTCCTGCATTGGCAGGCAGGTTCTTTACCACTGCGCCACCTGGGAAGCTCATAAATTGTGGTACTAATCTATTAATATAATAGAATTATACACAGCAAAGAAACCAGAAAGCCACAAACCACCAGTACATGCAACAAGGTGGATGAACCTCAGAACTGTTTAGTGATAGAAGTCTGGCACAACAGGGTGCTACAGGATTTCACTGATACAAATCTGTATGGTAGCAATCGGAATACTGCTTATCCTTTGGTGGGATCCAGATTGAGAAAGAGAGCAAGAGGACTTCTGAGTGGTGACTATACACAGATGCATACAAATTTGAAAAAACAAGCTACCACAGAGAATGACCTTCTGCCTCCATCAAGATTCTCATTAAGAGTAAAAAGAAACAAGTCTACCGCTGGAGGAGGAAGGGTGAGGTGAGAAATCCCTTATCTGGCATAGCACAGCAGGGCCTGCCTAAAGCTGTGAGTGGAGGAGGGACAATGAGGAAAGCCCTGCAGCATCCCAACACTGCAGGCTCAGTCCCTGAGGGCGTGTTTGACTCTTTCCAACCCCATGGACTGTAGCCCACCAGGCTCCTCTGTCCACAGCATTTTTCAGGCAAGAATACTGGAGTGGATTGTCATACCCTCCTTCAGGGGATCTTTCCACCCCAGGGATTGAACCTGCATCTCCTGCCTTGGCAGGCAGATTCTTTACCACTGAACCACCTGGGAAATCCCATGGACAGAGGAGCCTGCAACCCAACACTTATTAATATCAGATAAAGGAGAGGTCCGAACAAGGACTATTAATTCATTTAAAAATTGTCATAGACCTAAATGTGAGACCAAGAACTACAAAACTTCTAGGAAAGAAGTAGGGAAGTTATGACCCCACTTTAGGCAAAGATTTCTTAGTATACAAAAGCACAAACCAACAAACAAAAGCTTGGATTAATTAAAATTTAAAACTTTTGCTTTTTGAAAATTGGTTAAGATAATAAAATGTCAGTCTAAAAGAAGTGAAGCTCAAGTTACCAGAAATCAAGTTTATTTGGGAACAGCAGAGTAACTGCAATTTGGGATACTAAGCTGTAGCAAATTACAGACAAGTCTGTTAAGGTTAAGGGTGGGTTGCTTTTATGAACAAAGCGTGCAAAAGGGGACAGTACAGGTAGGAGACATGTAGAGTTCACTGGCTCAAAGATGGGAAGAAAGTTTTGGAGGATGCTCATTAAATCTGTTACATCTGATAATCTTCTATACAGCTCTATACAGTTAGCAAAAACAAGACTGGGAGCTGACTGTGGCTCAGATCATGAACTCCTTATTGCCAAATTCAGACTTATATTGAAGAAAGTAGGGAAAACCACTAGACCATTCAGGTATGACCTAAATCAAATCCCTTATGATTACACAGTGGAAGTGACAAACAGATTCAAGGGATTAGATCTGATAGACAGAGTGCCTGAAGAACTATTGATAGAGGTTTGTGACACTGTACAGGAGGCAGTGATCAAGACCATTCCCAAGAAAAAGAAATTCAAGAAAGCAAAATGGTTGTCTGAGGAGGCCTTATAAATAGCTGAGAAAAGAAGAGAAGCTAAAGGCAAAGGAGAAAAGGAAAGACATACCCATTTGAATGCAGAATTCCAAAGAATAGCAAGGAGAGATAAGAAAGCCTTCCTCAGTGATCAATGCAAAGAAACAGAGGAAAACAACAGAATTGGAAAGACTAAAGATCTCTTCAAGAAAATTAGAGATATCAAGGGAACATTTCATGCAAAGATGGGCACAATAAAGGACAAAAATGCTATGGACCTAACAGAAGCAGAAGATATTAAGAAGAGGTGACAAGAATACACAGAAGAACTATACAAAAATGATCTTCATGACCCAGATAACGACGTTGTGATCACTCACCTAGAGCCAGACATCCTGGAATGTGAAGTCGAGTGGGCCTTAGGAAGCATCACTATGAACAAAACTAGTGGAGATGATGGAATTCCAGTTGAGCTATTTCAAATCCTGAAAGATGATGCTGTGAAAGTGCTGCACTCAGTATGCCAGCAAATTTGGAAAACTCAGCAGTGGCCACAGGGCTGGAAAAGGTCAGTTTTCATTCCAATCCCAAAGAAAGGCAATGTCGAAAAATGTTCAAACTACCGCACAATTGCACTCATCTCACATGCCAGTGAAGGAATGCTCAAAATTCTCCAAGCCAGGTTTCAACAGTACGTGAACCGTGAACTTCCAGATGTTCGAGCTGGTTTTAGAAAAGGCAGAGGAGCCAGAGACCAAATTGCCAACATCTGTTGGATCATAGAAAAAGAGAGTTCCAGAAAAACATCTATTTCTGCTTTACTGACTATGCCAAAGCCTCTGACTGTGTGGATCACAACAAACTGGAAAATTCTTAAAGAGATGAGAATATTAGACCACCTGACCCGCCTCCTGAGAAATCTGTATTTAGGTCAAAAGCAACAGCTAGAACTGGACATGGAACAACAGACTGGTTCCAAATCGGGAAAGGAGTACATCAAGGCTGTATACTGTTACCCGGCTTATTTAACTTATACGCACAGTAGAACATCATGCGAAATGCTGGAGTGGATGAAGCACAAGCTGGAATTAAGATTGTTGGGAGAAATATCAATAACCTCAGATATGCAGATAACACCATCCTAATGGCAGAAAGCAAAGAAGAACTAAAGAGCCTCTTGATGAAAGTGAAAGATCAGGACAGTGAAAAAATTGGCTTAAAATTCAACAGTCAGAAAACTAAGATCATCACATCCGGTCCCATCACTTCATGGCAAATAGATAGGGAAACAATGGAAACAGAGACAGACTTTATATTTTGGGCTCCAAAATCACTGCAGATGGTGACTGGAGCCATGAAATTAAAAGACAATTGCTTCTTGGAAAGAAAGCTATGACCAACCTAGACAGCATATTAAAAAGCAGAGACATCACTTTGCCAACAAAAGTCTGTCTAGTCAAAGCTATAGTTTTTCAAGTAGTCATGTATGGAAACAAAACCCCATCTAGTGAAAGCTATGATTTTTCCACTGGTCATGTACGGATGTGAGAGATAGACCATAAAGAAAGCTGAGTGCCGAATAATTTATGCTTTTGAACTGTGGTGTTGGAGAAGACTCTTGAGGGTCCC
Organism: Muntiacus reevesi; assembly: GCF_963930625.1. Classification (NCBI taxonomy): domain Eukaryota; kingdom Metazoa; phylum Chordata; class Mammalia; order Artiodactyla; family Cervidae; genus Muntiacus; species Muntiacus reevesi. The sequence continues at coordinate 72,891,462 of NC_089255.1, forward strand.
TTGGACTGCAAGAGATCCAATCAGTCCATCCTAAAGGACATCAGTCCTGAATATTCACTGGAAGGACTGATGCTGAAGCTGAAGCTCCAATACTTTGGCCACCTGATGTGAAGAAACGACTCACTGGAAAAGACCCTAATACTGGGAAAGATTGAAGGCAGGAGGAGAAGGGATGACAGAGGATGAGATGGTTGGATGGCATCACTGACTCGATGGACATGACATTGAGTAAGCTCCGGGAGTTGGTGATAGACAGGGAAGCCTGGCATGCTGCAGTCCATGGGGTCACAAAGAGTCAGGACACGACTGAGTGACTGAACTGAACTGATAATTCTCTACGTCGGGTATTTATGGGAAATTAGTCTCTCAATCTTTAAGTTTTGCTTTTCTGAGGGCACATGGATGGGTCTCCATTTCATACCCTCTGGTTCCATTTTAGATTAAAATCCTTTTATTTTCTCCTCATTTGAGCAAGATCTCTCATAGAAAAGTACTGATGATCAACCTTGGGTATTTGTTTATTCTGAGCTGTTGCTAGATGTTGGGCTGTGTATCCCCTGAATCTGCAGAGGACCATCCTAGGATGCTCTATCCCACAGAAGACGGCACGGCAAGTTGATTTGTTGCCTCATTTAAACATGGAGAATCTCAGTCACACTCCTCTAAGGGAGTCAATTTGGTTTCATGGTCAATTAAGCCTCAGGATAAGCCTTAGGAACTTTATTCTGTATATATATCTGAGAGAAAGGCATTTGCCTATTGAAACAAGACAGTAGAAATTTCATTAGAAGGATTATACCCAGGGTCAGAAGTCCAATTATAGCTACCAACTGGAACAATCTTCTCAACCAGTTTCCCCAGCTACCTATACTTAATAGCTTGAAAATGTCTTAAATCCTAGGGCTTGGCATATTTCAGCTAAGAGATTGATACTGTCCATCATTTTTTGTTCATGCACTGTGCTTCCCTATTTGTTAACATAAAAATAGGATTCTTCCCAGAGCAAGGCACGGGTTCCTCCCTACTGTGCAGTAAGGAGGTTTAGGGCTCTGTGGTTTTGTAAGACTACTTTTGCTAGGCTGTCTATCTGGGTTTGCTGCTATTCAAAAGCTCTAAGAGAAGCACTGAAGGTAGTTCCCATGTCTATGGAGAGGTTTTGACTTGCTTTTTCACAGTCTATTACGCTAACCCTAGGGGGAAAAGACAGCCAAAGACACTCAAATCCCTTCCTAACTACTACAGGGTTATTAGAGGGCATCCATCCAAAATTATATCCATCCTAGTTTTTTTTTTTAGTTTTCACATTGATTTCCACATTTAGTCTCACACTGATTTTTTTAGTTTTCACATTTTATTAAAATTAAACCCTTATGATAAAGATAATATGGTGTGTTAATTTTTTTGCATTGTGAATTACTCAAAACTTTGCAGATTAAAACAATAAGCATTCGTTATTTCACACAGTTTCCGAGAGCAAGAGAGGGGCTTAGACGAGTGCTTCTGACCCAGGGTCTCACATGAAGCTACAGTCAAGATGGTGGCGAAGACTGCGGTCAGCTGAAGGCTTGACTGATGTTGGAGGACTTCCTTCCCCAGAATGCTTCCTCACTGTGGATGAGGCTTCACCTCTTTATTGGTTATTGGCAGCATGCCTAAGTTCCAGATCAGATGGACCTCTTCACAGAACTGCTTGAGTGTCCTCAAGATGTGGCAACTTTCCCCAGAAGATGTGATCCAAGAGAGAGACAGAGAGAAAGAGCATACACACCCATACATACACGCACACACACAAAGCCACTATGCCTTTCATGATCTGGTCCTGAAAACCACACTGTCACTTTTGCCACATTTTACTTGATAGATGAGAGTCACTAACTACAGCCCACTTAAAGTAGGACAATTAGGTTCCACCTACTGAAAGGAAGAATATCTAAGAATTTATGGATATATTTTAAATCCACAATTGCTTTACAACTTTGAACAAAAGGGTCACGTGCTCCTTTAAGTTGTGAGGAGAAAGAACCCACGTGGGTTCTTCCAGTGGAAGGGAGGGTTTTCCTGACTCTGGTATCAGGAGTGAGGGAAACAGCTCTGCAGGGTTCCTTCCATTTCAGGGGGAATGTGGAATGCGTATTTCTTCTAAACAAAAAGAAATAACCAGTGTTTTCTGAAGGAAGGGCATAAGTGGGCCCTTTAGCCCAAGTATTTTTTTTCCTCTGATAAAAGAAGAGTTCTCATGACCAAAAACAGTCATTTACACATAGCGCATGATAGTTGGCATGGTGGAAATGGCTATAAGAACACCTTAAATTTCTATATATTTGGAATAATGGGAGAGTTGGATTGTTGTGGGTGAGGTTCTGATGGAGGTCTGGGGAATCTCCAGGGAGAAGGTACCTTCTCACCACTTACTAGATTTCTTTTTTTTCTCTTTTTTTTCTTTTTTCTCCATGTCTCCCCATTCACAATACAGACCAGGGAAGGGGCCTGCCTGGGCTGAGGTATATATGGGGGTGGATTTACTCTGCCTCCTCTTTCTATACAGACAGTGTAAGAACACAGCCTGTGGTAAGCATCGGGAGGCCTAGATTTCGTATCAACCGAATTACCATTGAATGGAATGACATCCGCTGTCCATCCCCCAGTACCATTATAATTTTTGTTACCCCACCACAAAGTTTTTTACCAGTCGCATTAACGTTTCTGAAACACAAAGGAAGATTATGGGTAAGAGTCCAGACTTGAGTGAGGGGTATACCTTTGTGGGTGGGAGGCACCCAATGGAATGTTGTAATGTCTGGTGCCAATTTGCCAGAAGGAAGAATATGTAACAGTTCAAAGGGACCAAAGGAAAATACTACATCTCTGCCAGAGAGATCTTGCCATCCTTCTAAGGATAATGGCCAGGCTACCAGTTCAGGTTCATCAAGAGCATTATCAGGTCTGGCACAAATCAAACCATCAGTAAGGCTGGTAGAAACTGGGAGTTTTTCTAAGCAGGGAACCAAGGGATGTGCTTAAGCTAAATGAGGGGGCAGCAAGAAATCCAGAGAAAGGACCATTAGAACTTTAAGCAGCATGACACAGGCCTGGTCTGGTTATCTTGGGGAAGCGGTCTATTTCTAATGTCATCCACTTCAGTCATTAGAAAATTCTACCTTTGAATCACCAGTTAGGTTGCAGATCCACTTTTTACAGAAGAGACGCATGAATTCAGGAGTCCAACCCTTGGAGCTTAGCGACACAGGTGTTAGTCACAACACCTATGAGGGGCCCTTCCAACAAGGTTAGAAGGAAACTTTATGGAGATGCCTTTTCCAATAGACCAGGCTGCAAATGTAGTATTTGACATCTCTGTCTCCTGGGAGCATGCCATGGAAAGATTATTTTTTCAAAGCATTATTATTCTCAGTGGACTTAATTACACCTTTGCAAAACTGAAATATATCCCCTTTTTATTATTTGTAGGTCAAAGGAAACAGGGACTGTCCTGTAATTATTTCAAAGGGTAAGAGTTTATGAATCCTGAATGGAATGGGTCTAAGATTTAGAAGAACTAGCAGAAAAAATTTTGGCTGAGGTATTTGGAGGTTTTTAACTAATTTAGCCAATGGATCTTTATAATTCCATTTGAATGTTTAACTAGTCCTGAAGAGTGAGGATAAGCAGAATGAAAATGTTGCAGAACTGGCCAGAAGGCACAAAGTACTTGTTCTGTAAAGTGGGTTCACTATGGAGTTCCAGGGAGGCTCCTCAAATGGAAATAATCTTTCTTAAAAGAACGTTAGCTATAGAAGAGGAAGTTGCCTCTCTACATGGAAATGCTTCAGTCCCTGTGAAAACCTTCAAACCTGCAAGACTAACATATTTGTATCCACAAGACAGGCACTATTGTATGAAATCCATTTGCCAGACCTCAGACAGTCTTTTAGGTAAATCAATGTGTCCCCAGCAGCGTAGATAGAGTCTTCTCTGAGTTGAATTTAGGGCAGGTAGAACAAACAAGACATGTGCTTTCTGTGGCCTCACCAATGTTTCTTCACCAATATTCATTCATAAATGCTACTGTTTTCTCATTGGACCAATGGTTTAATTTATGTATGGTGTCTAATAATGGAAATCTTAGATTTTCTTGGCAGGACCAACTTATTACTGGGTCCCAACCAAAGTCCCTTTAATTGATGGGACCAATAGCCTCTAGACTTCCAATTCTGATTTTCTTTCAGAGGCCAACTGTTGTACTTTCCTGACTAGTGCCCTTAGGTCTTCATAGGGGGAGTAGCCTTCTGGATCATGATAGAGGTTTGGTATATATATCTCCAGAAGTGTGGCATTTTTTTGCAGGGATATTGGTGAGGTCATTTCCTTTGGCTTCCAGAAATCAGACTTGGAATGCTCAGGGACTTTAATGACAGCTAGAGGTGCTGGCAGAAGTCTGGCAGCCAACAAATTCTGGACATAAGAGCCATTCTTAATTTTATCTCCACTAGAAGAAAGAAAACCCCACTGTTCCATAATATTAGAAAGTCATGGGCTATCCCAAAGGCCTACCAACTATCTGTATAGATGCTGGCCACCTTGCCTTTGGCTAAAATACACTGAGTGACAGCATATAATTCAGCTTGTTGGACTGAAGTGGCTGAATGAAAGAGTGCAGCCCCACTGACCTGGAAAATGGCTGACACTGCATACCTGGCACAAAATTTGCCCTCCTCATTTTTTAGGCAATAGCCATCAATAAACCAGATTAGCTTGTAAGTCATCATGAGGGGTCAAGAGGTGATCCATCAAAGTCAAACAGACATGGGGAATTTCATCAGTGCAAGAGGGAAGGAGAGCAGGGTTGAGACTGTTAGAGTGAATAAGAGTGATGAGGGGAGGTAAGTAAGAGGATTTCATAGGTGGTAGGATGGCTCTCTGAAAGATGTTGAGTGTGGCATGAAATTTAAGAGAGGCTCAACAGGCTAAGGTACAAAGATGATTAAAGAGGATTCTATAACGATTTCTTCAGTAGCCTTTGCTAAAGGAGCGGAAGCAAGCATAGCTCTAAGGCATGGGAGGGAGGTATCCTCAGGTCACTGCATCTAATTGTTGGCTGCACAACCTAGAGGTTGGTGATAGCCCCATGGTTTGGGGTAAGTAATCTGAGGGTATTCCCTTCCTTCTCATATACAAAAACGAAAAAGGGTAGCTGATAATTTAGCTGTCCAAGGGCAGGTAGACTCATTAAGCTTTCCTTCAAGATCTTAAAGGCCAAGCTATCTTGATCATCCCAAACTATGGGGTCAGGCTGGTGTTCTTTAGCAGGGTATATAGGGGCTGAACCAACAAAAAGAAATTTGGGATCCAATTATGACAATGGCCAACTAGTCCAAGAAGACCTCACAATTAATATTTGCTTTTGGGAGTTCCCTGGTGGCCTCATGGTTAGGATTCTGGGCTTTCCCTGCCAAGGTTCAGGTTCAGCCCCTGGTCAGGGAACTGATATCCCACAAACTGCGTGGCATGGCCAAAAAACCAAAACCAAGAAACATTTGTTTTTATGGTATGAGAAGTTTAAAATGCCTTGAAGCCTATCAGCATCTAGGTGTAGCACCTGTTTTGAGATTGTCCTCAAGGTTGAACCTGAGTTTGGACAAATTGTAATTTCTCCTTCAAGACTATGTGTCCCTTAAGGGCTGAGATTTTCAGCAAATACTTCTTTTTGCAAGAAGTATTAGGAAGGCAAACAAAAAAGAAGCTCATCCAAATGTAGTAGTAAGGTGGAGCCCCTAGAGAATTTTATGTCATTTAAATCAGCCTGTCAAACTTGTGAGAAGTAAGAAGGCCTCAGTAGAGCCTTGAGGCATGACTGTCCACATGTACTGTTGTCCTTCTCAGGTAAAGGCAAAGAGACACTGACTATCCCTTTCAACAGGAATACTAAAAACTCACTGCCTAGACTGATTAAAATGTAAAAGGTGCTTCCAGCATGGATGGATACTAATAGCATGCAGGGATTAGAAAAGACAGGATGGCAGAGAATTACAATGCTATTTATTGCCCTGTGGTGTTGGACAAATCTCCATTCTCAGCCACTGGTGTTTTTTTTTTTACAGGCAAAATAAAGGTATTATTAACACAAGGATAGTACAAAGGATTGTAAGTGCCTGGGCCTTATAGTCCTCTATAATTTGCCTATGCCCTGTAAGCTTCTTTATTTATAGGGTATTTGTTTATTCTTAGGAGAGGTTTTGCGGGGTCTACCTGGATCATAATGGGAGGGGCACTATGAATTGTGCCTATTTCAGTTAAGGATTTTACCCAAAGATCAGGGAATTCCATGTTTAGTAGAGCAGATGAGTGCAAAGTTTGGACTGCCTTGGTTTGTAGAGTGCAAATAATGGCAATGGGGGTTGAATTTTCCTGTGTTGAACTTAAACTCAAGACATACTTCCACCTTTTTGTTTTTTTTTTTTTACTTCCACCTTTTGAGAGAAAAAAATGGCAGCATTGTGTTTCTCCAGAAAATCTCATCCCAATAAATGTTTGGGACCCAAATCACTGAGAAGCAGCAGACATTTGCCTTACAAAAGGTCCAGACCAAAAAATATGGGCTGAGAAATAGGGACACATTGTAGTTACTTAAGACTCCCACTATTTGAACAAATATACTACTCCAGGGAAGGGACTGTTAAATTGCAGTGGGATGGAGCACTGACAGGAGCAGCCCCTGTGTCAGTTAACACTGTAAGGAATTTGTCCCTGATCTGGAGAGTAGTTTTCCCCAGTCTATTTAATGGCAGAAGAGGAACAGTCCGGTGTGTGTCCTTGAAGCCCCATCATTGGCGTGGATTTGGCCACAGTTCTGAGAAGGTTGTAACTATTTGGAGTTCAATTTGTAGCAATCCTTTCCCCTGATCAGGTTTTCTACAATAATGACACATTCTTGTAGGATGGATTTGCTTTGGAGTTTCCATGTATTGGTGTTGTAGATTCAAAATCTTAGTTACCATTTTTTTCTTTCTTTCTGGAGTCATCTTATATGGTGCGAGCTCATTTAATAGCCAGATTGACAAGGTCAGGGGTGAACACTCTCTCCTCTTTGATACAGGTTGTTTTGACCAACAAGGATAAGTCCTTATGTAGGCCATTTACACATATGGAATTAAAAGCCACCTGAGAGGACTGAACATCTATAGGGAGTCCAGAATTTCCTTTGGAAATGGTTTGGAGATTGTTGTAATAGTCATGGAAGGATTCAGCAGACTTTTGGATGCATACCTGACTTTAATTCTAGTCCACAGGTTTTGGGAAGGCTCCAGGGATGGCTTTGTGTAGCCGTTTGGCTCTGCAATGAGGTTAACCATATAAAAGGACTAATGGTTGGTTTAACTTACACCCTAGAAATTGTTCAGGGTTTCCCCAAGCTGCAGTTTTAATCCACTGTGGGGCTTGACCTTCTCCAACAAGCAAGTAAACTAATTAACAGAGATGAGAGAGATGAGGTTGGTGGGTTTGGGTTACAGCATTGAATTCTTCAGCAAATATATTGGGATCCTCAGTTCCTGAGGGGAAATCCTTTATTATAGCCATTACGTTGCCCTTTGTTCAAGGGGTGTAGGAAATCTAGGGCAGTTTTTAGTAGGATGCTAAAAAGGTCTAATTTTGAAAAAGGTCTTAATAGGTTCTGTTTGGTAAGGAAAGTAAATTCAGAGAAGAGACTCAGGAAGGGAAAAGGGAGATAAGGAGGAGGTGAAACAGTGGGGTTAGAAAGGACCTTAGTGAGCACTGAGGAAGGGACCTGGGATTTTTTTAATCCATCTTTGGTTGTTTATTTGCCTCAGTTAATTTAGAAACAATCAGGAGGCAATTTTAGAATCCTGAACATTTAGTGGCCTCTAGATACCAATTAAAATAACTATCCTACTCAGATTGCTTAATATGGTAGCCATGGTCTTCTAACTTAGTTCAAAGAAAACAAGTTTGGAGAGATCAAAGTTTCCACACAATGGCCACTGGAGTTCTGTGTTATCCTTAGTAAGACTGGTCTATTTAGTCAAACATGCACAGGGGGCAAGGTCATACATTTTTTTAACATAAAACCAGCTAGGATCCCTCAAGGTAGTGGTTGTGGGGAGTACTTTAGTACATTCAGTACTAAATGTACCTTTAGTACATTCAGATGACTGGATACAATTATCAGAAACAAGAGTACTTACCAGAAGGGCAATCTGTCTCTATCTAGATCCTGAATAAAGTAGGAGAGCTCAAACAAAAGAAGGCAGCTTGAGCTCTGAGGAGACTTACCAAAGTTAGAATGGCTCACAGAAGCTAACAGTGCAAAGGACTCAACTACAAGAAACTCACTTGATTCCAGAGGTTCAAGTGGTTGGTGCCTTCAGATCCCACTTATGACACCATGTAAGGTCAACCTAAAAGAAAAGAGGTAAGCTGAGGCAAACTCAAGATACCAAACATATGTGTATGTTAGTCGTTCAGTCATGTCTGATTCTTTGTGATCCCATGGATTGTAGCCTGTCAGGCTCCCCCGTCCATAGAATTCTCCAGGCAAGAACACTGCAGTGGATTGCCATTTCCTTCTTCACAAGATACCAAAAATTGAGTTTATTCTGGAGTAGCAGAGATATTATAATTCAGGACATGCAGCTGCAGTGAGCTATAGGTGAGTCCACTGAAGAAGGTTAAGAATGGGTTGCATTCATGGGCAAGGAGTATAAAAGGGGAGAGCCCAATTAGCGGCCATGCAGAGCTAACTGGCTCAAAGATGGGGAGCAATTCATTGGTCAGAGGTTAAGTTTCAATCTTTTATAAATCAGGCATTTATGGAATATCAGTCTCTTAGTCTTCAAGTCTCACTGTTCTGAGAGCTAAAGTGTGAGCTTCTCCATTTTGTATCCTTTAGTTTCAATTCCAATTAAAACCTTTTGTAGTTTTATCCACACCAAGCTGGAGGGACATGTTGGGGTAGGCAAAGGAGGGTGTACAGCAGACATTTGGATACATCAGCTTACAACTCAGGAGGAAAGTACAGAATTGGATCATTGACCTATAGGAAGTAGGCAGTGGTTAAAAACTGGGAAAGTGGATGAACCTCCTGAAGGGGAATGATACAGAACAACAGCAGGTCAAGAATGGAACCTTGAAACACCAGTTAAAAGAAATGGGCAGAGGAAAAACAAAAACTATAAAGGAGACAAAGAAAAAAGAAACAGAAGGACCCCAAAAAGTAGCCAAATAAGTATTAACTTATCATTAATATCTAGGATCCTCAATCAGTCTCTTCACAAGCATTGCTTTATTTAGTCCTACCAATCAGTAACCCTAAAAAACAATCTTTTTATTACTGCCCTTGAGGTGAGGAAACTGAGACTTAGAGAAATAGATACTGTACAATACTTAAGAGGATGAGTATACTGCCAGACTGTCAAGGTTCAAATTCTGGCTTCCCTAGCTATGTGTTTTAGCTTCTATTCTTTAAACAGGGGTTAACAGTTCCAACCTAATAGGGTTGTTATAAGACAACCTATTAGGATTGTTATAAGATACAAATTAACTACTACATATTAAGTGATCAAAATGATGGCTGGCCCGTAAGACTAGTGTCAGTATAGAAAATTTCAAAGAAATGCAAGCATCAAATGATAAACTTGCAGAATAACTTATTAGATTTTACACACATACACAAACACACACACACACACCCCCATGCTGTTAACAATGTGTTCATGCTAAGTCAGTTCAGCTGTGTCTGACTCTTTGTGACTCAATGGACCATAGCTTGCCAGGCTCCTTTGTCTATGGGATTCTATAGGCAAGAATACTGGAGTGGGTTGTCATTGCCCTCCTCCAGGGGATCTTCCAGATTCAGGGATAGAACCTGTGTCTCTTGTCTCCTGCATTGGCAGGTGGGTTCTTTACCACTAGCAGCACCTGGGAAGCCCATGATTAACCATGACAACTAACATCAAATTGAATATACATACTGTGGGAAGAATACCTTAGCATTCTTTTAATTTCCAGTGTTATTCAGTACTTAAAATAAGATTAAGCCAGAATGAGACTTCCTGATACTGGAGAGCCTATAATCATGTCACCATATCTCTCATACAAAATGTTATATTTTATAAATGTTTATAAATTGATAGTTAAAGACATCTTTTATATTTCAAAGTCTAGGTTCACTATTTATTACTCTAAATTAGGCGAATAGCCAAAAGAGATCTGTTGAAATAGAAATCAAAAGAGTGGTAAAAACCCTTAAACATAAATATTTATAGTTTTATGTTTGTGTAAAGATTCAATAGGACAGACCAGTGCTCTTAATCACTCTGTGCCATATCACAGGAAGATAAGAACGTAGTTAAGTTCTAAACTCATTTCCTTTCCTCTGAACACAGTGAAAGATCCTGATATCAGAGAAATAACCAACAAAAGGCGTAATTCTTAACCATCCTGCAAAAGCCGGATATTAAGAGAAAAAAAATCTACACTTACTATATAGATGTGATGTGAAGGATAAAAAGGACTAAAAATAATGTATTGTCAATTTTAACTTTACTAAACATGAAAACATTTAGCTTGGACTTAAACTATCAAATTCTTTTTTTAATACTTGCCTACTTTGTTATTGGCACCAATGACTAGAGCCATTAAGCAACAGGTGCAAAAATTAGAGAATGATAAAAAACATCATTCAGGACTTAACTACAAAGTCTCTAAACAGAAGAAAGTTAAACTGTTCCCAGGACAACTAAGACTTTCTTAGTTGTTCTTTTCCTCTCTTCCCCTGGCAATATAAATTACTACCTCTATGTGAACTCCTAGCTTTTATCCTCAACACCGATCTCTCTTCAGAATTCTAATCCTGTTTTTCTAATGTGCCTAGACCTCTACCCCTGAACATGCTGCTAAAACTTGAAATTAAATATACTGAAAATGTAACTCAAACATATATTCTTCATCTCTGTTAAATGCACAGTCTTCTCAGTCACCAAGACTCAAAATCTCAGAAATACATTTGATTAAAGGGAGGCCAAGGACAAGATTCCACTAGCTAATAAAGCCTACCTTGAAAATCGCCCTTCACATCCACCTCCTCACTGTTTATCCTGCCACTGTCTTCCTGTTTTCCATTACCTCTAGTCTGCAACTATAATAACTTTCTCTGTGTCTGATATGGAGCTTGACAGGAAACACTTGATTCAACAGCTAACTGACTCCTGAACAAAGATGGCAAGAATGGGAAAATTTCTTACTTCTCACAAGAGAAACAGCATGTAAGAGTTTCATCCTTAGATGCCAACTTCATCTTGTAAAAAATATTGACATTCAGTATATCAGAAATAAAAGCAAGTATATGATTTCACGAACATTTCTTAAGTTCATAAAACTAAATAATTTTCATAAAAATGACATGCATTCTATTGTTTCACATGCAGACATTTGAACATGTGAATTACACAATGTATTTTATAGCATCCCTAGACTCAACAATATTTTAATAGGCAAAATATTTTCTCCACAATACAGCTGATAAAAGAGTTGCTACTCTTCCCAAGAATCCGACATCATTTTCTTGAGTTATCTAGATAATACCCATGCTTTAAGATCTAGCTAAAAGTTCACCAGTACTACAAAATCCTTCTTAACTCAACCTAAAGTGTTTCTACTTACTCTGAATGCCAAAATACCAACTGTTACTCATTTAGCAATCACATGGTAAACATACTAAAACGTTATTTATCCCTAGTTGTATGTGTTATATATTTATATTTGTTTCTCTCCCCAGTGTAAAGTACAAATTTCTTAAGGACAGGAACTATATTTTTCAGTTCTCTAATATCAATCTTCTACCAGCTGGAGACTAACTCCACAGCATGCCTCAGGAAATCCTACCTCCCATAAGAGGAGTGTAAAAATACAAACACATACGAAACACACTCAAGAGAGGCAGACAAGGTGGCAAAGATAAGAACTACCCACAGATGTAAAACAATGACAGCCAAAGACAGGAAACACACACAGACCAACCTTTAGAAGCAGCTATCCCCTTTCTAGAGAAATTAAATAGCAATAATCTTATCAATATTGATTAAAACCAACAACAACAACCCATAACCACAGTTTTGAGAAGATTGATTCACTCGACCTCCTAGAAAGCACCATAAAAGCACAACTGAAGAATGGGCTGGGATTTAGGAACATCACCCCACATGCAGAAAGTATATAGCAAACAAACACCTGACGATTTGAATGTAATTTAATAACTAGTCCTACATACCTAAATTCGGAGCAAACATGTTCAAAATGCAACTCTTCTTTCACAAAACATGTTACAGGATCAAAAAAAATTCAAAATTCCAGTATAAAGCACTAAATACTACTTGCTTTGTTCATATGATATAAACATGTTTTTGATGCCAAAAAAATACATCCAAATTATAATCTTTCAAAATTTTCAAAAATAAACTGATGATTCACAAATTGCATCCTTCCTATTTTTAGAATGGCTCAGGGTATTTGTGTGATTTTCAAGCTCCTTTCTTAGTTCCTAAGAAATAACTTCAGTTTGACTTTACAATTGCAGGGCAGGGTGGGGGAGGGTAAGTTTAGAAAGAATAAAATAGCTCTGCAAAAATAATTCAGGGCTACACGAAATACAAATTAACCATAGGTTAATGAAGTCAAATGTTTTAAAATAAACTAACCACTATGAAAAATTTACTATCAATATCTATTCTCCTTTCTTGAAAATAGATGCCTGTCATGCATGCTGCAGGACCGAAGGATTCATGAAGAAAGAGCACTCTGACAGAATTAGAACCAAGATAAAAATACTCTAACAAGCAGCCAAAAGTTGCAAACACAAGGGAAATGAAGGAACATGTCCCTGGGATGTACCTAGTCATTATGAGTGAGCTAAAAGGTGTTAATGGTAGAAAAGGAGACACTCTTTTCATGAGAAAACATCTGCACTAGAAGTGAGGGGGCCTTACTTTTTCCGTTTTTGCATGTGACCCTCAGTAAATCACAGATTCGGTCTGAATCTTAGTTTCCTCACGTTTCTACTTACTGTGTTTACTGATTCTTCTGTATACATCAGTGACATTAACACTGTAACTAAGGATGGACTGAACTTATGCTATAATCCAGGCACTGTTCTAAATGTCTTATATGAATATCTCATTTAACCTCCCAGACAACCCTACAATGTAGATACACTTACTTTCCCTATTTTATAATTAGGAAGTAAAGTTTGAAAGGGTAGGTGACATGCCAAAGGTCACTCAGCTCACAAATGTAGAACAGGGACTGGAACTCAAATCTGGCTTCAGAGTCCACAGTCTTAAATACATCCTTATACTACCTCCCAAATGATATAAAGAACATATTTCACAAAGCATTCTAAAATGGCCATTCAGGATTTCCCTGGTAGTCCAGTGGCTAAGACTGTGCTCCCAATGCAGGGGGCCCGGATTCAATTCCTGGTCAGGGAACTGGATCCCACATGCTGCAACTAAAAGATCTTGCATGCTGCAATGAAGACCCAGCATAGCCAAACTAAAAATAAACAGTCTAATATAAAGTGGTGCTATTATAATTCTCAGTGGCACTAACAAAAATGAATTCATATAACAAAGTGACATATAGTTAAAATATTTAAAGCATATGTATGTGGAAAGTCTTCATATTAAGGAAGTTTTTAAAAAGACAGTGGTAATATCAATGATGTGAAATGCAGTGCCAATTTTAGATGCCTAGATGTGCACATTTCCAAGTATTTACAGGCTTAAAGAAAGATTTAAAATAATGTCAGAAAAAAAAAAATGTCAGGTACAAGATATAATTTAAAATATAAGCCATCATCTAGAGCTTCTTCTCTTCTTGCTATTATTTCACATTAATACTTGATGAATGATATATGAATAAAATTATCAAGGAAGGAATTTACTTAATAGTGTGTGTCAGCCAAAACCGTACACTAATGCATATATATGGAATTTAGAAAGATGGTAATGATAACCCTATATGCGAGACAGCAAAAGAGACACAGAAGTATAGAACAGTCTTTTGGACTCTGTGGGAGAAGGTGAAGGTGGGATGATTTGAGAGGATAGCACTGAAACATGTATATTATCATATGTGAAACAGATCGCCAGTCCAGGTTGGATGCATGAGACAGGGTGCTCAGGGCTGGTGCACTGGGATGACCCAGAGGGATGGGATGGGGAGGGAGGTGGGAGGGGGGTGTTCAGGATGGGGAACACACATAAATCCAAGGCTGATTCATGTCAATGTATGGCAAAACCACTACAATACTGTAAAGTAATTAGCCTCCAATTAAAAAAAAGAAAATAGTGTGTGTCAGGCCCTGTTTCAAGCATCAAGCACTTCACAAATATTTATTCATTTAACTCTCCTAACAGCCTACAAAGAACTTATAATTGGAGCCAGTATTCAACTCAGGTAGTTTGGTTTAAGAATCTGTGCTCTTAACCTCACTAGCTCTGCTGAAACTTAAGAAATGGTGATATTTGCAGATGACATGATACTATACGTAAAAAACCCTAAAGATGACACCAGAAAATTACTAGAGCTAATCAATGAATACAGTAAAGTCACAGGATATAAAATTAATACACAGAAGTCCCTTACATTCCTATACACTAACAATGAAAAATCAGAAAGAGAAATTAGGAAACAATCCCATTCACCAGTGCAACAAAAAGAATACTTAGGAATAAACCGACCCAAAAAGACAAAAGACCTGTATGCAGAAAACTATAAGACAGTGTTGAAAGAAATAAAAAATGACACAGATAGAGAGATATATCATGTTCTTGGATTGGAAGAATCAATATTGTCAAAATGACTATACTACTCAAAAGCAACCTACAGATTCAATACAATCCCTGTCAAACTACCAATGGAATTTTTCACAGAACTAGAATAAATAATTTCACAATTTGTACGGAAACACAAAACACCCCAAATAGCCAAAGAAATCTTGAGAAAGAAAAATGGAGCTGGAGGAATCAAACTTCCTGACTTCAGACTATATTATAAAGCTATAGTCATCAAGACAGTATGGTACTGGGACAAAAACAGAAATATAGACCCAAATATAGACCAATGGAACAAGATAGAAAGCCCAGAGATAAACCCACACACCTATAGGCACCTTGTCTTTGACAAAGGAGGCAAGAATATACAACGGAGAAAAGATAGCCTCTTCAATAAGTGGTCCTAGGAAAACTGGACAACTACATGTAAAAGAATGAAACTAGAACACTTCCAAACACCATACACAAAAATAAACTCAAAATGGATTAGACTTAAATGTAAAATCAGAAACAATAAAGCTCTTAGAGAATAACATAGGCAGTACACTCTTTGACATAAATCACAGCAAGATACTCTTTGACCCACCTTCTACAATAATTCTGCTTTATTGACTATGCCAAAGCCTTTGACTGTGTGGATCACAATAAACTGGAAAATTCTGAAAGAGATGTGAATACCAGACCACCTGACCTGCCTCTTGAGAAACCTGTATGCAGGTCAAGAAGCAACAGCTAGAACTGGACATGGAACAACAGACTGGCTGCAAATAGGAAAAGGAGTACATCTAGGCTGTATATTGTCACCCTGCTTTATTAACTTATATGCAGAGTACATCATAAGAAACGCTGGGCTGGAAGAAGCACAAGCTGGAATCAAGATTGCTGGGAGAAATATCAATAACCTCAGATATGCAGATAACACCACCCTTATGGCTGAAAGTGAAGAAGAACTAAAGAGCCTCTTGATGAAGGTGAAAGAGGAGAGTGAAAAAGTTGGCTTAAAGCTCAACAATCAGAAAACTAAGATCTTGGCATCCAGTCCCATCACTTCATGGCAAACAGATGGGGAAACAATGCAACCAGTGGCTGACTTTATTTTTCTGGGCTCCAAAATCACTGCAGATGGTGACTGCAGCCTTGAAATTAAAAGACAATTACTCCTAGGAAGGAAAGTTATGACCAACCTAGACAGCATATTAAAAAGCAGAGACATTACTTTGCCAACAAAGGTCCATCTAGTCAAGGCTATGGTTTTTCCAGTGGTCATGTATGGATGTGAGAATTGGACTATATAAAGAAAACTGAGCACCAAAGAATTGATGCTTTTGAGCTGTGGTGTTGGAGAAGACCCTCGAGAGTCCCTAGGACTGCAAGGAGATCCAACCAGTTCATCCTAAAGGAGATCAGTCCTGGGTGTTCACTGGAGGGACAGATGTTGAAGCTGAAACTCGAATACTTTGGCCACCTGATGCAAAGGGCTGACTCATTTGAAAAGACCCTGATGCTGGGAAAGATTGAGGGCAGGAGGAGAAGGGGACGACAGAGGATGAGAGGGTTGGATGGCATCACCGACTCAATGGACATGGGTTTGGGTAGACTCTGGGAGTTGGTGATGGACCGGGAGGCCTGGAGTGCTGCAGTCCATGGGGTCGCAAAGAGTTGGACACGACTGAGTGACTGTACTGAACTGAACTACAAAAATGGAAATAAAAATAAACAAATGAATTCTAATTAAACTTGAAAGCTTTTGCACAGCAAAGGAAACAATAAGCAAGATTAAAAGACAACCCTCAGAATGGGAGAAAATAATTACAAGTGAATCAGCTGACAAAGGATTAATTTCCAAAACACATAAGCAGCTCATACAGCTCAATATCAGAAAAACAAACAGCCCAATCAAAAAATGAGCAGAAGACCGACAGAGACATTTCTCCAAAGAGACATACAGATGGCCAATAAAACATGAAAAGATATTCAACATCACTATTAGAGAAATGCAAATCAAAACTACAATGAGGTATTACCTCACACCAGTCAGAATGACCATCATCAAAAAATCTACAAACAATAAATGCTGGAGAAAAGGAAACTCTCTTACACTGTTGGTAGGAATGTAAATCGACACAGTCACTATGAAGAACAGTATGGAGATTCCTTAAAAATCTAGGAACAGAACTACACATGTGCATACGTGCTCAGTTGTGTCCAATGCTACGCAACCCCATCAACTGCAGCCCGCCAGCCTCCTCTGTCCATGGAATTTTCCAGGAAAGAATACTGGAGTAGGTTCTCACTTCCTTCTCTAGAGGATCTTTCCTGCCCAGAAAAGAGTCTCTTGAGTCTCCTGCATTGAAGGTGGATTCTTTAACAACTGCATCACCTGAGAAGCCCCAGACCACCTTATGACCCACTGATCCCACTACTGGGCATATACCCTGAGAAAATCATAATTGAAAAAAACACATGTACCCTAACGTTCATGGCAGCACTGTTTACAATAGCTAGGACATGGAAGCAAACTAGATGTTCATCAAAGGGTGAATGGATAAAGAAGTTGTGGTACATATGTACAATAGAATATCATTCAGCCATAAAGGAACACATGTGAGCCAGTTTTAGTGAGGGGGATGAACCTACAGCTTGTTATACAAAGTAAATTAAGTCAGAAAGAGAAAAACAAATATCGCATATTAACTCATATACAAAGAATCTAGAAAAATGGTATTGATGAACCTATTTGCAGTGAAGGAATGGTGATGCAGATATAGAGAATGGACTTTGTGGACACAGTGTGGGAAGGAGAAGGTGGGATGAATGGAGAATGTAACATCAATATATATACACTACCATATGTAAAACAGGTAGCTGGTGAGAAGTTGCTATGTAATACAGGGAGCCCAGCGTGCCTCTCTGTGATGACCTAGAGAGGTGGGATGGGGGAGGGTGGGAGGGAGGCTCAAGAAGAAGGTGATATATATATATATATAACTGTGGCTAAATTGCATTGTTGCACGGCAGAAAGCAACACAACATTGTAAAGCAATTTTCCTCCAATTAAGTAATAATAATAGAAAAGAAACAGGGAAACACTTTTTAAAAAAAGCCAATAAAATGTAATAATGATCAGAATGAACGTCCACCGAGAGAATGGCGCCATCACTTACCTCAGTATATATACCAATACAAAGGACCATGTAAAAGAAACATATTAACTGATATGAGAAACTAATCTACACTACCAGGGAAATAATTTTAACTATAATGGCACAGAGGTTTCTTTTAATTTTCCTACGAAATTCTATTGTTAGCAACGCAATAGTTTGGAGACAAATATTAACTAACACTAATATTAACTTAAAAGACTTGACAGACAGCACTTTTATTGTATTTTGATCCAGTCAACTTATGAAATAGCAAAATTTCAAAAATCACATGAACTAGTGGAGTTCACAATAGAATTAGTGTTATATTTGAACTCTTTTAAGGCACTACCGATACTTTATATAACCTATTTTATGTAAGAACCACATTTTTCTAAGGACTATAGTATTTGTCATTTCATCTATTTCTCACAACCCTGAAATAGGACAAATACTATTATCCTTATTTTAATAAGTAAACTGAAGCTCAGAGAAGTTAAATATTTAACATGGTCTAGATAAATCTGACTCCAAGTGTTTCTTTTATCACATTATGCTGCCAAAATTTTAAGCTTTATACTTTTCAAGTTGCTTTATAGCCAAGAAAATTTGGAAAATGTACAGCAGAAAACATAATGAAGTTTTATGGTCTATTTGCTAAAAATCTCATTATTGTATGATGTACAAGTTATTTAACTGAAATGATGAACTAGTTAATTCAGCTAAAATAAACTTGGAACCCAAGAGAAATCTGCATTTAAAGCTAAGTAAGGACTTCCCTGGTGACCTAGTGGTTAAGACTCTACGCTTCTATTGCAGGGGAACTAAGATTCATATGCTGCGTGGCATGGCCACAAAATAAAAAATAAATAAAATAAAGATAAACAAATCCAATTTAAAATGCATAAATGTGAAATAATGTAACTACAGTAATACTATTTCCTAGGATTCAAAAAAAAAAAAAACAACCACTTCTATCATTCATCTCAATCACTTAAATGTTAGGTTCCCAGAGATAATCAGTTTCAAAGACAGTTTCAAAAATATTCATTCCTCTATATTTATTTCATATGAATTACTACAGGGCAAAGAAACAGAGAAGACTAGTGAGCCAAAGAGAAACATTTAGTAAGTGAAATACCTTGCAAGCATGCTAAGTCACATCAGTCATGTCTGACTCTGTGGCGACCCTATGGACAGCAGCCCTCCAGGCTCCTCTGTCCACGGAATTCTCTAGGTAAGAATACTGGAGTGGGTTGCCATTTCCTTCTCCCAAGTGAAATACCTTAGGTTTGAAGTTTTTTTTAAATTCAAACTACTGG
Source organism: Muntiacus reevesi (assembly GCF_963930625.1). Lineage (NCBI taxonomy): Eukaryota > Metazoa > Chordata > Mammalia > Artiodactyla > Cervidae > Muntiacus > Muntiacus reevesi. The sequence continues at coordinate 72,910,770 of NC_089255.1, forward strand.
GAAATTTTTTAAAATAATCAGTTAAAAATTAATTATATATATATGTATATATATTATATACATATATGTATATATATGTATGTATGTATATATATGTATATATGTATGTATATATACTATGTATACATACATATATACATATATATGTATATACTATATATATATACATATATATACTATATATATGACAAACCCACAGCAAGCATCACCCTCAATGGTGAAAAATTGAAAGCATTTCCTCTGAAATCAGGAACAAGATAAGGATGCCCACTCTCACCACTACTATTCAACATAGTGTTGGAAGTTTTGGCCACAGCAATCAGAGCAGAAAAAGACGTAAAAGGAATCCAGGTAGGAAAAGAAGAAGTGAAACTCTCGCTGTTTGCAGATGACATGATCCTCTACATAGAAAACCCTAAAGACTCTTCCAGAAAATTACTAGAGCTAATCAATGAATATAGTAAAGTTGCAGGATATAAAATTAACACACAGAAATCCCTTGCATTCCTATATACTAACAATGAAAAAACAGAAAGAGAAATTAAGGAAACAATACCATTCACCATTGCAACAAAAAGAATAAAATACTTAGGAGTATATCTACCTAAAGAAACAAAAGACCTATACACAGAAAACTATAAAACACTGATGAAAGAAATCAAACAGGACACAAACAGATGGAGAAACATACCGTGTTCATGGATTGGAAGAATCAATATTGTCAAAATGGCTATTCTACCCAAAGCAATCTATAGATTCAATGCAATCCCTATCAAGCTACCAACGGTATTTTTCACAGAACTAGAACAAATAATTTCACAATTTGTGTGGAAATACAAAAAACCTCGAATAGCCAAAGTAATCTTGAGAAAGAAGAATGGAACTGGAGGAATCAACCTGCCTGACTTCAGACTCTACTACAAAGCCACTGTCATCAAGACAGTATGGTACTGGCACAAAGACAGAAATATAGATCAATGGAACAGAATAGAAAGCCCAGAGATAAATCCACGAACCTATGGACACCTTATCTTTGACAAAGGAGGCGGGGATATACAACGGAAAAAAGACAATCTCTTTAACAAGTGGTGCTGGGAAAACTGGTCAACCACTTGTAAAAGAATGAAACTAGAACACTTTCTAACACCATACACAAAAATAAACTCAAAATGGATTAAAGATCTAAATGTAAGACCAGAAACTATAAAGCTCCTAGAAGAGAACATAGGCAAAACACTCTCCGACATAAATCACAGCAAGATCTTCTATGACCCACCTCCCAGAATATTGGAAATAAAAGCAAAAATAAACAAATGGGACCTAATGAAAATTAAAAGCTTCTGCACTACAAAGGAAACTATACATAAGGTGAAAAGACAGCCCTCAGATTGGGAGAAAATAATAGCAAATGAGGAAACAGACAAAGGATTAATCTCAAAAATATACAAGCAACTCCTGAAGCTCAATTCCAGAAAAATAAATGACCCAATCAAAAAATGGGTCAAAGATCTAAACAGACATTTCTCCAAAGAAGACATACAGATGGCTAACAAACACATGAAAAGATGCTCAACATCACTCATTATCAGAGAAATGCAAATCAAAACCACAATGAGGTACCATTACACGCCAGTCAGGATGGCTGCTATCCAAAAGTCTACAAGCAATAAATACTGGAGAGGGTGTGGAGAAAAGGGAACCCTCTTACACTGTTGGTGGGAATGCAAACTAGTACAGCCACTATGGAAAACAGTGTGGAGATTTCTTAAAAAACTGGAAATAGAACTACCATATGACCCAGCAATACCACTTCTGGGCATACACACTGAGGAATCCAGATCTAAAAGAGACACGTGCACCCCAATGTTCATCGCAGCACTGTTTATAATAGCCAGGACATGGAAGCAACCTAGATGCCCATCAGCAGATGAATGGATAAGGAAGCTATGGTACATATACACCATGGAATATTACTCAGCCGTTAAAAAGAATTCATTTGAATCAGTTCTAATGAGATGGATGAAACTGGAACCCATTATACAGAGTGATGTAAGCCAGAAAGATAAAGAACATTTCAGTATACTAACACATATATACGGAATTTAGAAAGATGGTAACGATGGCCCTATATGCAGGGCAGAAGAAGAGACGCAGAAGTACAGAACAGACTTTTGAACTCTGTGGGAGAAGGTGAGGGTGGGATGTTTCGAAAGAACAGCATGTATATTATCTGTGGTGAAACAGACCACCAGCCCAGGTGGGAGGCATGAGTCAAGTGCTCGGGCCTGGTGGGCTGGGAAGACCCAGAGGAATCGGGTGGAGAGGGAGGTGGGATGGGGGACCGGGATGGGGAATACGTGTAACTCTATGGCTGATTCATATCAATGTATGACAAAACCCACTGAAAAAAAAAAAAAAATTTAAACTACTGGGAGATTTTTTTAAATAATCAGTTAAAAATTAATTACCAAGAAAATACCCAACAAACTGCACCTTAAGTGTACAAAAATATATTAGAGTCTAAAACTGTGTACTATATCCTCACAGTCCTAAGTCAGGAAGCAGACCACTCACACTGGACTTGCTAAGAAGGTAGCCTAAAACTAATTTTGTAATCAGTAGCATGACACACATTTTAAGTAATAAAAGCACAGAAGAAGCTGAAAAATAATGTTTTGGAGTAAGTTATTTGTGGAAAAATACTGAGGAATTTTTTCTTCATGCCCACTTTTATGAGAGTAGCTCAGACCTTGATCTGGTACCCTGCTAACTGTTGATACAAGAGCCATCCTAGAAAGATCCAAGAGACTGTGGCGGGATACCTGCTCAAACAGAACAAGGATAAATCGCTGTACTGCAATGCATTGTTATTTTCAGGGCAAAGGATGTGAGATTCTTCCTATGGATCTGATGATGGCACAGGAAGGCAGCCAGCTTAAAAAGGACTTGGGCTTCCCTGGTGGCTCAGACGGTAATGAATCTGCCTGGAAGGAAGGAAACCAAGTTTCGATCCCTGGGTCAGGAAGATCCCCTGAAGAAGGGAATGGGTGTTGGTGATGGACAGGGAAGTCTGGTGTGCTACAGTCCCTGGGGTCCACAACTGAGCAACTAAACTGAACTGAACTGAGTTCTTGAATACCGAATGACTACTTGGACCTGAGTTCTTTCATATACTATCTTATTCCAATATATCTATACTTGGATGGTAACACACTCATCAGATTCTGTCTCTTGAGAATTATTATATCCAACCAGACAGGAGAGCAACGGATTGTTACCTTCTGAGTAAAAACTGAAGTCATCAGAGCTACCATCTCCTTGCTGGGGGAACTGGAGGGTATTAACGATGAGGGATTATCAGTCCAGTTCTCCATGACGACTCACGCATATTCTAGCCTTAGGAGAAATGAGACTGAGTCTTTACTGACTTCCTTATAATACATCTCCATCTTCTGAGGTCATGCTTCTTAAACTAGGGGACACACCTGTGACTACAGTAAACTGGCTATTATCAAAAGCTACAAAATAAACTCTATTCTCCCTAGAATAGCAATGTTATGATACGGCAACAGTTTAAAACAGTATCAAACACAAATATTATGAAACTGAATGCAACACTCACATGAGCTTTTATAACAGACTAGAATTCAAGAAATTTCACTTTTCTAAGGGATTAATTCAGGCTTTCTATACACATTATCACAGGAATACTCATTTACCTCTTCTATTCCCCAGTGGAAAAGCTGAAGCACCAACCTATGGTAACTAAGGGTCTTTTCACAGCAATCCAGAAGTCACTTAATAATTTTTCTCTCAGCACATCCTACTAGTCTTTACACTGCACTAGTATAGAAACTATTTTACCCTTCTTTATACCCTTTGTGGTAAGCTAAATAAGGCACCTCCACCCAGAACATCCTTTCTCTAATTCCTAGAACCTATGAAAGTTTCCTTACAAGTTAAAGGGATTTTATAATTAAGCTAAGGATCTTGAGATTGACAGATTACTCTGGATTCTCTAGGTGGATTATCTGCCTATAAGATCTTCTAGAACTAACACCCAAAAAAGATATCCTTTTCATCATAGGGGACTGGAATGCAAAAGTACGAAGTCCAGAGATACCCGGAATAACAGGCAAATTTGGCCTTCGAGTACAAAAGGAAGCAGGGCAAAGGCTAACAGAATTTTGCCAAGAGAATGCACTGGTCATAGCAAACACCTTCCTCCAACAACACAAGAGAAGACTCTACACATGGACATTGCCAGACAGTCAATACTGAAATCAGATTGATTATATTCTTTGCAGCCAAAGATGGCTCTATGCAGTCAGCAAAAACAAGACGGAGCTGATTTTGGCTCAGATCATGAACTCCTTATTGCCAAATTCAGACTTAAACTGAAGAAAGTAGGGAAAACCACTAGACCATTCAGGTATGAACTAAATCAAATCCCTTACGATTATACAGTGGAAGTGACAAATAGATTCAAGGGATTAGATCTGATAGACAAAGTACCTGAAGAACTAGGGACGGAGGTTCGTGACATTGTACAGGAGGCAGTGATCAAGACCATTCCTAAGAAAAAGAAACACAAAAAGGCAAAATGGTTGTCTGAGAAGGCCTTATGAATAGCTGAGAAAAGAAGAGAAGCGAAAAGCAAAGGAGAAAAGGAAAGATATACCCATTTGAATGCAGAGTTCCAAAGAATGGCAAGGAGAGATAAGAAAACCTTCCTCAGTGATCAGTGCAAAGAAACAGAGGAAAAAAACAGAATGGGAAATTCTAGAGATCTCTTCAAGATGATTATAGACACCAAAGGAACATTTCATGCAAAGATGGGCATAATAAGGGACAAAAATGCAATGGACCTAACAGAAGCAGAAGCTATTAGGAGGTGGCAAGAATACACAGAAGAACTGTACAAAAACTATCTTCATGACCCAGATAACCACGATATTGTGATCACTCACCTAGAGCCAGACATTCTGGAATACAAAGTCAGGTGGGCCTTAGGAAGCATCACTACGAACAAAGCTAGTAAAGGTGATGGAGTTCCAGTTGAGCTATTTCAAATCCTAAAAGATGATGCTGTGAAAGTGCTGCACTCAATATGCCAGCAAATTTGGAAAACTCAGCAGTGGCCACAGGGCTGGAAAAGGTCAGTTTTCAAAGAAAGGCAATGCCAAAGAATGCTCAAACTACCACACAATTGCACTCATCTCACACGCTAGTGAAGGAATGCTCAAAATTCTCCAACTCAGACTTCAACCGTACATGAACCATGAACTTCCTCTATTTCTGATTTATTGACTATGCCAAGGTCTTTGATTGTGTAGATCACAACAAACTGGAAAATTCTGAAAGAGATGGGAATACCAGACAACCTGACCTGCCTCCTGAGAAATCTGTATGCAGGTCAAGAAGCAACAGTGAGAACTGGACATGGAACCATAGACTGGTTCCAAACTGGAAAAGGAGTACGTCAAGGCTGTATATTGTCACTCTGCTTATTTAACTTATATTCAGAGTAGTACTTTTATGCAGAGAATATCATGTGAAATGCTGGGCTGGATGTAGCACAAGCTGGAATCAAGATTGCCCGGGGAAACATCAATAAACTCAGATATGCAGATGACACCACCCTTATGGCAGAAAGCAAAGAACTAAAGAGCCTCAATGAAAGAGAAAGAGGAAAGTTAGTAAGTTGGCTTAAAACTCAACATTCAAAAAACTAAGATCATGGCATCCGGTCCCATCACTTCAAGGCAAATAGCTGGGGAAACAATGGAAACAGTGAGAGACTTTATTTTCTGGGGCTCCAAAATCACTGCAGATGGTGACAGCAGCCATGAAATTATAAGACACTTGCTCCGTGGAAGAAAAGCTATGACCAACCTAGACAGCACATTAGAAAGCAAAGACATTACTTTGCCAACAAAGGTCTGTCTAGTCAAGGCTACGGTTTTTCCAGTAGTCAGGTATGGATGTGAGAGTTGGACTATAAACCTGAGTGCAGAAGAACTGACGCTTTTGAACTGTGAACTGTGTTGTTGCAAAGACTCTTGAGAGTCCCTTGGACTGCAAGGAGCTCCAACCAGTCAATCCTAAAGGAAATCAGTCCTGAATATTCATTGGAAGGACTGATGCTGAAACTCCAATACTTTGGCTACCTGATGTGAAGAACTTTCTCCTTGGAAAAGACCTTGATGCTGGGCAACAATGAAGATGGGAGAAGGGGATGACAGAGGATGAGATGGTTGGATGCCATCACCGATTCGATGGACATGAGTTTGAGCAAGGTTTGGGAGTTGGTAATGGACAGGGAAGCCTGGTGTGCTGCAGTCCATGGGGTTGCAAAGAGTTGGACATGAATGAGCGACTGAACGGACTGATCTAGGTGGGACCTATTTGTAAACACAAATGCCCCATTAAGAGGAAGGCAGTGGGTGATAAGATCACGGAAACACAGATTTCAGAAATGTGCTTTTAAAATACAGGAGCCACAAGTCAAGGAATACTGGCTACTAGAAGCTGAAAAAAGCAAAGAAATGGGACTTCCTCTCAGAGGCTCCAGAAGTAATCAGAACTCAGAAAAGCAGTTAAATGAGCTGAACTATTTTTGCTTTATGCTGTCTACAGCAGTGTAAGATAAGAATACAAACCAGACAAGTACCACTTCTGCATTCATAGGGAATAAAATCCTGAGCCCTGGATGAGCAGCTAAGTGGGCCGCATAGGCTTAAGAGGTATTTCAACTCAAGTGGTACTAGGCTGCATGTTACCCATTGTGTGTGTGTGTGTATATAATATCTTAAATATATTATATATTGCATATTAAAGGTAGTCTAGCTTCCAAGGGAAAGAAATTGAAAAGCACAAAGAGTCCTATGTAGCTAACATCAGTAATTTATATTCATTATCTCATTTGATCCTTACAACTCTAGGAAGCAGTCACGTCTGGTAGTGAATTCAATTCTGCAGTGGAAAAAGCAGCGGCTGAGAGGTTGATGTGCCCAGTTAAAGGTTAGTAAATGGCTCCTACTCCGATGTCTTTCTACTAGATTATTTTACCTCGACAACAGCAACCGATCTACATCTAGAAGTTATATTAACTTCTAAAATAACTTCAAGTTAGAAAAGAAAACAAGACCAACATTTTACAAGCAATACCGTATTTTAATTTTACGTGCACAGAAACCTAATGTCATATGCAAGTGGTTAGAAAGAAGCTGAAGAGAACACGTAGACGAGTAATGTGTTTCTCCGCAGGAAAATGAGTCTCCACCCTTCTAAGGTGTTGCTGTGTGGATTAAATGACATAATACACGTAAAGAGCTTATCAGAGCAGCTAGTCTCACATTCGTACTACATACTCCAGGATGTCTCTTCCCAGAGGAGAATCTGCTTTTCTGACCCGAAAATTAACCAACACAGGAGGTTGGTAGGAAAGAATGTGAGGGGAGGGAGAGCGGGTAGGCGAAAAATAGGTCCCAGCTACCCCTCCTTGAACAAACAGGCGCCTAGTTTTTACCCAAACAGGACGGCTTCGGCGACACCAACCTAACCCTCAGAAGGTCGGCGGAGCAGTGAGGGCATGGGTATGACCCAGGGGCTCGGATCACTGCACCAGAAGTCCCAACACGTGGCTCCCTCCTCTCACCGCCTCCCCCAATTTCCCTCTGCCCCTAGAGCTACAGGCTCAGCGACTTCGGTTTTCTAGAGTCAACTGGCACTGTCGCCGACCGTCAAGATAGCTGCCAATCCGGAGAACCTTACCCACCCCAGACCTGGAAAATATACCTGACCGGGAAGCCCACGACTGGCTCGGGAACGAACTCGAGCACAGACTCGGAGCCGAGCGGACGACCGGAACTCCACCCTCCAACTCTCTGATTGGATAAACGCGCAAAGGAGCCCGCAGAGGATTGGTCAACAGTAGAGAGGCGGGCCATTGCCCGGGGAGGGGACAGAGGTGGGGCGGGGAGGTGAGAAGAAACGCCGGGAGTTGGCCTCTTTCCGGATTGGACGAAAGCTAGACATCTGCGCAGACGTAGACCCAGCTTCCGTATAGGGGCTGGCAACATCGCCCTTTACGTTACGGAAGTACGTTCCGTTAGCGGAAGTTTTTATTTTTTATTTTTTTATTATTTTTTTTAAACTTTTTTTTTTTTTCCATTGGGTTTTGTCATACATTGATGTGAATCAGCCATAGAGTTACACGAATTCCCCATCCCGGTCTCCCATCCCACCTCCCTCCGTTAGCGGAAGTTTTAATGACTCATTGGTTGTAACGAAGGCGTAAGTCTCCTGGCGGCGTGTCCAAGAAAGGGCAGGAAGAAAGCGAGTTCCGCCTCTTCCTCGGGCGACTGGGTCCTTCCGTTTGACAGAGGGCGACGTGAGTTCCTTTCAGAGTTTAGACGCTAGAATTACCACCGGGCCAGACTCGGGTAGACAACTGGGACGTTGACCAGTAAGTTTCTGCGGGTGAGAAATACTTAGTAGTTCGAATGGGGCCCTGAACACCACATACAGTCAGAACTTTTAAATAATCACTTCCGTGTTGGAACGCAGAGTAATCAGGCCTTTTCGCGGTCTTTGACTTGGCTGTGTCATTGGCTGAAAAAGTTATCAATTTGAACGTAGCTCCGCGTCCACCCCAGGCAATCCTGGGATTTGTGGTCCTGGGCGCAAGTGTCCCATAGCTTTGAATGTGGTTGTTGCTACTTCTTCCATGTTAACAACCGCTGATAGTTACTGTGGTTTTCTTGTTTTCCGCTGTCTTTCTTATCATTTCGCTTATCAGGAGTATTAAAGCCAAAGGACACTTAGGAAAACTAGAAGGACTTAATGTATGTAAAGATAAATACTAGTATTTAAAACATTTCACTACTGTGCCTCTGCTGATGCTGCTTAGTTGCTTCAGTCGTGTCTGACTCTGTGCGACCCTGTGGACTGTAACCCGCCAGGCTCCTCTGTCCATGGGATTCTCCAGGCAAGAATACTGTGCTCTCCTCCGGGGCATCTTTCCAACCCAGGGATCGAACCCGCGTTTCCTGCATTGCAGGCCGATTCTTTACCACTGAGCCACCAGGGAAGCCATCTGCTAGATGTTCGTTATTAACATACAAAGTGGATAGTAAAAGTCTTGGGTTTTTTTGCTTTTACAGCAAAATGGTATTTGATTTTCATGTTCGTGTTCACTCGACAATATTTGAAAAGTGCTTTAAACTTGACAGTTATATATACTATTTTATCTGTTTACATAAATCAAGTGTTGATATGAAAAGCAGAACTGGCTACTGTGTTGATAGGAAAATAATGCTGTAGTTAAAATGTCAAACATGACCAATTTCAGGAGGCGCACACACACTGTATATTATTCAAGATTGTATTATGTGGTCCGTTTTCAGTCTTAATAGAAACATACTGGTTTAAGGCAGAGTTTCCTTGGTTTTAGGACTTCCCTGGTGGCTCAGATGGTAGAGCATCTGCCTACAATGTGGAAGACCGGGGTTCGATTTCTGGATCAGGAAGATCCTCTGGCAAAGGAAATGACAACCCACTCCAGTACTCTTGCCTGGAAAACCTCATGGATGGAGGAGCATGTTAGGTCCATGGGGTTGCAAAGAGTCGAACACGACTGAGTGACTTCATTTCACTTCCTTGGTTTTATTGAATCATGAACTTCTTTCACGTCTGTGAGCACATTTAGTAATATTTCATTGCTTTGTGTTTAGCAAAAGTGAAAATCTGTAAATACCAAAAGTTTTTCTGAGTGGCCCTTTTCAGCATTTTTTTTTCTATTTAATATGTAATGCAAACATTCATACGTGTAAGAAAAAACAGGGCTTGTTGCTGGACAAAAAATTAAGTACAATTCAGAGGATTTAAGCCAAGCAGAAACTGCTTTTATGACTGATGCTTGGAAATAATTGTTTTACAATTTTTTGTGTCTTGTAAATGATGACAGAAGGTCTCACGTTTTCTTTCTAAATGAAACATGAGAAACATAAGTGTTTTTTTTTCCTGTAATTCTCAGTACATAAAGAGCCAAATGGAGTATTACCACCACTGTGTTTTTCCTTTAAATATTTGATATGATGTACTCAGTGAAATATATTGGTATGAAAATCACCATCAGACAAAAATGTAAATTTGTTAGTTTTAATGCCTTCCATTAACTAACATTTTGAAAATATTTTTCCTTTTGCCCCCTATTTTAAATCAGTGATCCATTTGGGATACTTATTAAATTTGTATTACTAAGAATAAAAACTGCAGATATCAAGACTGCTACTATGGTTAGCATGGTTCAGCAGTGATAAATCAACTGAATCACTGAATCCTGGGTACATTTGGCTGATCTGTATTAACTGTCCTAAGTGTTCACTTTTTTGGAGTATTTTGGAAGCTCTCAAAGTGTTCCATTTAAAGAGAAACATCTTGGATTGTTTTTCTTTCTTAAACTGAGAATTTAAAAATAGAAATTGCAGCAGTCACCACTACTTCCCTTTAACCCAGGAATCATCTTTGTACACCATCTGTTGGGAAATCGTTTTAAGAAATGACCTCAAAGTAAGAGAAGTGCAAGATGACTTTTGAGATACAGGAAACGAATATTACAATCCCTGGTTGTGTTTACTTTTTGAAACTATTTATTTATTTGTTTATTTATTTGGCTGCCCTGGGTCTTAGTCATGACAGGAGGGACCTTTTAGTTGCAGTGCATGGGATCTATTGCCCTGACCAGGTCAAACTGGGCCGCCTGCATCGGGAACGTGGAGTCCCAGCCACTGAACCACCAGGGACAGTTCCTGTGTTTACTTTTTAATATCAACAGTTTTTAAAAAATCTTTTTTTGTTTTTTGGTTTTTTCGTTTTTCCAAACCCTTGTGTCTAGGACTGACTTTCAATAGATCACAGCAAGGGAGCTGCTCTGCTTGCATATGAAACCCTAACCCAGAAGCAGGTCATCTACCAATGGTTTACCACCAGGTTCCCCACAAACCTGCGGTGGTGATGGGCGAGGGGGTGACTGCCTTTCTGGCCATGCCCCGTGTCTCAGGACGAAAGGCTTTCTGCACTGGACCTGGTCCTAATGCATGACCTGGTCCCAACACACAGCGGGGCATGCGATGCTGTGCACCGAGGGATGCGGGCGGCAGGCCGCCAGCAGGGATGGCAGGGGACTGGCTATCCGAGGCCAGCTGAGGATTCCGAGGCCAACCGAGGATTCCCAGTGCTGCCATATCGTTCTGCCTGGGTGGGATTCTGACTTGGAGGCATTCAGTCATAATCCCACAGATGGTAGCTTCGACCCATTGACTCCTCAGCCAAGCACATACACCAAATGCCTGAACCCGCAGTTCCTCTCCTACTGAGCAGGATTACCATGCCAACAACACATCATCAGTAGGATAAAACTAACCTGTCTCACGGCAGTCTAGTCCCAGCTCACGTTCCCAATTAGTGGGTGAACAGCCCAACGCTTGGTGAATTCTGCTTCAAAATAATAGAAAGAGCTGACAAAGGATCAAAAAGCAACGTCACTATGAACGCTTGGCCACCACAAGCCAATTATCCCTGTGGTAACTTTGCTGACACCTCCTGCTTAAAACCCCAAAGGTCAGAAGCATTGTGAGGACCCGCTTTCACGGTCTGTGTTTGTACTGAAAATCAAGGTCAAGTGAGCTTTTGCCCTTCTGCTCCACGGGAGGTTTCTGTCCTCCTTGAGCTCGCCTTAGGACACCATTTGCAGGTGTACGGCCGCCGTCAAACTCCCCACCTGGCACTGTCCCCGGCGGGGCACTTGGTGCTAGAAATGAGAGCCCCTTAATGCTTGCTTCTGCCACACACACACCCCCCCCACCCCACTGCCACCCCCATGCCTCACTTGGTCAGTGAAAAAATGATCAGAATATTTCACTGGTGGCCTGCAAAGGCAGTGCACCCAACCCCGCCCCCTCACAGGGACAGGGGTGGTGGGGCACCAGGGGCCTCCCACTTATTCTACACCTCTCATTTCTCTTCACCATGCCAGACTAGAATCAGTCTCAACAGGGTTTTCTCTCCCTGCTGATTCGGCCAAGCCTATTCCCTTGGCTGTGGTTTCGCTGGATAGTAGGTAGGGACAGTGAGAATCTCATAACACTTTTCTTTATATATATTTTTAAAAATTTTGAACATGATATAGCAGGATAAACTTTGAAACCCAACCACATATATGTATATGTTTACATATGTATGAGTGGTAAAAAAATTACTGAGAAATACATGATCAAAAAAGTCTGAAGTGTTAAAGAAAAAAATTATTCATGACACTTTTTAAGAAGGTAAGGCAGACTTTCTTCAAAGTAGGTACTGTGGTAGGGTTCTGTAAAAAGGGAGAGAGATTAGAGTCAATTCTGAGTCCAACAGAGAAAGCAGGAATTTATAGCCAGGGGATAGGTGGGCAGTGGGTGGAAGTTTACTATGAGGAAATATCAGGGTTAGGGGGGATTATTGCTACATTACTCAACAGTTCTTACTAAAAGTTGGTAGGTGTAATCTGACATCACCTGGGGGATAATGAAGGGTGAGGCACTCAATCAGATATTGAGAGAGGGTGATTCTGGTTTAACTGCCTTAGCAGGATTCTTGCTAAAGGATTCTTGAACACTGCAAGGAAGGACATGGGGCTGAAGGTCAAGCCTAGTCAAAAGAGCACACATATACAGACACTCCACATATAGTCTCACTTCTGTTGTAATTTAGTCATGAAGTCTTGTCCAACTCTGTGGCTCCATGGATTGTGGCATGACAGGCTCCTCTCTCCTCCACTGTCTCCTGAAGTTTGCTCAAATTCATGTCCGTTGAGTTGGTGATGCTATCTAACCATCTCGTGCTCTGCTGCCCCCTTCTTCTGCCCCCAATCTTTCCCAGCATCAGGATCTTTTCCAGTGAGTTGGCTCTTTGCGTCAGGTGGTCAAAGTATAGGAGCTTCAGCTTCAGCATCAGTCCTTCAAATGAATATTCAAGGTTGATTTCCTTTAGGATTGACTAGTTTGATCTCCTTGCAGTCTAATCTCCAGCACCACAGTTCGAAAGCATCAATTCTTGGGCTCAGCCAAGAATTGGTCCAACTCTTTATGGTCCAACTTTATGGTCCAACTCTCACATCTGTGCTGACTACTGGAAAAACCATAGCTTTGACTATATGGACCTTTATTGGCAAAGTGGTGTCTCTGCTTTTTAACACACTTTCTAGGTTTGTTATAACTTTCCTTCCAAGGAGCAAGCATCTTTTAATTTCATGACTGCAGTCACCATCAGCAGTGACTTTGGAACCCAAGAAAATAAAAGCTGTCACTGCTATATATACACAAAAATATTTTTATTTGCTATTGTTAAAATGTGAAGTCTGAATTACACATAATACTATTTGGAAATATTCAGGCTCAATCACTATACCAAAGCTCAATGAGAGAAACAGAACCAGTCGGAGATATATATTAAGGGTTTTTTTTTTTTTTTTTTTCAAGGAATTGACTTAGACAATTGTGGGGGCTGGCTAGAAGACAAGTCTGAAATCTGTAGAGCAGTGTGTCAGGAGAAGGAAACTGGACCTCTCAGGCATGAGCTGAAGTTGCAATCCACAGCCAGAATTTCTTCCTAGTAACCTCAGTTCTGCTCTGAAAACTGTTCAACTAATTGAATTGGGCCTGGCCAGATTATCTAGAATAACCTTTATTTAGAGTCTACTGATATCGAACAGTAATTACATCTACAAAATAACCTTCACGGCAGCACACAGATAAAGAACTTCAGATCTTTGAGAGTTGGAGTTCAGGCTTGAAATTCATTCCCGGAAACTATGTTTGCCGTTGGAGAAGGAAATGGCAACCCACTCCAGTATTCTTGCCTGGAGAATCCCATGGACGGAGGAGCCTGGTGGGCTACAGTCCACGGGGTCACAAAGAGTCGAACACGACTGAGCAACTTCACTTTCACTTTCATGTTTGCCGTTGTGTCTTGTATTTTGGGAAGAGGGTTAGTATAAGCACACAGGATGTACAAATCAATTCCATTTCCACTCTCTGGTAAAATGCGTCTAAAAGGAATGGCTCTGCCTTCAAACTCCATTCCAGCCTGTTTCTCTAACTTCCTGCCTCTTTGGCTGTTCCTTGAGATGTTGACCTGACAGCCTACATTTGAAGCCTTTGGCTTGATTCCCTTGCCCAACTCTTGAATCACAGAGGTTTCCCAATAAATAAGGCCCACCTGTAGGCATATCTGCCTCTGTATGAGAAGGACTTCCTGGTAAGCTACCAGCTCTGGAGCTTTTGAAAATGTCAACAACGTTGCCCTTGAAGCCACAGGGTGGAGTGGTGACTAGAACGTCCTGTAACAGGTGCCAGTTGGTTTACTCCAGTCACCATGCCAATTTTTCAAGATAGTGACAGTATTTTAATTCCTTCAGTGTTAAGATGGACTTTCCTATAACCCCTTTAGACAGCTGACAGTTAAATAAGAGGCAGAGCTGGTACTGCCACTGATAATTATATTGTCCCCAAACACCACCTACCTCCAGAAAATCTCTCCACAGAGCTGCTTAAAGGTGGTGAATTGACTGGTTTATTGCTGTTTGTTTTCTTCCTGCTACTTTGAAGTTAAAAAGAATGAACAAATAGTAAAATAGCACACTAAATGGAGTCAAGAGAAGAAAGAAAGACTAGGGTATTTGACAAACTGGTCCTTGGGTCTTCTATTTAACTAAGAATTAGGACCATAATTTATTATAGAGGTGTGGTTAGGATCAACAGGAGCAGCTTAGGATCTTAATAATTACTTTGAAAAAAAATTTTTTTCCTTTTTTGACTGTGTTGCCAGGCTTGCAAGATTTTAGTTTCCCAACCAGAGATTGAACCTGGGCCGGCAGTGAAGGTGCCAAGTACTAACCACTGGACTGCCAGGGAATTCTCATCACTTCTTTATTAAATAAGTTATGAAAGTACCCATTTACCCATGCACGTTAAAGTTGATCCAGGGCTCTTCCTCCAGATCAGCTCTAAAAGGATACAGCTAAAAGAGTTCTTGAATTGCTAAGGTGAACACTCCTACAGATATGTTGTTCAGTCGCTAAGTTGTGTCTGTCAACTCTTTGCGACTCCATGAACTGCAGCACCCTTCACTTATCTCCTGGAGTTTGCTCCAAGTCATGTCCATTGTGTCACTGATGCCATCCAACCATCTCATCCTCTGTCACCCCCGTCTCCTCCTGTCCTCCATCTTTCCCAGCATCAGGGTCTTTTCCTGTGAGTTGGCTCTTCACATTAGTTGGGCAAAATATTGGAGGTTCAGCTTCAGTGTCAGTTCTTCCAATGAATATTCAAGGTTGATTTCTTTTAGAATTGAGTGGTTTGATTTCCTTGCAGTCCAAGGGACTCTCAAGAGTCTCATCCAGCACCACAATTCAAAAGCATCAATTCTTCAGTGCTCAACCTTCTTTGTGGTTCAACTACACATTTACACTTTCTTTTCTATTGTAATTCTACATTCCAGGCTACTTACTTTTAAAAACTTCAGTGTGGGAAAGTTCCATCTTATACAAAAGTAGAAAAAAAATGGTATCATGAACCATTATGTATATGACCCTAACACCCAACTTAACTGATGGCTAAACTTCTTTCTATGCTCTCACCCACTTTCCCACCACATCTCCTGTCAGATTATTTATAAGTAAGTAATTTCATTTGTAAATAGGACCCTTTGTATCTCTAAATGATGACTCCCCCACCAAATATAACTAAAATAAGCAAATATTTTAATAAGGACTATTACTCAAAACTATATGATTTTGAAGAAGTTATTTAATCTCTCTAAACTTCAAATTATTCATCAGGTGACAATATATTCCTTTCAATGAGATTATGAAAATTAACACAATGTAATTAAAGTACTCCCCAGAGTGCTTGCTACAGTATAGCCATTCTGGAGCTACTGGTTCAAATTCCAGCATTCGGTCCATTTATACCACCTGCTCTGAGTGATTCTAGGAAGGATGATAAAAAAGATGTTTGCTGAGCTCTTTAGTTGCTAAAAATTATCCTTGAAAGAAAAAAATTTAATGATAATACTAGCAGTATACAACAGCCAAGAACTGGAATCAAAGTTTAAATGATGAAGTAAATCAAAGCAGAGTAGAGTGCAGTAATAAAGTGACAATTGATATGAACTTATGTGAAATACAGACTCATTGGCTCATATCATATCCTTAGGATTTTTCTTTTATTCATGTGATTTCCAGTTGGTTTATATGATGGTATAATACAAAATTATTCATCTGAGCTGTAAAAGAAATATGAACACCATCTGTTTTCTTTTGAAAGATTTCTGGAACTTTTAGCCCTCAGACTCAAATACCACTGGTAACCCCACTCATTGTCTACCCATTTTTGGATTTACATATAATTTGATTCTCTCTCATCACTATCCTAGAAAAATATTTAGTAGGAAGTTGGATTTAATTTTCTAAGCTTTATATTACAATAAATAAATTTCCATACCAGATGACACAAAATCCTAAGTTGTGCCAAGAATTGTAAAGAGGGATCTCATCATGATTGCCAGCATCTTAATATCTGAGCAATAATATCACATTGCAGTAAAGTCAAATTTTCTTTCCTTTAAAGAAATATGTTGTGATGATGGTGATAGAATACAGAGTCACAGTGAGAGTCAGAAGCTTGACTTGAGAGTCATCAGTTTGTAATCAGATGATTATAAATGATTACAGATGATTGCTCTCAGGCTAATGAAGTGAAAGGTTAAAAGAAGAAAGGAATAAATAAAGTCTCAGTCATGAATATATTAATCTAATTAATTAGCATTTTCTCACCCTTAAATTCCAAAATTGAAAATCTATTCAGGGTAATTGTGATCCACACAGTCAAAGGCTTTAGTGTAGTCAATGAAGCAGAAGTAGATGTTTTTCTGGATGTCCCTTGCTTTTTCCATGATCCAACGAATGTTAGCAATTTGATCTCTGGTTTCTCTGCCTTTTCTAAACCCAGCTTGTACATCGGGAAGTTCTTGGTTCACATACTGTGAAAGCCTAGCATGAAAGATTCCAAGCATAACCTTCCTAGCATGTGAAATGAACACAGTTGCACTGTACTTTGAACATTCTTTGGCATTGGCTTTTTTTGGGAAACTGGAAAATTCTTAAAGAGATGGGAGTACCAAACTACCTTACCTGTCTCCTGAGAAACCTGTATATGAGTCAGGAAGCAACAGTTAGAACCAGACATGTAACAACTGACTAGTTCAGAATTGGGAAAGGAATACAACAAGGCTGTATATTATCACTCTGCTTATTTAACTTATATGCAGAGTACATTTTGCAAAATGCCAAGCTGTTGGAATCAAGATTACTGGGAGAAATACCAACAACCTCAGATATGCAGACAATACCACTCTAATGGCAAAAGGTGAAGGGGAACTAACAAGCCTCTTGATGAGAGTGAAAGAGGAGAGTGAAAAAGCTGGCTTAAAATTCAACATTAAACAAACAAAGACCGTGGCATCCGGTCCCATCACTTCGTGGTACTAGAAAGGGGAAAAGTGGAAACAGTGACAGACTTTATCTACTTGGGCTCCAAAATCACTGCAGATGGTGACTGCAACCATGAAATTTAAAGGTGCTTGCTCCTTGGAGGGAAAGCTATGTATGACAAACCTAGACAGCTATGACAAATCTCTGTATTAAAAAACAGACACATCACTTTGCCAACAAAGGTCCATATAATCAGTTCAGTTCAGTTCAGTCGCTCAGTTGTGTCTGACTCTTTGTGACCCCATGGACTGCAGTGCGCCAGGCCTTCCTGTCCATCACCAACTCCCGGAGTTTACTCAAACTCATGTCCATTGAGTCGGTGATGCCATCCAACCATCTCATCCTCTGTCGTCCCCTTCTGCCCTCAATCTTTCCCAGCATCAAGGTCTTTTCCAATAAATCAGTTCTTTGCATCAGGAGGCCAAAGTATTCGAGTTTCAGCTTCAGCATCAGTCCTTCCAAGCGAATACCCAGGACTGATCTCCTTTAGGATGGACTGGTTGGGTCTCCTTGCAGTTCAAGGGACTCTCAAGAGTCTTCTCCAGCACCACAGTTCAAAAGCATCAATTCTTCGGTGCTCAGCTTTCTTTATAGTCCAACTCTCACATCCATACATGACTACTGGAAAAACCAGAGCCTTGACTAAATGAATCTTTGTTGGCAAATTAATGTTTCTGCTTTTTAATATGCTATCTAGGTTGGTCATCAGTTTTCTTCCAAGGAGTAAGCGTCTTTTAATTTCATGGCTGCAGTCACCATCTGCAGTGATTTTGGAGCCCTCAAAAATAAAGTCAACCACTGTTTCCACTGTTTCCCCATCTATTTACCATGAAATGATGGGACCGCATGCCGTTATCTTAGTTTTCTGAATGTTGAGCTTTAAGTCAAATTTTTCACTCACCTCTTTCACCTTCATCAAGAGGCTCTGTAGTTCTTCTTCACTTTCTGCCATTAGGGTGGTGTCATCTGCATATCTGAGGTTATTGATATTTCTCCTGGCAGTCTTGATTCCAGCTTGTGCTTCATCCAGCCCAGTGTTTCTCGTGATGTACTCTGCATAGACGTTAAATAAGCAGGATGACAATATACAGCCTTGACGTACTCCTTTCCCTATTTGGAACCAGTCTGTTGTTCCATGTCCAGTTCAAACTTGCTTCCTGACCTGCATACAGATTTCTCAAGAGGGAGGTCAGGTGGTCTGGTATTCCCATCTCTTTCAGAATTTTCCAGAGTTTATTGTGATCCACAAATCAAAGGCCTTGGCATAGTCAGTAAAGCAGATATAGATGTTTTTCTGGAATTCTCTTGCTTTTTCTATGATCCAGCAGATGTTGTCAATTTGATTTCTGGTTCCTCTGCCTTTTGTAAAACCAGTTTGAACATCTGGAATTTCATGGTTCACGTATTGCTGAAGCCTGACTTGGAGAATTTTGAGAATTCCTTTACCTAGCATGTGAGATGAGTGCAATTGTGTGGTAGTTGGAGCATTCTTTGGCATTGCCTTTCTTAGGGATTGGAATGATAACTGACCTTTTCCAGTCCTGTGGCCACTGCTGAGTTTTCCCAATTTGCTGGCATATTGAGTGCAGCACTTTCACAGCATCATCTTTTAGGATTTGAAATAGCTCAACTGGAATTCCATCGCCTCCACTAGCTTTGTTCGTAGTGATGCTTCCTAAGGCCCACTTGATGTCACATTCCAGGATGTCTGGCTCTAGGTGAGTGACCACACCATCGTGATTATCTGGGTCGTGAAGATCTTTTTTGTACAGTTCTTCTGTGTATTCTTGCCACCTCTTCTTAATATTTTCTGCTTCTGTTAGGTCCATATCTTTTCTGCCTTTTATTGCACCCATCTTTGCATGAAATGTTCCCTTAGTGTCTCTAATTTTCTTGAAGAGATCTCTAATCTTTCCCAGTCTATTATTTTCCTCTGTTTCTTTGCGCTGATCACTGAGGAAGCTTTTCTTATCTCTCCTTGCTATTCTTTGGAACTCTGCATTGAAATGGGTATGTCTTTCCTTTTCCATATAGTTAAAGCTATGGTTTTCCCTGTAGTCATGCAGATGTGAGAGTTGGACCATAGAGAAAGCTGAGCACCAAAGAAGTGATGCCTTCAAACTGTGGCGCTGGAGAAGACTCTTTGACAGTCCTTTGGACAGCAAAGAGATCAAAGCAGTCAATCCTAAAGGAAATCACTCCTGAAGATTCATTGGAAGGACTTATGTTGAAGCTCCAATACGTCAGCCACCTGATTCAAAGAGCTTATTCATTGGAAAAGACCCTGATGCTGAGAAAGATTGAAGGCAAAGGAGAAGGGGCAGCACAGGATGAGACGGTTGGATGGTTCACCAGCTCGGTGGCCATGAATGTGAGCACACTCCAGTAGATAGTGGTGGACAGAGGAGCCTGGCGTGCTGCAGTCCATGGGGTTGCAAAGAGTTGGTCACAATTTAGCAGCTGAACAATAGCATGGTAGTTGTTGGTTGTACCACAAAACGGATGACTTTGGTAATTATTTCCAAATATTTGGTAAATATGTTCCTATAAATCTTCCATACTAAGAAAATGCATATTTCAAATCATGTATTTGACTATACTAGAGCAGCATGAACAGTAAGGGAAGCAAATGGTTTCTTTCAAAGAGCAAAGTTATAAGTACCAGGACTAAGTGAGTTAAATTATGTCCTTTGTCCTACACTTCTGAGAGAGTGCTCTGTGCCGGAGAAAACAAATCTCCCTCTTTGTAAATGCCTTGACTGCCTGTTTGATCAGCTAAGATAAGGAAGGGTGGGCTTCCCTGGTGCCTCAGTGGTGAAGAATCTGCCTGCCAATGTAGGAGACACAGGTTCAACCCCTGATCCAGAAAGATCGCACATGCTGTGGCACAAGTAAGTCTAGAACACAACTAATGAGTCTGGTCTCGAGCCTGGGAGCCGCAACTACTGAGCCTGTGCCTCAAGTACCAAAGCCTGAGTGCCCTGGAGCCCATGCTCTGCCACAAGAGAAGCCACCACAGTGAGAGGCCCATGCACTGCAACTGGAGACTAGCCCCATTAGCTGGAACTAGAGGAAAGCCCAAGCAGCAAAGAAGACCAAGCACAGTCGCCGCCCTACACACACACACACACACACACACACACACACACACACACACACCCGCCCTACACACACACACACACACACACACACACACACACACACACACACACCCGCCCTACACACACACACACACACACACACACACACCCGCCCTACACACACACACACACACACACACACACACACACCCGCCCTACACACACACACACACACACCCGCCCTACACACACACACACACACACACACACACACACACACACCCGCCCTACACACACACACACACACACACACACCCGCCCTACACACACACACACACACACACACACACACACACCCGCCCTACACACACACACACACACACACCCGCCCTACACACACACACACACACACACACACACACACCCGCCCTACACACACACACACACACACACACACACCCGCCCTACACACACACACACACACACACACACACACACCCGCCCTACACACACACACACACATACACACACCTGCCCTACACACACACACACACACACACACACCCGCCCTACACACACACACACACACACCCGCCCTACACACACACACACACACACACACACACACACACACCCGCCCTACACACACACACACACACACTCAGATAAAAGAGATAAGGAAAAGCAAGGACTTCAAAGTTTTGTCTGCTCTTTAGGTAGATAGATGGTGAAATAGAGGTAAATGACTATAACATGAAATGTTTGCCATTATGATCCTTTCTTCCGTACAAAGAGGCCTCTGGGCATGATTAGGAAACTGGAAAATAAAAAGTGAGACATGGAAACCACTCTGCAAAAGCAATATAAAGTACTACACCTATTATGGCCAGGAATTTACATAAAATGTGCTTTATTTAGAAAATGTTTCTCCTTAATATGAGTTGATTCATTCATTTAACAAATATTATAGATCACCTGTTATGTACTCAGTATATTTTACCTCCTGGAGTTTGTAGAGTTAAAACAAGGTGCCTGTCTTCACACAGTTTACTTTCTGGTGGGACGACACTAGAAGTATAATTTATATTTTAAAAGTATATAGTGTAATTTCAGCTAATAACAAGTACTATGAGACTCCAATACTTTGGCCAGGTGATACAAAGTGCTGACTCATTTGAAAAGACCCTGATGCTGGGAAGGATTGAGAGCAGAACGAGAAAGGAATGACAGAGGATGTGATGGTTGGATGGCATCACTGACTCAATGGACATGAGTTTGGGTGAACTCTGGGAGTTGGTGATGGATAGGGAGGCCTGGCTTGCCGCGCAGTTCATGGGGTTGCAAAGAGTTGGATGCGACTGAACTGAACTGATGCAGGGTGAACATGCATTCACAATAATGAGGGAGTGAACCATGTTAGAAAGAGTCCTTATCCATCATGCTGGGAAGTCAGTGTCTAAAATTTTAAAAATAGCTATTTAAGAACATTGTTTAGAAATATGGCTGTAAATTCGAGTAAACAAGAATTGAGGACATTTACCTGGTGAACAACACTGGGAGCAGAGCAGGGAACTACTCTTTTAATTGAAAAAGAGTTTTAGTACTATTTTTTGTTTTAGTGCTATTCTTTTTTTAAAAATTGCATTTGATTTGCAATGTTCTAGGTGTACAATAAAGTGATTCAATTATATATATACGATATATACGTATTATATATAGCACATATTCTTTTTCAGATTCTTTTCCATATAGGTTATTACAAGATATTGAATATAGTTCTCTGTGCTATACAGTGGGTCCTTTCTGTTTATAGATAAATTTTATATATAATCATGTATATCTGTTAATCCTAGTTTATCCGTCTCCTCTTTTTCCCTTGGTAAACATAAGTTTGTTTTCAATGTCTGTGAGTATATTTCTGTTTTGTAAATAAGTTCATCAGTATCATTTTTTTAGACTCTACATATAAATAATATCATGTATTTAGCTTTCTCTGACTTACTTCAGTTGGTATGATAATCTCTAGGTCCACGAGCGTTGCTGCAAATGGCATTATTTCATTTGTTTTTATGGT
This sequence comes from Muntiacus reevesi, assembly GCF_963930625.1. Taxonomy (NCBI): domain Eukaryota; kingdom Metazoa; phylum Chordata; class Mammalia; order Artiodactyla; family Cervidae; genus Muntiacus; species Muntiacus reevesi. Next base: position 72,933,517 of record NC_089255.1, read on the forward strand.
GGTATGATGTCTTTTTAAAACTATAGACTTGTATTACTTTGGGAAAGTGTATGTACTGTTAACAAAAAACCTTCTTTGCTTCCATGCTTCCTTTTACCTACAAATAAGCCTTAAATCCCAGAGCATGCTTTTTAAAATTAAGCTCCATCTACCTTCTGATTTCATTTACCACCCCTTTCTCCTCAGCCTTACACATCCTGCACTCGAGTCACTAACTCCTTTAAGAGCATGTATGGAGCACCTACTGTGAGCAAGTGGGTATAAAAAGATGAATATGATACCTTATTCATCCTCATTGCACTGTCTAATAGTAGAAACAGATGCATAAAAAATAAACTCACTTCATTGAATTTGATGTGTGAATGAAAGTATAGACAGTGACCTATTCTATGAGAATCTAAGAGAAATAACAACAACTTGCCCAAGTTTGTGCCTCATTCATAGCTTTATGCTCTCGGTGATGCTTGTTTGTATGTTTGGGCTCTTTGTGACCATATGGAAGGACATCATGTAACTCTCTTCTACAGTTCCTACCCAACCATTCCTCCCAGAAAAAAAGGCTTTTTCTTCCTTGCTCCCCAATCATTTTGCCCTTAACACTCTGATTCTGTTTGACTCAGAAAGTATCATAAGATAATAACTAAAAACTCCAATGCTGGGAATCGAAGACTCCAGCACTTGCTAGATACGTGACAGAACAGGTGACACGTCCATTTAACATCCACTTGCTTCATTTCTTAGACAAGAAAGTAAGAAGTAAGGCAACTGACATAATAGGGTTGTGTTGAGCATTACATGAGATAACACATTTTACAACACACACACACATGCTTAGAACATAGTATTTATTATGGTCATGTCAGTCTTCCCTGTTGGATACAGGGATTGTGTTTAATTTGACTTTTGTCACCAGTGTCTAGTCCAGAGCTTGACACTTGGCCAGGTACATGTTTGCTATGATGATACAGGAATAAAAGAAGGTATTCGCAGATTTGATGGAGACTATGGAAACTCACCATTCAGAAAACTAAGATCATGGCATCCGGTCCCATCACTTCATGGGAAATAGATGGGGAGACAGTGGAAACAGTGTCAGACTTTATTTTTTGGGCTCCAAAATCACTGCAGATGGTGATTGCAGTCATGAAATTAAAAGACGCTTACTCTTTGGAAGGAAAGTTATGACCAACCTAGATAGCATATTAAAAAGCAGAAACATTAATTTGCCAACAAAGGTCCATCTAGTCAAGGCTATGGTTTTTCCAGTGGTCATGTATGGATGTGAGAGTTGGACTGTGAAGAAAGCTGAGCGCCGAAAAATTGATGCTTTTGAACTATAGTGTTGGAGAAGACTCTTGAGAGTCCCTTGGACTACAAGGAGATCCAACCAGTCCATCCTAAAGGAGATCAGTCCTGGGTGTTCATTGTAAGGACTGATGTTGAAGCTGAAACTCCAATACTTTGGCCACCTCAAGCGAAGAGTTGATTCATTGGAAAAGACCCTGATGCTGGGAGGGAGGGGGCAGGAGGAGAAGGGGATGACAGAGGATGAGATGGCTGGATGGCATCGCTGACTCGATGGACATGAGTTTGAGTAAACTCCGGGAGTTGATGATGGACAGGGAGGCCTGGCGTGCTGTGATTCATGGGGTCGCAAAGAGTCAGACACGACTGAGCGACTGAACTGAACTGAATGGAAACTAAACTGGGTTTGAAATATGAGTAATATCCAGCTAGGTAGTGAGATTAGCCAGTATAAAAAAATCTGTCATTGGGAGAGAGCATGTGGAAGCCTGTCTGAAGAGAGAGGGTATAAATTCATGGGAGATACGGTTGGTAAGTGGGATAAAGTTGTGAGCATAAACACAAACAAAGGTGCTTATACCTGAGCTGGTAAACAGAGATTCTGCAGGCTCTTGAGCAAGAATAATATAACACTACCAATACCCGAGGAACCTTGGTATATAGGTCAGTAAGAGGCAAAACTGAATTCCTGGCCTATTTTCTTTTCACGCTCTCACCCATAGAAATCACCACACTTGGCATGGAGCTTGCTGAAGTGAAAAGAAGTGAAGAGCTTGCTGAGATGCTCTTAATCTAAGAAGTTAAGGTAATGAAAGGAAAAAGAGAGATAAGTCAATGGCTACCTATAATGAAAAAAGAGTCAAATAAAGATAAATTTGAAAAGGAGAGCAGATTTAGAAGAAATGTGGGAGGCCAACATTAGTTTTTTAATTCAGCAAATACTTATTGGAAAAATATTCATTGAACTTCCATTACATGCAAAGCACCGCTGAGTACTGTAGTGAATACAGAGTTCCATCTCTTCAAGTAGAGGGAATAACACAAATCTCTGTGTGCTAGAAGGAATAAGATACTGCTGAAGGAGAGAGGAGAGAGAAAAGGTGGATGAAGAAGACAGCATTCTTTAGACAGTTCTAGACCTTCTAGACAGTTCTCAAACATTTTGGTCTCAGGACCTCTCTATACTCTTAACAATTATCTAGGACCCCAAAAAGTTTTTGTGTATGTGCATTATTCATTGACATCTATACTATATTTGAAATTAAAATAAAGTTTTAAAATAATTACTTAAAAAGTAACATTAAGCACATTACATGGTAATATAAATAATATTGTATGAAAAATATATTTTCCAAAACAAAAGAAAAAGTAGTAAGAGTTGCTCTGTTTTATATATTTGCAAATCCATATATGCATATATCCTTGTTCATGCCTCTGTGCACATACACAAGTATATCTTTTGCATAAATTAAAAACAGAATTGTTGGGTCAAAGGATATGCATTTTACATTTCGATTGGTACTGCCAAACTTGATCTCCATGAAATATCTATAAGTGTGTGTATATTTCAGTGAATTATTCCATGCTCATTTCCTTGTTGAATCATTGTTTTTTTTGATTTATAGAAACCTTTTATTTAGAAAGGCTGTGCTGAAAATGAGAGTTTCTGGCAAGCCTGAAGATAATGCAGTATGAAAACAGCAGGCAGACATAGGACAGGGCATACACAAAAGAAAAAAGACACTGAAAGGGGAGGTAAAAGGATGTATATTACCAGCTTTTTCTATCACGTGTTTTCTAGGTCTCATGTCCTTGTTTTATCAGCCTGGGCATTAGAGTCTAGTACAGTGATCTCCAAGGTAGAGTTTGCAAGGTGAGTTACTGAGGTTCAGAAAGAAAATATTAGAACTTGTATTTGTTTCTTTTTTTGTCTGAAAATAGGTTAATTTTTACTCACCCGTGGAATGTCACTTTCATCATTACTCAGTCTGAAGGTCAGATGGTCACATAAGGTAGTGGGTATCTACCAACACAAGCAGGAATCCCACAACTGTCACCCTCTTGTGTTTATTATTCCTTTTCAGGACATTGTGACACATTGTACAGTGGTAGAGTAAAAGATTTACCAATCATGACACCTAGTTTTAGCTAAACTAACCTCATAAAATGGATATTGGTACCCTGCCAAGATCCTCCTTACTGGTCATTTCATTCCTCATATGTTGTGACTCTTGGCTGCTAACAGCTCATAGCTATACCCTTCTGCTTGGCAGGCTTGTTCTTAAATGATGGGAGTTACCTAATCAGGGAGATTAGAAATTACCACCAACCTCTTACCCCCAACCCCAGGTGGCCTGTAGCCAATGACTCAATGATAAGGGGATATAAAAGTCTTGCCTCCTTTCTTGGAGGTGGCACACACAACTCCAAGGTGCCATCCATGCATTGGAGCTTCCTGTAGGATCAGACTGGGGATAAACTTCAGGTAAACCCACATCTTTGCCGAACCGCTTCCCTGTGCTGTTCTGTTTCCTGCACTGCCGTGTAGGTTTCATCTGACGTCCCTCAGTTTCTCCAAAATTGACTGGCACGAGAATCTTTATCTCAGACTCTACTTCTTGAGAACCTGACCTGAGATAGTAAAGCATCTGATGTTAAAACAGTTATGCAAAGAAGACAAGACAGAAAGATCAATAGTAAAAGCAAAAACAATAACCAAATGGAAGGACTAGGTTTTTCCTCCTTCAGGACAACCTCTTCTTACCCAAAACATGTGATAAAAATGACAGTTTTTTTAAATGAGATGTAAGAAGTCAGCCAAAAGAATTAGAAACTCAAAGGAAGACTATTTGGGACTTCCTGGTGGTACAGTGGATAAGACTGTACCGACTTCCAATGCAGGGGATATGTGTCCAATCCCTGGTCCGGGAAGATAACATGTACCATGGAGCAGCTAAGCCTGTACACCACAACTACTGAGCCTGTGCTCCAGAGCCTACGCATCTCAACTACTGAGCCTACACTCCAGAGCTACTGAAGCCCGTGCACCTAGAGCCTGAGCTTAACAAGAGAAGCCGCTGCAATGAAAAGTCCATGCACTGCAGTGAAGAATAGCCTTTGCTTGCCACAACTAGAGAAAGCCCACACTCAGCAGTGAATAACCCAGTGCAAACAAAAAAAAAATAAATAATTAAAAAACAAACAAGAGGAAGACTATTTGTAATACAGATTTCTATCCACTTTTCTAGCAAATGAATCTTGCCTTAGTGGCTGTAATGGATTGAGGTATTAGCTGATGGTAATATAAAAACAGTATTCGCAAGGTATTTAAAATCGATACATCCAGAATATGAAGCTAAATCTCAACAATCTTTTGAATGATATTTAAAATTATATGACATGTAACACTTTATACAATTGCACTAAACTAAGTGGTAAATGTTTAGATCTCTAAGTTTTCTTACTTCTGAGGTTTCTTACTTAAAAGTGGAAGACAAAACAAGACAAAAATAGCAGTAACTGGAGAAATATATCTTTCCTGCAACAGTTAAAATAACTAAAATAAAAATTTTTTTAAAAGACAAATACAGGTAGGGGGGGATCAGGATGGGGAACACATGTAAATCCATGGCTGATTCATGTCAATGTATGGCAAAAACCACTACAATATTGTAAAGTAATTAGCCTCCAACTAGTAAAAATAAAAAAAAAAGACAAATACATTATTCAGATAACATATACTAAAGTGTATATGTATAGAAAACATTGTGCAGAGTTGAAGATTCAAGTACTGAAACAAATTATGCAGTGTGGGGGGCTCCTGTTCATTTGGATGAAAGTGTTTCTCATTTGTTTCAGCTTATGGTGTTTGTTAAATTCTGAGTTAAGGATGAAATATAGGAAGAACTATTTCTCTTCAGCCATTAAAAGATATTCCAGAGAGGTTACGTTTTCAATAATAAATGACTTTGCTAGTAAAACAATTTTACATGGGAAAACAAAACTGATTTTCTTAGTGGAGCAACTGATTTCACCAGGATAAATTAATTCTCTGGAACCTGGTTACGGTGCTAATAGACACATGTGAAATCAAATCATTGGATTCTTCATTGATAAGTTACAATGACAGGGAAGTTGGTGCCAGACTGTATGAACTTCTATAGGATATCATCTATTTTAATAAAAAATACATAAAAAATTCAGTGTAAGATCTCTACAGTATTTTTTTCCTACAGTATTTTAAAATTATCTGTAGAGTGAGCATAAAAAAATTTAATACAATAGAGACAAAGTGGCCAAAGTGAAGATGAGTTTCACATTTTTCTTTTACTAAAAGGAAAGTTTCGAATTTCCTGTCTGTTCCTGTGCCGACAAGTGACTCTGTGTAAAATGCAATGTTGGCAGATATTTTGGGGAACAGAAAAAAGGAACACTTTATCTGTTCTTTCAAGGTAACAGTGACCTTTTAACAATGAGTGGGAAAGTAACTGCTTATCAAAAACAAGTACAATTTGAAAACATGTTTGGCCATGTTTCTATCATCCTCTGACTTTATTGCTGAAAAGCTTTGTTTGTCATCTATAAAAATTCAAGTATGCTGATACTGGAAAACAGAACTGTCAAACTTGTTTGAAAATTTTCCAAATGAAGAGTGACAGTAGATACTTAATCCATATGTCAGATACAAATATACGTCTGACTGACATTAGGGAAGATAGATATTTCTAGTGGAATTTCAACAAAAACCTTTACATAATTAGGATGTATATGAGAAAAAATGAGAATCCTGATTTTGTACCACTTCCTTTTAAATCTTAGTACCTTTTTGAGGTATGTTTTTTATGCATTCAGTTCAGTTCAGTCACTCAGTCGTGTCCAAGTCTTTGCGACCCCATGGACTGCAGCACACCAGGCCTCCCTGTCCATCACCAACTCCCAGAGTTTTACCCAAACTCATGTTTGAACTTCCCTGGTGGCTCAGACGGTAAAGTGTCTGCCTGCAATGCAGGAGACCTGGGTTCAATCCCTGGGTCAGGAGGATCCCCTGGAGAAGGAAATGGCAACCCACTGCAGTACTCTTGCCTGGAAAATCCCATGGATGGAGGAGCCTGGTAGCTACAGTCCATGGGGTCGCCAAGATCCTGGTAGGCTACAGTCCATGGGATTTCAAAGAGTCAGACTCAACTGAGCGACTTCACTTTCTTTCTTTCTTTTCTTTCATGTGCATTGAGTCGGTGATGCCATCCAACCATCTCATCCTCTGTTGTCCCCTTCTCCTCCTGCCCTCAATGTTTCCCAACATCAGGGTCTTATTTTCAAATGAGTTTTTATACATTAAAGTGAAATAAATTGAAAGTAGAACAAAACTTTCAAGATGCTTTATATTCAAAATATTAAACTAAGATTTTTTTAAAAATGGAATTAAAATAATTATTGCTGACAGAGAAATATTTGAGAATCATTAATAAGTAAAGTAAAAATTATTTTAGAAATCTTATCTTTTAGCAATTTCAATTCCATGTATATTTTGTAGTACAAAGGACATTATAATAGTACATGTGGATAATTTATTAAGTAAAGTTTAGCAATAGATACTTAAAAATTTTTTTATGATGAATGTGCAATCAATAAAGTTTGGTGACTGTTAGATCTGGTGAATAATAAGTACTTCATGGACAGAATGCTCTTTAATCAAACTCTCCAGGCTGACATCATTAAGTATTTTATTTTCCATTAAGTATTTAATGGCATTTTAAAATAGATGAAAATACAAGATATAAGAATGAAAAAATAATTTCCAATTTTTTTCTTGGTCTAATAGTTTTACACAGTGAAGTTACACAGTGTGTGGAACTCAAGCATCCTGTTTATAGCAAGAGAGCTATGTCAACAAAGCAAACATGTGAACCAGCCTGCTGCAGAGTGGACTGGGATCTGCCTTTCTCATTGACTATCAAGAGCCAAAATAGATGGGTCACCTTTCACTTATTAATTATATTCAATGTAGATGTCATATTCTCACCATCTCACCAAATAGATAAATCACTCTTGCATTCACAGAGGTGAAGAGAAGACAGCAGCATCTCCCTAAAACTTCCCAAAGAATGGAAGTTTTGGCAGACATTCCTATCTTTCTGGCTGGGGCAAAATGTACAAGAAAAAGAGAATGAGTTCCCTCAAAAACAGTTAAAAATCCCAAAGGCAGTTATTTACAAATTTAATATACAAGTTCAATAGCTTTCCCATAAATAGAAAAGACCCAGTTAGAAAGTAACTTTGTTATACAGCAGAAACTTACACAGCATTGTAAAGCAATTATACTCCAATAAAAAAAGAAAATGAAAAGAAGATACCATATATTACTATTTAAGAGATTTTATACTCAGGGGAAAACCTCAGAAATGTGCTGGGCCTGTTTGAAGCCAGTTGGAGGATACTGAAGATGATTTGAGTATATCTGAGTATGATCTGAGTGAGCTTGATTGTCACGTCTTCAGGGAAGACAGCCCAGACCCCCAAGTTTTGATCAAATTACTTAATATCGGCCACTGTTTATCTCTCCCTTCAAGCTTCACAATTTTACATGTACGGTTGTTTGCCTAGTCTCTCTGTCTCCTACTGGATTTAAGCCCCTGGACAGAGGAGCCTGAAGGACTACAGTCCATGGGATTGAAAGAGTCAGACAGGACTTAGTCACTCAGTCAACCAACCAACATGGTAACAGATACAGTATTGTAGTTATATTTGTATCTCTAGTGCCTAGTAGAATTCCTGGTGTAATAGGCACTCCACAGATGTTTAAGTTAGTGTTGAATGAATGAATGAGATGGAAAAACATTGAGCTTGGTTAGAAAGATTTAATGTTGTAAAAATAGTGTTTTTATGTAAATGAATCTATACACTGAGTATAATAACAACCAGAATATCAACAGCATTATGTTTTGGAACTTGATCAAGTGTTATTAGAATGTGCCTAGATTCCAGGGATGAGTGGTGTTGATGGTTGCACAACAATGTGAATATACGCAACAAAACTGTACACTTAAAAACAGTTAAAATGGTAAGTTCTATGTATAGCTTACCACAATAAAAAGATCTGACTGCCCCCCAAACTTCTTCTAAAAATATGAGAGTAGATGGAAAAATCCTTTTAAAGAACTAATAAAGGATTAGTTTTACAAGAATTTTAAACTGTTATAGCCACAGTACTTGAAACTCTTGGTAATCAGAAAAACAAAACAATGAAGCTGAATAAAGAATCCAGAAAGAGACAAATATTTAAAAGGGAATCTAGTACATGACAAAGATGACATTTCAGAATAATGAATAAAAGATGGTGGATTCAGCAATAGTTTTAGAAAAACAATATAGCCATAAAAGAAAAGGACTGAATTTAAATTATCTCACTTCTTTAGAAAAATTATGAACTTTGAAAAGGTGATTCACATTGGTGATTAAAAAATATTGAAACAGAACAAAAGTGTATACATTATAAAGTGAATATGAAGCAGTTACATGCATATACTCTTAGTGGTGCTATAAATTTATATAACCTATCTGAAGGGCAGTTTGACATCTATCAACACAAAAAAATTCACAGAAACTTTGACTTGTCAATTACACTTTGCATAAAAGCATTAAAATGTGTATACAAAGATAGTCACTGTATCCATGTAATTTTTAAAAATCTAGCAATATATTTGTAAATAGAATACTGGTTAAACTATGCTACAAGAATACAATAATATGGAACTTTTTCCTGGTGGTCCAGTGGTTAAGAATTCTTCTTCCAATGCTGGGGACATGAGTTCCATCCCTGGTCTGGGAACTATGACCACACATGCCACAGAGAAACTAAGTTTGCACACCACAACTAGAGAGCATATGTATTGCAATGGAAGATCCTGCCTGTTTGCAACTAATTAATTGTAGCCAAATAAATAAATACTTTTTAAAGACGAGTACTATAATATGTAGTTATTAAAATTAGGTAGATCTTTCATACACATTTTTAAATGAAAAAACTGTACAGAACCGTATATAGAGCTCATTTTTATTTAATTGTCAAAGGGATTTTTATGCTACTGTATACATTTAAAAAAAAAGTCTACAGGGTCAACAGTGGTTTTTTTCTGAGGAGTGAAATTATTTGACCGGGAGGAAGACTTCTATTCTTCCCTTTGTATCTGTTATATTTTAATTTTTTATGAAACCAGGAGTAAGTTTTATTAAGTTGTGATAAACTTAAAAAAAAAATCAGTGTACCAAAATGGCTACTTAAAATGGCTACATTAAAATGTCTTGTACCATTTAGAAATCTTTGATGCAATCCCTGTTTTAGAAAAAAGCAGCCTCTAAGCGGAATGCTGGGAGGGATTGGGGGCAGGAGGAGAAGGGGACGACAGAGAATGAGATGACTGGATGGCATCACTGACTTGATGGACATGACTTTGAGTAAACTCCGGGAATTGGTGATGGACAGGGAGGCCTGGCGTGCTGCGGTTCACGGGGTCACAAAGAGTCGGACATGACTGAACTGAACTGAACTGAAGCTCCAAGAACAGGGTGTCTGTATTGACAGCAATAGCACAGGAAAACTTGCTCTTCCAGATATTGACAGTAGGAGGAAGTTATGCCTCCTACGGCATTGTTAAAGGAAAATTAAAATGTAGTTACAAAGTCATAGAAGTAATTTATGTGTAAATTTTAAAACTTACATCAAAAAGGGTTTTCTTTTAAACATCCAACTAATTTTTTAAAAATAGCTCATCTGAAAGTATTAGGGTGAATTTTGTTTAATTGACATTTAGGTATAAAATAATACATTTTATAGATAATATTAAAATTTACAACTTTCGACTGGTTAGTTTTAGGACATTATCAAAGACAGCGAAAGTATGTCATTATTGTTAACTTCCTGATTAGGCAAAACTCTAATATATTGTTTTGAATAGCAACAAGAAATAGGGAACTTCTTTCTCTTGAAGAAACAACTACTGTTCCTCTCTTCTGTGGTTCTACATATTACTAAATTTTGAAATATAAATGTAATTTTAATTCTAATGGGAGCACTCTCTATAACATAAAACTACTGTGAATACTGTTCTTGAAATACCATATACAGAATAGAATCTTTTTAAGAAATGCCAACCTATATCATCAGAATTCATATTGAAAACTTACTTGAAACATTTATATATTGAGAACCTTGAAAAATGTAGCATGTGTTGGTTAATAATATTCCTGATGATATTATTAATGATAACATTAATAGGTATATAATATTGGAAATCACTATCTTACTCTCCTTTGAATATGCATAGGAAGATCTGTGTGAGTCTGGCAATAAAGATTTCCAAGCTGATAATAATACATATTAGCCTTTTATAGTTTGAATTGGTAATTATTACCAACTGGGAACTTTTTAACCTTCTTGTTGATTTGCTTTAGACCTGGAAAAACATTCCTCAACTCTACTCCAGTAGCAAAAGAGGTATGGATTTTTTTCCAGCTGTTTTACACTTTTATAATTATTATGGTACTAATTTATGGGTTTTCTCCCCTGCAATAGAATTGTCTTTAAGTGAAGTATTTCAAATTTAGGATTTTATGGAAAGTTTGCATAACAAAATAAAATGTTAATTTGAAAATCTTAATAAACTTAAGGCAGTAGTAAAAAATTTCAGTTCAACTTACTCTTGAAGAAACTGAGTTTATTAAATACACATTATAGAATGTACTAGATGTATCTTTATATGAGCTTTCATAAATGTTCTTTTTTCCTTTCAAACCAAAGCATGATTTATAAGGAATATTATTTTTGAGGCAGGAGAAATTATTTTCATTTCAACTGTTTTTCAATGAAATACTGTCAATTTAAATGCTCACAAATGTTTCAAAGGTATTTGAAACATGGTTGTTAATGCTACTGCATGAGTATTAATAAACATTAGCGATATGAGATTTTTCATTGCACTAATTGAAATGTGGATTAATAGAGGATAATAATGCACCTGCATTTGTTTGGTAGCAATGAATTCAAAATTTGGACAACATTTCAGTGAATTACAAAGATGCTGAATATATGAATTTAAAACAATCATAAACATGATCAGTCATTTCAAGGTTACATGATAATTCTGAAGCACAGATTGTTTAGAGATTTGTATAGTTATGAGGTAAACTGAGGACAAAGTTCAGAAGGAGAAACAAAGATGTCACTCTTAAGATTATTGGTAAAAAATGCTTTGAGGGCTTCCCTGATGGCTCAGAGGTTAAGGATCCGCCTGCCAATGCAAGAGACACAAGTTCGATCCTTGGTCCGGGAAGATCCCACATGCTGCAGAGCAACTAAGCCTGTGTGCCACAACTATTGAGCCTGTGCTCTAAAGCCCGGGAGCTGCAACTATTGAACCTAAACACTGCAACTACTGAAGCCCGTGCACCCTGGAGCCCATGTCTGCAACAAGAGAAGCCATCACAATGAGAGGCCTCTGCACCACAACTAGAGAGTAGCTTGCCACAACCAAAGAAAAACTCGAGCAGCAACGAAGACCAGCACAGTCAAAAATAAATAAAATTATTTTAAAAATGCTTTGAAACTGATGATGCAGATATTCATTAAACTCATACTATAACTTTTGCTGTAAATGAAGTGTAGATTAGTAAAGGGCATTTACAATTTTTATTTTTAAAAAAACCACTGAAAATAAATGTTCTTGTCCAGTTTTTACAAATATGAATCACACAATTATTGACCTAAATGGTGGGATTTGGTCATAGACCTTCCCTGGCATACATAGGGCTGCAAACGTGAGGCTGCCATTTCAAGCCTCATGCCCATAGTACGGATTGACCAGTGGAGGTAATCCGGACCAAACCACAGTGAGAAAGTAAGAGAGGGCCTTGAGTAGTGAGCACAAGTTCAGCGGAGTCAGCACTGCCTATAAATACTGGCTAGATGATCGATTTTCAGACACGGGGTTGATATTTTACAAAGAAGCCAGGTTTTAATTACCTGAGGAAAGACCTTCTTCAATAATTATAAGGCTAAAAGGCAGAACTCAGAAGGAGAAGCACACTTTCTAGAAGAAGGGATCTTTTGAAAGGATCTGATTATTTTGAAATGCAGTCTAATATACTATTATGTAATATTATATGTAACACGGCAATGTAATAGATATACAAATAAACTGTTGTTAAAAAAAAAAAGAAGGTAGGGGAAGGACTTCCCTGGTGGCCCAGTGGTTAAGAATCTGCCGAGGATCCTACTTCAACCCCTTTGGCAGGGAACTGGGATCTCACATGCTGCAGGGCAACTAAGCCCAGGCACCTCAGCTACTTAACCCACACACCACAGCTAGGGATTCGTGCGCTGCAATAAAAGATCCTGCGCACCACAAGACTCGGTGCAGCTAAACAAAAAAAAAAATGAAACAAAAACCTGCCACATCCTCTTCCACAAAGAATATATCAAACTTTAAAAAAAAAAAAGCGGGGAAAGAGGGGAGGTGGGGAGAATTGTTGCAGGGCACATGCTACAAATGTGTAGTGAGGCAAAAATTCAATAAAGAGCATGTTCTTCAAGACAAATAGGGCAAAAATGACTGTGTAGTTTTGAGGTGTTAGGAATTGGCTCTGGGTACCTGAGACTTCTGCTTAAGCTCCAGGGAGTTTAAGGAGAGGCCCTTCTCTCACTTGTGGGATTGCTGATGCCCAATGTGAGTGATCATCTTTCCTTCAGTTCTGAGCTTTCTTAGCATATCACGGCTGGCCAATAGACCACAATATCCTTAGAAGACTTCCGGTTGACTCTAACCCCCCTAGAACGGGTTTGGCAGTACAGAATCTAAGTCAAGCCCACCAAATAGATTAGCAACTTAATAACTATGTGTCTTATTTAAGAAGAAAGTGCCCTGATAATACAGTAACTCAAGTGTGCAACCAAATTACCTGTTGAGCTTGTTAAACAAATGGCTGGGTTCAGGCTCCCAAGCTTTTTTGATTTGGCAAGTCTGAGATGGGGCCTGGGACTTTGCATTTCTAACAAGTTGCCAGGTGATGTTGAAACTACTGGTCAGGGTATTGCACACTGAGAAATCTGTTCCAGGCGGTTGAGCTAATCCGCTTGACGGACTCCCTGATGTCTCTTTGCTTGACAAATGTGAGCTAAAAGGTAGATTAATGATACTAAAACTTATTGCTTAAGATCAGGTTCTACAAAGTCAGCTAATGGATATCCTTAGTTTTAGGTTTTATATTCTTTCTGAATCAGATGCAGTCTAATCTTAGATTTAATGTAGATTTTAAAACTGTATATAATAAAGTCAGTTCTAGCATGTAGTAGCTACCAATTTCACAAATCAAAAAACCTCAGAAATATACTTACTGCCTCATTCCTTTATCCCTCCCCCAACTCACTTTAATTTGACCATATAATAACTCTGCTTATATTTTGAAGAAGTGCCAAACTGTTTTCCAAAGTCACTCACTGCACCATTTTACATTCCCATCAGCAATGTTTGAGAACTCTAATTTCCCTGTATCCTCTCCAATACTTGGTGCTGTCCATCTTTTTTTTATTATAGTCATCCTACTGTGTGAATGATGTGTGATAGCTCATTGTGGTTTTGATTTGCTGTTCTCTAATGACAGATGTAACTTAATAGATTAAGAGTACCAATGACAGATGATGTTGAACATCTTTTCATGTGCGTCTAGGTCACTTGTATATCTTCTTCGGAGAAATGTCATTCAAATCCTTTGTCTATTTTAAAAATTGGGCTCTTAATCTTTTGTTATAAAGTTACAGGGTCTCTACATAATCTAGATACTTGATCCTTATCTGATACATGACACAAATATTTTCATTCCATTCTGCAGATTGTCTTTTTTTCTTTTTTGATGGTATATCCTTTGAGGCATAAAAGTTTTTGATTTTGATAAAGTCCATTTTATCTATTTTTTCTTTTGTTGTTTGTGCTTTTGGTGTCATATATAAGAAATTATTGCCTAGTCCTTTAGGCATAAACCCTGAGGAAACCAAAATTGAAAAAGACACATGTACCCCAATGTTCATTGCAGCACTATTTACAATAGCTAGAACATGGAAGCCACCTAGATGTCAATCGACAGATGAATGGATAAAGAAACTGTAGTACATATATACAATGGAATATTACTCAGCCATAAAAAGAAATGCATTTGAGTCAGTTCTAATGAGGTGGATGAACCTAGAACCAATTATACAGAGTGAAGTAAGTCAGGAAGAGAAAAACATCGTATACTAACACATACATATGGAATCTATGGTACTGATGAAATTATTTTGCAGGGCAGCAATAGAGACACATAGAGAACAGACATTGACACAGGGTAGGGGCAGGAAGGAGAGGGTGGGATGTATGGACAGAGTATCATAGAAACTTACATTACCATGTGTAAAATAGATAGCCAATGGGAATTTGCTGTATGGCTCGGGGAACTCAAGGCAGGGCTCCTAACAGCCTAGAGGGTGGGATGGGGAGGGAGATGGGAGGGAGGCTCAGGAGGGAGGGGCATATGTGTACCTATAGCTGATTCGTGTTGATGTGTGGCTGAAACCAGGGCAATTCTGTAAAGCAATTATCCTTCAATTAAAAAATAGAAATTATTGCCTAATCCAAAGTCACGAATATTTATTTTTATTTCTATGTTTCCTTCTAAGAAGTTTATAGTTTTAACTCTTAATTTGATCCATTTTGAGTTAATATTTATAAGTCTACTTTTTTAACTTGAGATTTTTTTTAGCAAGTTTGGCTTTACAGAAAAATTGGAGGAAAAATATCCATATGCCCCCTAGTCCCCTACCCAACTTCTCCTTTTAATTTTTGCATCAGTGTGATCTATTTGTTACAGTTGACAAGCCAACACTAATACCTTATTATGAACAAAAAGTCCATAGTTTACATTAGGGTCCACTCTTTGTGTTGTACATCAAAGCACATTATTTTAATATAAAATTGCATATTGAAATGTGAAAGAGCTAATCTGAAAAGTCTATTATTGTATGATTCCAACTATATGACATTCTGGAAAAGACAAAACTGTGGGGAAAGTGAAAAGATCAGTGGTTGCCAAAGCTTAGGGAGAGGTATAGGTGGAGCAAGGGGATTTTTAGGGTAATGAAATTATTTTGTATGATGCTCTAATTGTGGATATACGTTAAGTCCATAGAGTATACAACACAAAGAGTGAACCCTAATGCAAACTATGGGCTCTGGTTAATAATGATGTATCAGTGTTGGTTCCTCTGTTGTAACAAATGTACTGCACAGGTGCAGGACGTTGGTGGTGGTGGAGGCTGTGAAGTGCAGGTGGTAGAATGTCAGAACTCTCTATACTTTTCGCTCAATTTTACTATGAAATTAAAACTGACCTTAAGAAGTCTATTATATTTTTAATGAAACATTGATAATGTTAGCTCTCCATTCTAGAGGAATAAATACATCAACTGTGCTATAATTAAGAATACTGGAGTGGGTAGCCAGTCCCTTCTCC
The DNA here is from genome assembly GCF_963930625.1 of Muntiacus reevesi. Lineage (NCBI taxonomy): Eukaryota > Metazoa > Chordata > Mammalia > Artiodactyla > Cervidae > Muntiacus > Muntiacus reevesi. The sequence continues at coordinate 72,949,360 of NC_089255.1, forward strand.
AGCTCATCTTCTCGACCCAGGAATCAAACCAGGGTCTCCTGCATTGCAGGCAGATTCTTTACCAACTGAGCTATCAGGGAAGCCCCTAAATACCATACAGTAGATAACAAATGAATTAAATCTATAAATTATAAACATGGCTATATTTCAAAAATGTAATGCTGAATCAAAGAAAAGCAATTGTTGAATGATACCATTGATGTACATTTAAAATAACACATAAAATATTGTACATTTGGTTACAGATGTACAAGTAAGTGCATAAAAGTAAAAAAATGAACTGGAAGGACTCATTACAATAATTGCCTCTGCAAATCATGAGATGGGAATATGGCGATAATTAAAAGATGTTTTAGCTCCATCGATAACGTTTTACTTCTTTAAAAATAGACTGAATTACTAATCATCAGTTCAATTCAGTTCAGTCAGTGAAATGCAAATCAAAATTACAATGAAATACCAACTCACAAATAGTGACTCAAAAGTATTCCCTAGTGGCTCAGACGGTAAAGAGTCTGCCTGCAATACAGGAGACCCTGGTTTGATTCCTTGGTTGGAGAAGATCTCCTGGTGAAGGGAATGGCAACACACTCCAGTATTCTTGCCTGGAAAATCACATGGATGGAAGAGCCTGGTGGGCCCCAATCCGTGGGGTAGCAGAGCTGGACACGACTGAGAGACTAATACATCACCTCACACCTGTTAGAATGCTATCATCAAAAAGACAAAGATGTGCAGAAAAGGGGATCTTTGTACACTGTTGGTGGAAATGTAAATTGGGTAAATTTACACTGTAGTAATTTGTAAATCGTAGTAGCCACTACAGAAAAAAAACAGTATCTTAATTGTACAGAGGGTTTCCCTGGTGACTCAGATGGTAAAGAATCTGCCTGGGAGACCCAGGTTCAATCCCTGGGTCAGAAAGATCCCCTGGAGAAGGAACTGGCAACCCACTCCAATTGTTCAAAAGTTTAAAAAATGACTGCTATATGATCTAGCAGTTCTGTGTCTGGATATTTATCTGAAGAAAACAAAAACATTTACGGAAAAGTTGTCTCTCTCCCTCTCTCTCTATATATACACACACAATGAAATATTATCAATATTACCCATATAAAAGAAATGTTGCCAGTTGCAACAACATGGTTAGAGCTAAAAGGCATTATGCTAAGTGAAATAAGCCAGACAGAGAAGGGTGACTACCATATGATCTCACTTACATGTGGAATCTAAAAAACAAACAAACAAAAACCTCTTAAATACAGAGAACAGATTGGTGGTTGCCAGAGGTGGAGAGTGAAGAGTGAGCAAAATGGGTGAAGGGGACAAAAGATGCAAACTTCCAGTTATAAAATAAATAGGTCATGGGATGTAATGTGCAGTATAGTGACAATGGTTAATAATACTGTATAGAGTAAATCTTAAAAGATATTATCATAAGAAAAAAATTGTGACTATGTAGTGATGGATGTTAACTAGGAGTATTGGGGTGATCCTTCCATAATATATACATATATCAAATCAAGTGTACACACAAAACTAATATAATGGGAATACAGATGTTATATTCTTTTAACTTTTCTGTAACTCTTAAATTCTAAAGTAAAACAGGGAATAGGTGGTGAAAAGTAGAGACAGAATATACAGTCAATTCTTAAGAAGTAGAGAGCAGAGACATGGGACAGCATGTTTGTGTATGCTCTTGGCAGAGATTTAGTAGTAGTCAGAAAAAGGTTCATATTTCAGGATAAAAAAGATAACTCTAGGCGATAAATTCTATATGAACTCCAATATATATCATTAATTGGAAGGAAAAGAGGGGAGCAATTTGCAGAACAACATGTATAGCATCTTGTTTTTCTTAGAAAATCCAATCTTTTTAAAATGCTATCATGAAAAAAACCCCACACAACTTTATATTTCAAAGTATGTGAATATATACGTACAAAGGGAAAAAAATCCTCCAAATGGCAACAGTGATTATTTCTGGGAGGAGAATCCAGTTGTTATGGTGACGCTAATGGTAAGGAATCTGCCTATAATGCATGAGATGCTAGTTTGATCCCTGGATTGGGAAGATCCCCTTAAGAAGGAAATGGCAACCCACTCCAGTATTCTTGCCTGGAAAAAATCCCATGGATTTTCCACGAGGAACCTCGTGGGCTAGTCCATAAGGTCACAAAGAATTGGACATGACTGAGCACATTACATTGCATCACATTATAATGGTCAAAATAGGGCTTCTGCTTTTCTTGTATTTGAGGGTTTTTTTACAACATGAATGTATCCATATATATCTTGTAATTTTTTTGTGGCAAGTCACTTCTCATTTCTGTGAAAAAATTTCACTGTAAGGGAACAGCTGACAGCTGTTTGTTAATCTTGTTTTCTAACATAACTTTTGAAATATTTTTTAAAATGCCTTACTGCAGTGAGCACTGTTAAATTCTAGAAATGTTCAAATGAACAAAGGTAGTGTTTTATGTTCTGCTTACTCTATTTCTTAAAAATTTAAATTGATAATGTACTCCACAATTTTTAAATGGCTTGAATTTATTACAAGGGTCTTATTTTCTAAAATACAACATGAATCTTCAAGGTTCACATGAGGTCTATGCTTGTAATGAGGTGGTTTTACATTTTTTTAAAAGTATTCTCGTTTTTTGTGTTAGTTCTGATTGAGCATCCCAGAGGGAATTTTCTTTTTCTTCCTCTTTTTCATTTACATATCTTGATAGCTAGCAAAATATGTTGAATGAATTATGGAACTATGTAGGTAATTTGGTGTCTACCCTGTCCCTTCCTCCACCCCACCCCACTTTATTTTTTAAACAAAGAACTATCTCTTTCAGGTGATTTCAGTTTAGAACTATTTGGATAGTAGGTTGAATTGGGTAACGCCTAGCAGTCACTTTAAACCTTGTGATTCAAACAAAAAATTATGACCTGAGACTTACAACCTTCTATTATGGCACTTCTAAAGATTTTAACTCATTGTTTCTCTTTGGAGAAACTTAAAACTTTATTAGAGGGGTGTCTACAAACGATTTACAGACAGGACAAGATAGGCTCTTTCAACTCTATTCCTTCAGTCAAAAGGGGTTAATTTTTTTTCTGTTAAATTGCAGTACCCTAATAAAAACAATAGAACTATTCCCTTTGTTTTTGCATGCTTGGTCTAGTACAGTTTAATAAATTTTAGTGTTGAAAGGGATCCTAGAAAACATCAAGTTCAACCTCTTCATTTTATGTGAGGACATAGTGTCTCATGGAAGATGGAGCTAGTGCATAGTGTCTCATGGAAGATGGAGCTAGTGCCTAAAGGTATATAGCAAATTATAGTCAAAGACAAAACAAAGTCAAAACAAAAATTCTGCTCTTCTGGCATCGTTCATAACATACTGGCTTGAATCTTTTATTCAACACACTTGTTTTATCACTATATTTATTGGAGAAAACATAGAATGGGAACACAAAAGTCAACTCCAGTTTGACACTAGCATCTTCACACAGAATGGAATTCATACACAAAAATTTTCACAAGACTGAACAAGAGTTCTGTAAAAAATGAGGCGCTCTGTATCAGGGTCAGGATTTGAGAGAAATAGCTGCTTGCAACCTGGGAATCTGAAACCAACTTCATGATAGACTGGCATAAGCCTTTATGAAGGAGGTCTACACAGCCCCGCCCTCAACAGAAAATTGTATTAAAGATTTACTGAGCATGGCTCCAAAATGAAACTTGTGCACCAGGACCCAGGAGAAAGGAACAGTGACCCCACAGGAGACTTCCCTGTGGGTGTCCGGGAGTCTCCGGCGAAGGCGTGGGTCGGTGGTGGCCTGCTGCAGGGTTGCAGGTACAGACTGTAGCAGTACATGCCTGGGATCTTTTGCGGGAGGTCACCATTATCTTCATTACCTCTACCATAGTTTCAGTTCAGTTCGGTCGCTCAGTCGTGTTCAACTCTGGAGTGCATGAATCCCAGCACTCCAGGCCTCCCTATAGATCAGCTCCCCGAATCCACCCAAACCCATGTCCATCAAGTCGGTGATGCCATCCAGCCATCTCATCCTCTGTCGTCCCCTTCTCCTCCTGCCCCCAATCGTTCCCAGCATCAGGGTCTTTTCCAATGAGTCAGCTCTTTGCATCAGGTGGCCAAAGTATTGGAGTTTCAGCTTCAACATTTGTCCTTCCAATGAACACCCAGGATTAGGATGGACTGGTTTGATCTCCTGCAGTCCAAGAGACTCTCAAGAGTCTTCTCCAACACCACAGTTCAAAAGCATCAATTCTTTGGCACTCAGCTTCCTTCACCATCCAACTCTCACATCCATACATGACTACTGGAAAAACCATAGCCTTGACTAGACGGACCTTTGTTGGCAAAGTAATGTCTCTGCTTTTAAATATGCTATCCAGGTTGGTCATAACTTTCCTTCCAGGGAGTAAGTGTCTTTTAATTTCATGGCTGCAGTCACCATCTGCAGTGGTTTTGGAGCCTAAAAAAATAAAATCTGACACTGTTTCCACTGTTTCCCCATCTATTTCCCATGAAGTGATGGGACCAGATGCCATGATCTTATTAGTTTTCTGAATGTTGAGCTTTAAGCCAACTTTTTCACTCTCCTCTTTCACTTTCATCAAGAGGCTTTTTAGTTCCTCTTCACTTTCTGCCATAAGGGCGGTGCAAATCTGAGGTTATTGATATTTATTCTAGCAATCTTGATTCCACCATAATTTGGCCCCAGGTAAATAGCAGGGAGGGAACACAGCTCCACCCATCAACAGAAAATTGGATTAAAGATTTACATGGCCCCGCCCATCAGAACAAGACCAAGTATCCCCCCTCAGTCAGTCTATCCCATCAGGAAGCTTTCATAAGCCTCTTATCCTTCTCCAAGTCCTCTTGTGGCTCAGAGGGTAAGGAGTCTGCCTGCAATGCAGGATACCCGGGGTTTGACCCCTGAGTTGGGGCGATCCTCTGAAGGAAATGGCAACCCACTCCAGTAATCTTGTCTGGAAAATCCCCAGATGGAGGAACCTGGCAGGTACAGTCCATGGGGTCGCAAACAGCTGGACATGACTGAGAGACTTCACTTAATCCTTCTCCATCAGAAGGCAGACAGACTGAAAACACTCATCACAGAAAACTAACCAATTTAAGCAGCACATGGGCCACAGCCTTGTCTTACTCAGTGAAACTATGAGCCATACCGTGTAGGGCAACCCAAGATAGACGGGTCATAGTGGAGAGTTCTGACAAAATGTGGTCCATTGGAGAAGGGAACGGCAAACCACTTCAGTATTCCTGCCTTGAGAACCCCACGAACAGTATGAAAAGGCAAAAAGATGGGACACTGAAAGATGAACTCCCCAGGTCAGTAGGTGGCCAATATACTACTGGAGAACAGTGGAGAAATAACTCCAGAAAGAATGAAGAGATGGAGCTAAAGCAAAAAAAAAAGCACCCAGTTGTGGATGTGACTGGTGATGGAAGTAAGGTCAGATACTGTAAAGAGCAATATTGCATAGGAACCTGGAATGTTAGGTCCATGAAACAAGGCAAATTGGAAGTGGTCAAACAGGAGATGGCAAGAGTGAACATCGACATTTTAGGAATCAGCGTACTAAAATGGACAGGAATGGGTGAACTGAACTCAGATGACCATTATATCTACTACTGTGGGCAGGAATCCCTTAGAAAAAAATGGAGTAGCCATCATAATCAACAAGAGAGTCCGAAATGCAGTACTTGGATGCAGTCTCAAAAAGACAGAATGATCTGTTTGTCTCCAAGGCAAACCACTCAATATCACAGTAATCCAAGTCTATGCCCCGACCAGTAACAATGAAGAAGCTGAAGTTGAACAGTTCTATGAAGACCTACAAGAACTAGAACACCCCCAAAATATGTCCTTTTCATTATAGGGGACTGGAATGCAAAAGTAGGAAGTCAAGAAATACCTGGAGTAACAGGCAAATTATGCCCTCTTCCAACAACACAAGAGAAGACTCTACACAGGGACATCACCAGATGGTCAACACTGAAATCAGATTGATTACATTCTTTGCAGCCAGATAGAGAAGCTCTATACAGTCAGCAAAAACAAGACCAGGAGCTGACTGTGGCTCAGATCATGAACTCCTTATTGCCAAATTCAGACTTAAATTGAAGAAAGTAGGGAAAACCACTAGACCATTCAGGTATGACCTAAATCAAATCCCTAACGACTATACAGTGGAAGTGAGAAATAGATTTAAGGGACTAGATCTGATAGACAGAGTGCCTGATGAACTATGGACAGAGGTTCGTACAGGAGACAGGGATCAAGACCATCCCCAAGAAAAAGAAATGCAACAAAGCAAAATGGTTGTCTGAGGAGGCCTTATAAATAGCTTGTGAAAAGAAGAGAAGCAAAAAGCAAAGGAGAAAAGAAAGATATACCCATTTGAATGCAGAGTTCCAAAGAATAGCAAGGAGAGATAAGAAAGCCTTCAGTGCAAAGAAATAGAGGAAACAATAGAATGGGAAAGACTAGAGATCGCTTCAAGAAAATCAGAGATACCAAGGGAACATTTCAATAACGGACAGAAATGGTATGGGCCTAGCAGAAGCAGGAAATATTAAGAAGAGGTGGCAAGAATACACAGAAGAACTGTACAGAAAAGATCTTCACGACCCAGATAATCATGAAGGTGTGATCACTCACACTCAACTAGAGCCAGACATCCTGGAATGTGAAGTCAGGTGGGCCTTAGGAAGCATCACTACGAACAAAGCTAGTGGAGGTGATGGAATTCCAGTTGCGCTATTTCAAATCCTAAAAGATGATGATGTGAAAGTGCTGCACTCAATATGCCAGCAAATTTGGAAAACTCAGTGGCCACAGAACTGGAAAAGGTTAGTTTTCATTCCAACAACAACCCCAAAGAAAGGCAATGCCAAAGAATGCTCAAACTACCGCAAGACTGCACTCATCTCACATGCTAGAAAGTAATGCTCAAAATTCTCCAAGCCAGGCTTCAGCAGTATGTGAACCTTGAAATTCCAGATGTTCAAGCTGGTTTTAGAAAAGGCAGAGGAATCAGCGATCAAATTGCCAACATCCACTGGATCATTGAAAAACCAAGAGAGTTTCAGAAAAACATCTATATCTGATTTATTGACTATGCCAAAGCCTTTGACTTTGTGGATCACATAAACTGTGGAAAATTCTGAAAGAGATGGGAATACCAGACCACCTGACTTGCCTCTTGAGAAACCTGTATGCAGGTCAGGAAGCAACAGTTAGAACTGGACATGGAACAACAGACTGATTCCAAATAGGAAAAGAAGTACATCAAGGCTGTATATTGTCACCATGCTTATTTAACTTATATGCAGAGAAATATCAACAACCTCAGATATGCAGATGACACCACCATTATGGCAGAAAGTGAAGAACTACAGAGCCTCTTGATAAAAGTGAAAGAGGAGAGTGAAAAAGTTGGCTTAAAGCTCAACATTCAGAAAATTAAGATCATGGCATATGGTTCCATCACTTCATGGCAAATAGATGGAGAAACAGAGGAAACAGTGGCTGACTTTTTTGGGGCTCCAGAATCACTGCACGTGGTGACTGCAGCCATGAAATTAAAAGACGCTTACTCCTTGGAAGATAAGTTACGACCAACCTAGAGCATATTAAAAAGCAGAGACATTACTTTGCCAACGACGGTCCATCTAGTCAAGGCTATGGTTTTTCCAGTAGTCATGTATGGATGTGAGAGTTAGACTATAAAGAAAGCTGAGCGCTGAAGAATTGATGCTTTTGAACTGTGGTGGTGGAGAAGACTCTTGAGAGTCCCTTGGACTGCAAGGAGATCCAACCAGTCCATCCTAAAGGAGATCAGTCCTGAAGGTACATTTTAAGGACTGATGTTGAAGCTGAAACTCCAGTACTTTGGCCCCCTGATGCAAAGAACTGACTCATTTGAAAAGACCCTGATGCTGGGAAAGATTGAAGGTGGTAGGAGAAGGGGACGACAGAGGATGAGATGGTTGGATGACATCACCGACTCAATGGACATGAGTCTGAGTAAACTCCGGGAGTTGGTGATGGAAGGGAGGCCTGGCGTGCTGCAGTCCATGGGGTTGCAAATAGTTGGACACGACTGAGCGACCGAACTGAATAGACTGCGACATGGAACACCTTAAAGCTCCCTAAACAGAATTCTCTAACCTTTCCATTCTACCTAGGAAACCATCTCATGGAAAAGTCACCAAAGTTTTCTTTTAATGAGTTTCAAGTGAATAATATGGAATGGTTACACTCGCAGATCTGTGCTGTCTAATAAGATGTTTGAGGGCTAATTGTAAGGGAAAAATAAGACAATATATCTATTACATCTGTTTAAAATAAGTAACAGAGACACATATACAGTTTTAATTGGAAGCCAAGAGGTCTCTCGAACAATGATGTTGAATCAGAAAACTTAGGTGCTCATGGGTGTATTGTGGATTACCTGACAGATCCAGAACCTATTGACTGTGTCTCTCTGATTCTTTTTGCCTTTTTATACTTTTATACTATTTGTGGGGTTCTTGCGGCAAGGATACTGGAGTGGTTTACTGTGCTGCAGTCCATGGGGTTGCAAACTGTCAGACCCGAGTTAGCAGCTGAACAACAAGTCTGATTCCACTAGCAAACCCCTTCGTACACTCACCCTTACAAGCCACGTCTTAAGCAGCTGGGGTTGTTCAGATGTGTGATAGTTTCTGACTTCAACCTACAGAAGAAAGTCCGGTCTCAAGCATAGCAGGTTAGGAAATAAATTGAAGAACACAACGTTCCTCCCAGAGCATGTCTAGAAATCCCAGCACGTCCGCTGGGAGGCAGTCCTTATTGCAGAACACATGAAGGCCTGTAGATTCTGCAAGGGGAGTCTTTGTGCTTAAGTTGAAAAAATTTACATTTAAGCCCCAACTGTATCTCATCTACATTTTGATTATAAATATCACTTTAATTATAAAAATCAGAGATTGTGAATTAGTTGGTTATGTGGAAGATTAAAGATCAAACTGTACAAAGTGACATTCTCAAGAACATATTTATACAGCTTATTACTGGAAACTAAAGTTATATCCCCACATATACAGAATCATTTCTTCTCAGATTTTATTTTAACTTGAAAGAAAATACATCTTAAAACTTATCTGTATACAAATCACATTCTATTCTATACAATGGGGTATTGTAGTAACTACATGTGAAACATTTCAAGACTCTAAATCATTATCCTTTAAATATTTGCATGAAAAGTGACAAAATTCTTACTAGATGAATTGGAAGCATTTATTTACAACATAAACCTTTAAAACAGAACAGGAAGTAAAATGTAGACTGTTACATATTTTTAAACTTTTTTAGGTCACCAATCTCTCTGAGAAGTTGATGAAAACTAATGAAACTTTTTGCCTGGAAAATCCACATACCTATCTACAGACTGGGTATTCATGCAACGTGAGGTAATATTACTGTAGTAACTATTTTTTAAAAAGATAATCCATTTTACCTCTCACAAGAAAATATCATTATGTAACAAAAGAAATTTTAAAAATATTTATTAAATAAAACAAATATTGCAAACAGCATAATAGGTAAATGTATGAATTTTTTAAAAGCTGAGATAATGAATTTTGACATTTGAGACTGAAAATAAACCCAATGATGCTGTAGACAATCATGATACAGTCTGTTAGCATAGGTCATAAAGCAATCTTAAAGTTATTTGGCTTTAAGAAACTGACAGGAAAATACTTCTAAAATTACCCATTAGATTCCTGTCACATCCGATTACAATAGTAGGAGCTGGGCTTTTTAGACATTCATGGGAAATACACTAAGACAAAACATGGTGAAAGGAAAAAAGAACAAATTAGGAAATACCAGCTAGCTGAGGTTAAAAAGTTAGCATTTACTTCTGTAAACATTTTTATTTAAAAAATATTTCTTTTAGTTTTCTTTGAATTTTCCCTCCTGTATGTCTCACAAGGAAGGTGTGGAATGCTTTGTTTATAAAATTTGAAGTGGTCTGGTATGCTTAAAAATGAAGAGCATTCTAAAATGTCCTTTGTAGTTATCATGTTGAAACTTTTTTTTATTGTGCTATTTATAGCTTCAGGGTTTTCCTGGTAGCTCAGCTGTTAAAGAATCTGCCTGCAGTGTAGGAGACCCCAGATCGATCCTTGGGTTGGGAAGATTCCCTGGAGAAGGATTAGGCTTATGTAACCACCATTAAAATTCAACTGCAAAAGTTATTTAAAATTCAAGTTTAAAAGTCTTCTTTTTAACTTATGTACAAGAGCAAAAACTGGAAGAACATGACCAAAATTTAACAAAATAATCAACATTCACTACATCCAATTACTCTTTCTCAAACCATTGCTGCTGCCCTTTCTCAAAATAATCTCCACAGCAAACAACAAAAACTCCTTTCAGAAAAACTAATTCAACTATAAAGTTGAATTTTTAAAATTGACCCTTATTGATGTTCAGATTAAACAGCTGGTTTTAAATTTAAGAGTAAATATTCTTTGCTAACAAGAATAAAATTGCTTTAGTAATAAGTCTTTGCCACATAAAATTCTGTGATTACAAAAATAAAAACATTTAAGTATTTAATTACTAAAACACTCAAAAACATTTTAGTATTTATTCATCTTTATCAAACATTTTATGAAAATTTACTTTAAATTATATGCCACTGAATTAATATTTATATTCTTTGAAAGATACATTTAATAAACATTACTTATAAAGAAAGCTAACAAGTAAAATTAATGTAAATCTACTATAGTAGTACCACTTTATATTAGGTTTTTAAAATTAGATTGTAAAAACCTATGGGCAGCCCTAGTTTTTACAATTCATGTTATGACAGTTCATAGTTACAAAATGAAGTGTTCATATGTTTATTCTGCTTGAAAAGGTACCTGTTCCTAGTATTATGAGCCTGAATTAATGGATTAGCAGTCAACCAAATACCTGCAATACTTAATCATGGATTTTATTGAAACATGTTTTAGGCGTTAAGTTTTAAAAATAAAGTTATGAAACTTTTCATTGAAAGTTCAATGTCAGAATGATCATATATAGAGCCCAAAGTCAGTATGAACCATAAAGAATTTCTTCAATGTCTTCTATTACTAAAAACAGTACTTAGACTGAATGAAATGCTTCACAGGAAAAGACTGCTAGAATGAAAATACTAGATATATTTCATAAATTTCTACCAGGAAATACAGAAACAAATGCATAGAAGGCAAACAAAACACCCTCCAATCTTGAATTTGGCTTTTATTTTAAAATACATTTAGCATGAAACTACCATAGGACAGAAAATAATAAATCACAAAGAAATGGAATATTTTCAAATATTTTTAAGCTAGATATAAAACTTAATAAGATAGCAGAGACCCAAATTATAGGAAATAGTCCCTAAAATTCAATTCAGTAAACACATTTTGAAAGAAAAGTTCTTTGCACATTTTCCAACGTACCAGTATGTTCCTAAGTGCCTTGGTTTTCTGTTAACTAATAAGTAAAGGCTGTAAATTTAGTTACTTTACTTAGAATTATCAGATGCACTATTGTCAAAAATTACCATGTCTTTAAATTCTCAGAGTTATAAAAATATGAGCTCAAATAGTTATGTTGCCCAAAATAGAAACATCTTAAGTTGATATCTCTGGATAATCAGACAGATATTGCACTAAGTCAGTAATTCCATACCCGATGCTCATTTACATGGAAAGTTAATTCTCTTCTTTATGAAAAACTTAATACAAATAAATTTAATGTTAACCTAATTACAATTACACTTCAAAATATAAAGGCACGGACAGAATAAAGAATAGTTTAATATTTATACTCAAATTTTCCACTGTGAAAATAATAAAAGGTTGAAAAAAATAAGATCTAAAATTCTGATACTTTTAAATTTTGTAATTTACCGTTAAGTAGCTACTAAATGGGTATTAAAAATTAACACTGCTAAATCCAATCCCTTCCAAATAATTTAGAAAAATGGTTTGTTTATATATGAAACATGTGCATTGTCCCATCTATAAAGTTCAAGTACATTTCCATTCATTGGAATTATCTACCTGTAGTATAAACGATCAAGACAATGTACAAAAAATATATCTTGTTCCTGTAACTTACAATGCACAGAAAAATACCTATAAAAATGGAGATATTTATCCATTTAGGTTCCCAATAAATTAGTGAGAAAATTTAGCCCGTTCCACGTTTCTTTCTAAACAAAGGCTAAAGAATTGAAGGTGGTTTACTTCTAGCCCTGTTCGCTTGACAGATATTTTTTTAAATATTTGTCTGATTATATGTAACTTAAGATAACGTTAGTCTTATTTTTATATCACAGTATACATGGCATTTCTTAATTCAGCAACAGAAAGGCACAATTAGCAAGCAATAAAATTCAGTACCTGACTTATTAAACTAATGTCCAGAACAACTGCAAATAAAATACATTCAACACAGTGCTCAGAACTGGAAAACAAACAAAAAAAAAAGGAATTCAAAAACTAATTTTTTGGAAAATTTGGTCCATTAAAAATGCCTCCTATATTCAACATCATGGATAACATGAAAGATGATGGCAGTGTAAAAAGAGGCAGTAAATTAATATGTGGTAGCATATGAATTCTGGTCTAGTAATTACACAATTAGATTAGGAAATGGTTCCCATTGTAAATAAAAATTAAATATATCAGTTAATAACATACCTGTATTAAGTCCAAATACACAGGCACAACTGTTTGCATATTATTATTGATTTTATAATACACCCCCATGGTTCAAAAAAACTTAGGTATATTATTTTATATATAATATATATTAGATACATAATTTTATATTATGTTCCTTAATATATATTATATAACTTGAATCCGTAACAGCACAGAACTCTCCAAATATTACATAAACATTCCAAATGGTATTTATCATTTTCTCAATGTTGTAATAGCTCAGCTCACCTAAAACAATAACTGGATGTGCAGTGATAAAATGCACTGACTCTTAAGAATTTACTTAAATAATTATTTAAGTTAAATTCCTGCAAAAGCCTAACTCTGATTTGGCTTTTAACTAGAATATGGTTTTTAGATATCAGTAACTGATACCCTCCTTTCTTATCATAAACAGTATTTCTCCATCAAGAGATACCAATAAAGAAAAATATGTAAGGAACCAAAAATGTGATAGAGAAACCAACCATTCCATAGGTAATATACCGATAAGGAAGTTCAACTTCCATGTGCTGCCTTGCTTTTCGAATATCATCACAAGGTATATTGAAGATTTTACAGGCTAAAGGAATAGTGATCCTTTTCATTATATCTCTGACCACTAGTACAAATAACATCCCTATGAATATCCGCAATATGGCTTTTCCAAACAGAGTCACTGAAATGGGGTGCCTAGCTAAAGGTAATATATCCAGAGGAGGATCTAATAGTAGACCCATTTTATAGGTAAAATGAGATCCACATGCAATCCCTGCACCACTTCCCAGAATCTCAGCTGTGTCTCCCCGTGATGTACTCCAGGTGTCAAGAGTGAAAGAAAAGATCCCCAAGGCTAAATGAAGCCCAATGATGATTAATGGAGCGTATCTGTGAGTTTGGTTGAAGTTGTCAATCAGGTCCACAAATGGATAGAAGATAACTAAGATTAAAATGGTATATAGGAATCCGGCAATAACATCCTGAGAAAAGAAAAAAGCACAGTTGTTTAGTATAATATTTTTGTTTGGCATTTAAAGAATAGTATATATTTCACATTTCAAATGTTAACATACATTTTAAAATGTCACATTATTAAGCTTTATATAATATACAGTAGGTACTAAAACCATTACACTAAAAAGATTTATTGATAATAAAATGATTATGTTTTTATAGTTCTGCCCTTTTATAAGTTAATATAGATATGCTATACACAAATTTTATATTCAAATCCTGAACAATAAACTAGCTTAAAGTATGCAATTAGGATTTCTGAGAAAAGCAGTATACAGCTGACCCTTGAACAACCTGGATTTGAACTGTGTGGACCCGCTGAGCTGATTCTTTTAGTAGTAAACAGCAGTACAGTGCTACATGATTCCCGGTTGGTTAATCTGAGGATGCAGAGCCCTGATAGAAGAAGCTGTGGACACGGAGGAACCAAGTGAATGAAGGGCACACTACAATTATTGGTGGATTTTTCACTACACTGACCTCTAAGTTGTTCAAGGATCAACCAGGCTTATTTTAAGACTTCATCTTCATGTATTTAATATAATAATTACACATCTAAACACATAATTATTTCCATGACTAAAGAGGATACAAAGCCTATTTTTTCTTAATTCACTAAACAAATACTTACTGAGTACCTGCATATGCCTAATACTATTTTAGGGGCCAAGGATATATTGCTTAAAAACTGAGAAGATACCTACTGCCATAGAGCTTACATTTTAGTGGGGATGACTGACAATAACCATGTAAATAAAAAGTAGATAAATATTACCATTTTGGGTTGTTATAAAGCAACTAAAATAAGACAACGGGATAGGCCCAATTAAGAGCAATTAGGGAAATCTGTCTAAGGAGGTGACTCTTGAGCAGAGATCTGATTCCAAAAAAAGAGTCAGCCCTATCTTTAGCCCTAGGGAAAAGTGTCCCAGGTCGAAGAAATAACCAAGTACCAAGGTATTGAGGCAGAAGAGAACTTAGTGAGTTCAAGGAACTGAGAGAAATCCAGTGTGCCTCAAACAGTAAGAAAGAGAGATGTGACATGAGATCCAAGAGACAGACAGAGGTCCCCTTGTAGGTTAGGCAAGAACTTCATATTTTATTTCAAAAGCGACCGGAGGCCTGAAAGAAAGATTCCCAAGTAGGAGTGTAATAAAATCTGATTGATGTTTATAAAAGAACACTCCATCCACTGTGTAGAGAATAGATTATGGGGTAAAGTATGGAAGACAGGAGACCACTAGAGGCACAAGTGAGAGGCTGCTACAGTGATTCACTCTAGATGTGGTCCATATAAAGAGACATACATAGATAGATTTAGTAAAATATTTTAAAATTAGAGTCGACTAACTTCAACTTACTGATGATCTGAATGTAAGAGAGAAGCAAAGGGGATCAAAAATGACATCTAGTTTTATGTATGACAGAAGATGGTTTATTGGAGGAAATAAAGCTGTTATTAAAAGAAACTTCCTTTCCAAGTCATTCCTGACATGAACAAAACTATTCTGAAATTTTCACCTTTAAACAAACAAAACCAAACCCTGGGATTAACTATCGCTGAAAAATTTATCCAAAAACTCGCACACATTCACTGTCTCCACTTCCTTACTTCCTTATTTTTTCCTAAACTCGTCACTGTATTGAAACCATTCTTTTCATAGATACTAGTGACCTTTATGCTGCCAAAAACAATGGTTACTTCTCAATAGCATTCAATACAGTTAAGCAACAGAGTAGTGGCTTAATGTTTTTCTGTCCTAAGATTTTTTATTATTGTTATAATGTAACATTTGGTACATAGAAATCAAATACGTAGAGTGAACCTGAAATTACAAGAAGTACTTGGAATCTATTGGTATGCTGGTTACTAGTTCTATCTGCATGAACCTGAGTACTGACTGAACACCTGCTCTGAGTAGGACTGACATACACATTAGCATGTGTGAGACGGACAGCAGCTCGTGGGAAGCTGCCGCAGGGCACAGCAAGCTCAGCTCAGCGCTCTGCGATGGCTTAGGGCGCTGGGACGGTGGTGGGGTGGGAAGGAGGCTCAAGACGGAGGGGACCTATGTGCACTTACAGCTGATTGACTTTGCTGTACGGCAGAAACTAACACACACTGGAAAACAGTGTAAAACGATTACACCCCAGTTCAAAATATACACAAAAACTGTTTTATCACATATCTCCAAACAAAGCATTACCAAGTGTTGCTTCTTTCTGAGCTTTATAAAAATGTTAGGCAATATGTAGTCTTGTCTGATTTGCTTTTCACACTTAACATTAAACTCTTAAGATTCATTCATCATATGTAGTTTATAGGTCATTCACTTTCCCAAGTATGTAATATTTTGTGTGATTATATAACGTATTTATCTATTTTTCCCACTGATAGCCACTTAGGTTGTTTTCAAGTTCTGGATTAGTTCATTGGTTAGGGTTGAGCTTGAATGCTTTCTTAATTGGTATATATTCTTAAACCAACCAGGAATTTAAACAATGTTACTATGTTCTTTCTTTTGATGTTCCCTGTATGGGTCTAAAAAAGTTTCTCCAGGACACGTGCCTAGGAATGGAAAGGCGGAATCAAAGTATATGTGCATGTTCAATTTTATAAGCCAATAAAATAATCTCCAAACTGTTTATAGAAATTCAGGTTCCATCAGTTGGTATTTCTTGATGTTTAATTTGCATTTCTGTGATTATTAATTAAGCATTATTTCATAAGTCCATGGGCTATTCCTTTTATATGCAAGATATAATTGTTCTTTAGGGCAACTGTTACTTTGGATTTTCTTTTTCTTGTTGATTAACATGATTTCTTTAGATATATATGATAGCAGTTATATTTTTGGAAGTATATTTCAGTGTGACATAAAACATCCAATCTTGCTGTCCTCTACTTTTTTTGTATAGCTCTATAAATATTAAATTTAATTACTGTAAGACTCTATACAAATCTGCCTCCTTTTCTAATTGTTATTAATTATTTATGCTATTACCCTGGATAAAAAGGGTGTATTTAATTTCCATGCTACAGAACCAAAAAGAAGAATGACTGAATTCAGGACATAAACATGGTGGCTGTCATTGTGATACCAATTGAATGTACAACATTAAAATGTGTAACTAAGTGATTTTAAGCGTTACAGCACAAAATATGCGATAAAGAAAAGTTGATGTTAAAGGTAACAAAGAACTCAAAGTAGCAAATCTTCCAAAAAGAAAGCAAATAACTTTACTCAAATTAATTATAGATAACAAATCTGCTGTAAAAGTTAATAATTACATATAATTGAATATTCACAGTTATCAAATTTATGGTAGAAGATATCAAATACCATAAATTCAATAAAGATTTATTACATATCAAATCTGGAATTGCCTTCTTTTCATTTCTCCCAATCAGTATATAGAACTAGAGAGGCTAGTGATTGGCTGAGACTAGAATTCAAGACTTCTGTCCGCTCCTAGTATTGTTTTTTTTAAAAATTATAACATATTTCAGGTGTCCTGATTCTAATTCAACATGTCAGTGATGCCAACAGGGTTTCTAACAACAAAATGTATTACTGGAATGCATCATTCTTTGTTTTGTTTTATTTTTTATTTTATTGCATCATTCTTCATTATAAACAACTAGTAAGGATGTATTTTGAAATTTTTATCTTTAAAATTCAAATTTAATACATGTTCAGTATAGAAAAACTAGAAAATGTGGATAAAAAATAACAAGCAATTATTACTCAGAAATAACTACTATTAAAACTCTTAGTGTTTACTGTTCTGGATCTTTCTCCGTAACATGTTTTCAGGACTTTTGCTGTTGTTTGTTTAGTTTGATTCTTATATCTTATTATAAAAATGGGTTATGGAGGTACACGCTACTTAAGGATCTCATAATACTTTTCTAAAAAACTTTACACATATAGACAAATAAACTTTTAGTACAATTTTAGGTAAATGTAATTATAAATATTCATAATTTTACTAATGTAGAAATAAACTAGTAATCTGACAAGCACTTAGTTTGGAAATTTTTAAATGGCTTGTGTTTTAAGACATTTTCAGAGCTAGGTTTGATAGAAAATAACGGAAAAATGGAGGAAGTACTCCTCTACTTTTCTGGAGATTAAGGAAATCTACTTAGGAAAATGTGTGCATGCTCAGTTGCTCAGTCATGTCCAACTCTTTCGACCCCTTGGATTATAGCCTGCCAGGCTCCTCTGTCCATGGAATTTTCCAGGCAAGAATCCTGGAGTAGGTTGCCATTTCCTTCTCCAGGGGATCTTCCCAACCCAGGGACTAAACCCATATCTTCTACATTGGCAGGAGGATTCTTTACTACTGCACCATCTGGGAAGCCATTTAGTAAACTATGCATTAAAAATAAATTAAGTGTTGCTCTTTGTGTTGTAATAATAAAAACAAAGCATATGGGAAATACTGAATGAAGTGTTCCTTATAAATTATTTAGACTGCATTACTAGAACTTTCTTCTTAATGTTAATAAAGGTTGTAATACAGGAACATAATTTACAATGCTTGCAAGTCATCTGTGATTTTACTTTTGAAAAAGAATACACATAATAAAATTGAGTAGCCAGTAAGAATAAAACTGATAAACATATTCTATGGGACAGGATGCTTTTGAATAATTATGACTATGGTTGGGGAATTCCCTGGTGATTCAGTGATAAGGACTCCATACTTTCACTGCCCAGGCCCAGGTTCAATCCCTGGTCTGGGAACTAAGATCCTGCATCTCATGCAGTATGGCCAAAAGAACAAGAGAAAAAAAAAAAAGACTAGCTTATCAGACTTATAATTTAATAATACATCAATATTGTTTTTACTTCAGTTGATTGAAGAACAGATGTTATCCAGTATCAAAAACATGAACTGAATTCAGTTTGAATAATCAATCCACTACTATATATTTCCTTTGAACAACAGCATGTTTGAGATTATATATTCAGTATAAGAAGATTCTAATTCCTCTTTTATGATGATAATGAATCTAGGGATAATATTATCATTCTTAGCTCATAATCTTTTGGTAGTTTTTCAGGTGAGATATTGTTAATTGGGAGTGGAAGGGAATAACTGTAATGAGGCACAGAGATGGAAAACATTTTCTTGTGACTAATATTAGATTTGCTATAAAAAGGTGATAATTGGTCTATTAGAAAATTAGTACAGACTAGTCAGAAAGATAAAATTATATGTCAATTCATAATTTGCATTAATATAAATAATTATAAAAAATAAAACACAAATAGTTTGCTTCCTAACTTAGCATTTGGACTTTCATAAATTTACTAGTGAAGGGGCTGGAGGTAAATAATCTGAGGAAGAAACAGAAATCCAATATTTTTCAGCTATGAAATGAGATATTTTTATGAGTAGAAAATTCTAAAAGTCTTCATTTGTTAAGGACAAGAAAAATTTGATACAACCCTTTATAAATTTTTGGATTCCGTGAATTCATCCCTATCTCTCCATCTTCCTTCTGATTCTTTATCGTTCGAACTTTAGTATATGTGCTGCCGAAGCGAGCACATGATTCTTTATCTATAATATAATACATAATACCTTCACAAAGTGTTCTAAGAGACAACACACTGTACATGGGGGTAGAGTTATTTTTCTCATATTGCTTGTTGTCTAGTGGGGATGACAGAAAAATTAAAAAGCAACTGAAATTCAGCATAAGTCCTATAGCAGAATTATGCTCAAGATGTTCTGGGAGAAAGGCCACCTATCCAGTCTTGAGAAAGGAAAGATGGAGAAGGGAACAAGGCTTTAGGAGATAATATCTCCTGGTGAGTCATGAACAATGGATTTGATAGTTAGGCAAAGAAAGGGAAAACCGCAATGTGAAAATAAAAAGCACCCTCCACATTTGAGCAAACATAGGTCATTCAACATGGCATCATATCTGTGTTTTGAACAGTAAACTACAATAGGAGGCTAAACACTGGACGGAGCAGTGTCACACTTGACGTGGAGCTACTACTTAAGAAGCTGCTGCAGTACCCTAGTTAGAGATGGTGCGGGCCAGAAGTAGGGAATGTCAGTCAGATGAACAGGAAGGGAAGTGAGTAGGTATAGCTGAAAGATAGAGTTCCTGTGCCGCTGCTTTTGAAACTGAATTGCATTCTCAAAATAAAATATCTGATGTAAGCCCTAAAATACTGTTGGGAAAGAAGAAAACTAGAGTTTAATATTCAAAAACAAGTGGCACCAGAGCAGTTTTTGTTCATCTAATTTCTATTCACTGGGTTTTCACTTACAAGTAGAGCTCCTTGGTGTCTGTATTTACATTGTCAGTTTTGACTCAGCAGTAGGAAAGGCATAGAAGAAAATGAGAAAGAAGATAAAAGTGAACCTGGAAGGAGAGAGAACTGTTATCCTGAATAATACTTGGTTCTTGTGATTGCTGGGAACTGTTTCTGTGAAATATATATATTATAACTACTTTAAAACTTTGCAAAACATCCTGTTGCTATTTTTGCAAGAAAAAAAGATTTACAATAACTACATTTTCTCACTTAAGCTTCCAGTAGGTTTAAAAATGATTAAAAATTATAAAATTGTGTGTTGATTTTAGAAAAAACAAAGCAATATGAACACAACATTTTCCTTACCAGAATGGAGTGCATTCCCATGTAAATTCTACTTATGCAAACTAGAGAACACCAGCAGGGAATAAGAATCAGTCCATATGTGAGAGGATACTGAAGGGAAAAAAAAAGTAAAATTAGTTCGGTAAATCAGGTTAAATATAAACAAGCAGATAAAAACTCAAGGAGAACAAGAAGTATTGTGTGTTTACTTTCTGTTATATTTCCAGCACCTAAGCCTACGCATGGCACATAGTGGACATTCAAGAAATACTTTTGCATGAATGAACAAATAAATCAAATCTAATGTTTTTACAATCTTCATTGTGGGAACTGGCTCATTTTTGCTTCTTAGTAAAGACTCAATCACTGGCCTGCTACAGAAGAAAAACAAATAAAAGACATACTTTTACTATCACTACACAATGAAAGTGCCTCTGGAAAAGCACCTGACTCTGGTCCAGCTTAGTGTCATCGCTTCCCTGGGGAGGAGGCGTTATCTCCCTCTCACTTCCATCAGTGACTGCCGTTTGCCATTTCCCCATCTTCCTTTCAATGTTAAACACCATGTAATTTTTTGTCCACTAATGATTTCAAATAGCAACTATATTACAAAAAACTTTGGTGGGATATTGGAAGCAGAAAGCCATAAAGAGGGAAAAAACTTAAAATGCAGATGACTTTTAGTATCAGTTGGGCTTCCCTGACAGCTCAGTTGGTAAAGAATCTGCCTGCAATGCAGGAGACCCTGGTTCAATTCCTAGGTCGGGAAGATCCGCTGGAGAAGGGATAGGTTACCCACTCCAGTATTCTTGGGCTTCCCTTGTGGCTCAGTTGGTAAAGAATCTGGCTGCAATGTGGGAGACCTGGGTTCGATCCCTGGGTTAGGAAGATCCCCCAGAGAAGTGGAAAGGGGGATCTTTCCTACTCCAGTATTCTGGCCTGGAGAATTCTAGGGATTGTATAGTCCATGGGGTCGCAAAGAGGCGGACACGACTGAGACTTTCACTTTCACTTCAGTATCAATGGCACACCTCTAGTACTAACTAGAGGTGACTTTGAAGCTCCTAATACTAGAGGGAAGAAGGAAATGACTGATGGTTGGGCGTGTTTTAAGTTTGTAAACGAAGAAGAGGGGGCACATTTGAGAGTTTGTGCCTGATTACTTCAAATTTCCCAATGAAATTGAAGCCAAGATGGTTCCATTCATTAAGTATTCAAACTGGTTCAATAAGAAGTGAGGTTAAAAGAAAGGAGTAAGTAATGCTGCAAGAGTGGTCAAGATTTAGTACATAGTTGTTTTGATTTGATTTGTCTAGGGGCTTCCCAGGTGGTGCTAGTGATAAAGAACTCGCCTGCCTGTTCAGGAGACATAAGAGATGCAGGTTCGATCCCTGGATCGGGAAGATCCCCTGGAAGAGGGCATGGCAACCCACTTCCAGTATTCTTCCCTGGAGAATCCCATGGGTAGAGGAGCATGGCAGGCTACAGTCCATAAGGTCACAAAGAGTCAGATACAACTGAAGCAACTTAGCTCACTCACACTGCATTTACTATGGCCCAAATATTTTTTCTTGAATGTCTAAATACCTTGATTTTGAAAGCATCACACTCTTATTCCCCTTTCACCATCTGTTTTTTTCCTCTGTTTTCCACACAAGAAAACATTCCTCATTGTTCCTTAAACATTAGTATAATTAAGGGTTCTGGCCTTAGTAGTTACCGGCAGTTTCACCTTGTCTTCTATTACTCAGCATGCTGAAGACCTATGCATGTCCTTGGATTAAGAACCATTTAGCCAGCCTCTGCACATATCTCCAACTTGAGATCATTATGGAGTTAAACCCATCATACCTCAAACCCTACTCATCATCCAACCAACAAGACTTGTTCCTCCTCTCATTTTCCCTATTTCATTTGGAAGCATCATAATCTAAATGAGAAGTATGTATTATCCTTGATTTCTTCCTTATCCCTCATATTCAACCAATAATGAAGTCTTACTGATTTTACTTTCTGAATATTTCTTAATTCTGTCATCTCTTCACCCTACTGATACGGTCTTTTTCAGATCCTTATAGATCTTTTTCTAGGCTCCAGGTATTCCTTCAGATGTTTTCTGATATGCATGAGGAACCTGGTTAATGATGCAGTCAGACAAGTAACCCTGTAAGGAGGGTAAGTGCCATGATAGGGGGAGTCTAAGGGATGGATCTTTAAAGTTTCCCAAACTAAGTATGATTCACATTGTCTCAAAAGATGAGTAGGATTTAATCTTTACAGAAAAAAGAGAAGCACAGGGTAAAAATGATAGAGGACATTACAAACAGTAGGAGCGAGTGAAGAAAGGTTTATGTCTAAGAAGTTTTAAGTAGTGAGGTTTTCTAGGCGAATAAGTTTAAATTCTTACTGAGGAAAGGCAACTTAATAATAAAAATAAAATATACAAATTATATGATATGTAAATATATAAATTATACTTTATATAGAATATACAAATTATATAATAAATAATAATAAGTACTGTGGAGAAATAAAAAGGAAAAAGGTGCTAAAACAGTCCTCTGGAGAAGGAAATGGCAACTCACGCCAGTATTCTTGCCTTGAAAATTCCATGGACAGAGGAGTCTGGTGGGCACTAGTCCACAGGGTCACAGAGTGAGACACAACTGAGCCACTAAGTGTGCACACGCACATGCACGCACGCACACACACAGAGCTGAAACAGTAATGTTCATCAAATATTCCTTGTGCTCTTCTTGCAATGAGACTGGGGCCACGTGCCTGGTTTTGACCAATGAACTGGGAACAAAGGTGACGTGTATCACTTTTAATCATCCTATGAATGCTCTTTCCTACAGATGTGATACTGGAGGCTGTACGCTGAGCGTATCACCAGATGGGCAAACTTCCCTCACCCCGGGTCTCTGAGGTTCTAAGTGGATCAGAGTCGCGTGCTGACCCATAATGGATATGAAGGACAGATGAGAAAGAAGCTTTTGTTGTTCATCTGTTTTCAGGGTTAAATCATTAGTACAGCATAACCACATTTATCATAATTAAAACAGTAACAGCATAAGGAGTATGGGAGTGTATTGGGGGCAGGTTAAAGTTTTAGAAGATAGCCATTGTAGGCTTTATATGGACAAACTAAGATTTGAAGCAAGACTGGATGGAAGTGAATTGATCAACCAGATATCTGAGGAAAGAATATACATGAGGGAGTAGAAGCAGGAAGAACAAAGTCTCTAATGAGGAAACGACCAGCAAGGAGGCTTGTGTGGCCGGAACAGATAGGAGGAGAGGTGAGAGAGGTCCTGGCAACCAGAGCAAGCAGAGCCCGAGAGGCCTCTGTAAGAAATGTGACCTTGGGGAGCCACGCTGCAGAGTCCTGAGCAGAGCAGTGTCCTGAGACTGGACAGTGAGGGAGCAAGGGTGGAAAGGAAGACCAGTTAGGGGGCTGGTGCTATATTCCAGGTGAGAGACCATGACAGTGGCTTCCGCCTCTGTAGCAGCTACTCAGGTCTTAATTTTTTTTTTTCTTCACTAGCAAGGGGGGGTCAAAGAAGTAAAAATTATCACCACAACAACCATACAAGTCTCCTGTGATTCTTTCTTCTTTCTCTTTTTTTACTTAGACCCCATAAGGAAGTAAAAAATGTACAAAGTTATTGATGGGAATTATCTGTACATAACAGATAAAAGAAAAATTCATTTATTGATTCTTTAATACTGAATTTAACTTAATTCAGTTTTATTGTTCCTGCTCAGTAATGTTCCTTATCCCCTACCTTCAGTCCTAGCTTTTGAGAATGAATAAATGAATTTTTCTTTTATCTGTTATGTACAGAGAATTCCCATCAATAACTTTTTGTACATTGGAGAAGGCAATGGCATCTCACTCCAGTACTCTTGCCTGGAAAATCCCATGGATGGAGGAGTCTGGTGGGCTGCAGTCCGTGAGGCCACTAAGAGTCGGACATGACTGAGCGACTTCCCTTTCACTTTTCACTTTCATGCACTGAAGAAGGAAATGGCAACCCACTCCAGTGTTCTTGCCTGGAGAATCCCAGGGATGGAGAAGCCTCGTGGACTTCTGTCTATGGGGTCGCAGAGTCGGACATGACTGAAGTGACTTAGCAGCAGCAGCAGCAAACCACATTTGAAGGAAATCAGTCCTGAATATTCACTGGAAGGAATGATACTGAAGCTGAGACTCCAGTACTTTGGCCACCTGAAGCGAAGAACTGACTCCCTTGAAAAGACCCTGATGCTGGGAATGATTGAAGGCGAGAGGACAAGGGGACGACAAAAGATGAGATGGTTGGATGGTATCACCGACTCAATGGACATGAGTTTGAGTAAGCTCTGGGAGTTGGTGATGGACAGGGAAGCCTGGCGTACTGCAGCTCATGGGGTCGCAAAGAGATGGACACAACTGAGCAACTGAACTGAACTGAATACACATTTATTCAGGTTTACCATCTCTAAGGTAATTTAAATGGGAGAATGAGGAAAGCAATCAAGCTCGATGCAGAGGCATTTCTCCCATTCCAGTGTACCTTTAGGTACCTTTAGGGTAAGACAGAAACTTGGGAAAAGAACAAGTCATTTTTATTTTCATGATTGGTTGATGTTTTTTTAGCCATTAGTCTCCATCTTCAGAATATTTCCCTAGATTTCTTTTGTGGAAAGAAACATATTTGGGGGAAGACCTGATCCAGTTTGGATTACATGACTTCCACATTTACTCCCCAGAGAATAACAGAATTCAGTATAATTAGAGTATCAAAGCAAAGAAGTATCTTATCAAGTAATCTTTTAA
This sequence comes from Muntiacus reevesi, assembly GCF_963930625.1. Classification (NCBI taxonomy): domain Eukaryota; kingdom Metazoa; phylum Chordata; class Mammalia; order Artiodactyla; family Cervidae; genus Muntiacus; species Muntiacus reevesi. The sequence continues at coordinate 72,974,622 of NC_089255.1, forward strand.
CCAGATAAAAAAATACCACAGGTCTTAATGACAATAAAAAATAAACTAGATAAACTAGATAAAAGTAATACTCCTAAAGTGGGATTGTGTTGGGGGAGGAAGATGATGCATAATAACCAATTCATCTGGCAGATTTATTTAATATTTAAGAATATTCAAATTATAACTACCTTTTAATTTTATATTGAACTGTCTCTAAAATTAGGACTACTAATATTTTAGGACTACTGTCCTCAATTAGATATAACTGGAAAGAAAACAGATTCATGTGGAATTATACTTTCCTTAAAAATGACAGAATTTATTAGAAATATATAAAATATACATAGACCACTCTTTTTCAGGCATCTTTGTTAGTCCCCCCCTTAATTCACAACTCAGTATCAGTAAGCCCAATTCCCAATCTATACTCACTCCCTTACTGATTTCATACAGTCCCAAGGATTTATATACAAGCTATACGTTCATGACTCAAATTTCCATCTCTAGTTGGGACATTTCTATTGAATCTCAGACTTCTGTATCCAACTGCTTATGTGATCAGTGTCTAAAAGGCATCTCCAATGTAATAGGACTAAATCTGAAATCCCCAATTCCATCTCCACCTCTGACCAGCTTAAATTCCTGTGGTTATCTCCTTCCCACTAAAAGATTTCCCCATAGTTTCATTCCTCAGGCCAAATACCTTGTTGTTAATCTTGGCTTCCCCATTTGTATCCATCATACAACTCATTAAAAGTGGCAGTTATACCTTCAAAAATATATCTAGTTATTAATTATAATCCCCACTGTAACCACAAAGTATCAAAAAATATACATATAAGAGAATAAGAAGGGAATAAAAATAGTACACTGTAAAAAAACTCAAATGCAAAAGAAAACAGTAATGTAGGAAATTAGAAGCAAAAAGAGGCAAAAGACACACAAAAACAAATAGCAAAATACCAAAAGTCACTCCTTACAGGTAATTCCTTTAGATAGAAATGGTATAAACTCTCCAATGAAAGGCAGAGATTGGCAGGATAGATAAGGAAACATTGCTCCAACTCCGTGTGGCCTAAGAGACTCACTTTGGATCTGAGACACAAATAGGTTCAAAGTGAAAAAATGGAAAAACATTTCCCACAAACAGTATCCAAAAGGGAGAGCTAAGCGTCCTACTAAAACCAGACAAGACAGACTTCAAGCCAAAATTGTTAGCAAAGACAAAGGACAATATGCACTGATAAAAGGATCAACTCATTAAGAAGATATAACAATTATAAACATATTTGCACCAAAGCCCCAAAACAACTGAAGCAAACACTAACAGAATTGGAGAACTAGTTCGACAAGCCCGTCTCATCAGCATTGAAAACCCACTCTTCCACACAGCCTCTTTCCTAACACTTGGCAGATAATTTAAAGAACAGCCCGCAGCCTCTTGATCTTGACTCAGGATTACTGAAAGTTTAACATTTTTAATGTTGTGTAGTGTTTTGAAATGTGCAGGCCAGTCAGCACTATAAGAGAAGAATTTAATATTTTCCTTGCTCTGTGTAACATGGTTTCATTGGCTTTCAGTCTCACATCAATGCTGTCCACTATGGTTTCTTTTTTTTTTTAAACTGGTTATCATCTCATGAATCCATAAATTCAGCCACTTTCTCATGTTTTCCATAACTTCATCAGACACTACAAATACTACTTTTGCATTTCCAGAGTGGCCTTACACACACATGGGTGAATTTCCTCTTCTCTTTTCTGGATGTCCTATATTATTGATACATTAACATTGAACTCATAGCCAAAAGAACTGTAACTGATGCCTTAATGAATCTTATCTCACACATGTATATTTTCTTTGTAAAGTAGATTACAGCCTTCTCGTGTTTAGGGACACTAAATAGCACTTTATACCAGAATACCAGATCACCTTACCTGGCCTCCTGAGAAATCTGTATGCAGGTCAAGAAGCAATGGTTGGAACTAGACATGGAATGACAGACTGGTTATAAATTGGGAAAGGATTACATCAAGGCTGTATATTCTTACCCTGCTTATTTAACTTATATCCAGAGGACATCATGTGAAATGGCAGGCTGGATGAAGCACAAGCTAGAATGAAGACTGCCAGGAGAAATATCAATAACCTCAGATACACAGATGACACCAGCCTTATGGCAGAAAGCAAAGAACTAAAGAGCCTCTTGATGAAAGTGAAAGAGAAGAGTGAAAAAGCTGGTTTAAAACAACATTCAAAAAATGAAGATTGTGGGCATCTGGTCCCATCACTTCATATAGATGAAGGCAAATAGATGGGGAAACAATGGAAACAGTGACAGACTTCATTTTCTTGGGCTCCAAAATCACTGTAGATGGTGACTGCAGCCATGAAATTTTAAGACACTTGCTTGTTGGAAGAAAAGCCATGACCAACCTAGACAGCATATTAAAAAGCAAAGGCGTAACTTTGCCGACAAGTTTCCATCTAGTGAAAGCTATGGTTTTTCCAGTAGTCATGTATGGATGTGAGAGTTGGACTATAAAGAAAGCTGAGCACTGAAGAATTGACGCTTTTGAACTGTGGTGTTGGAGAAGACTCTTGAGAGTCCCTTGGACTGCAAGGAGATCAAACTGGTCAATCTTAAAGGAAATTAGTCCTGAATATTCATTGGAAGGACTGATGCTGAAGCTGAAACTTCATTACTTTGGCCACCTGATGGGAAGGACTGACTCACTGGAAAAGACCCTGATGCTGGGAAAGACTGAAGGCAGGAGGAGAACGGGACGACAAAGGATGAGATAGTTGGATGGCATCACCAACTCGATGGACATGAGTTTGAGCAAGCTTCGGGAGTTCGTGATGGGAAAGGGAAGCCTGGCCTGCTGCAGTCCATGGGGTCGCAAAGAGTCGGACATGACTGAGCAACTGAACTGAAACAGTAGTGTAGTTTGGGGACCATTCCCTGGTGGCTCAACTGGTAAAGAATCTGCCTGCAGTACGGGAGACCTGGGTTCAATCCCTGGGATGGGAAGATCCCCTGGAGAAGGGAATAGCTACCCACTCCAGTATTCTAGCCTGGAGAATTCCATGCACAGGCTACAGTCCATGGAATAGCAAAAGTGGGACAGGACTGAGTGACTTTCACTTGACTTTAAACAGTAAAACCATCATTAAAAGCACAAAAACTTGAAAAACACTGCACTGAACAGAGCAAAAAGGACTGTCTGCAGTAAATAATAGCTGAAACAAGAAAGCAGGTTGTTGCCTTGTTCATCCTTGCCTGGGAACATGTATGCCAGGTGACTCAAATTTTTCACATTCTGCACATGTCTGAATGTACTGATTCTTGGGTAACAAATTTTACTGCATGGGCTAAGTTTACAAACAATCCATGAATAATGAAGATCAACTATATGAAGAAACTAAACTACTCTTAAATAACCCTAGGCCAAATAAGAAATCACAGGGAAATTATAAAATAGGGACAAATAGAAACTAAACACAAGATAATACAAATCATGTAATACAATGAAAGCAGCATTCAGGGGGAAATGTACATCAGTGGAGTCCTGCATTAAAACAAAAGAAACTAATCACAACTCTACAGTGAGGACTAGAAAAAGAAGAGCTAACTAAACGCAAAGTGAGCAATAGAGGGAAGTACTAAAATGATAAGGGTGGGAAAATATGAAATACAGGGCAGTAAAACAAGAGAATCAACAAAACTGAAAGTTGTTTCTTTAAAAAGAATAAGACTGGCAAAACTACAGCCTAGCAGAAAAAAAAAAATGCAAATAACTAAAACCAGAAATCAAAGTGGAAACATTACTACTGATCTTACAGCAATAGAAAGGATTATAAGAGAAAACTATGAACAATTAATATGCTAACAAATTAAGATAACCTAGATGAAATTCACAAATTCCTAGAGAAACACAAATTACCAAAACTGACTCAAGAAGAAATATAATCTAAACAAGAAACTGAATCAGCAATCAAAAACCTCCAAAGAAAAACCTAAGTCCCAACAGTTTCACTGGTGAATTCCACCAAACATTTATTTAAAGATGATTCAATGTCAATATTTCTCAAGTTCTTAAAAAAAACAGAAGCATAGAGAATACTTCCTCACATGCTATGAGGCCTGTATTACTCTGATACCAAAACCAGAAACGACAGCACAAGAAAACTACAGACCACTAGCCCTTGTGAATACTAAAGCAAAAATCTTCTACAAAGTATTAGCAAACAAAACCTAACAGCACATTAAAAGTGTTACACACCATGATCAAATGGATATTTATCTCAGAAATACAAGGGTGGTTCAACAAAAAAATCAGTGTCATACACATTAACAGAAGAAAGTAAAAACACAGCAAAATAAACACATGATCATCTCAACGGATATAGAAAAAGCATTTGACAAAATTCAACACTCCCTCACAATAAAAGATCTCAAAAACTAGGAACAGGAGGGAATTTTCTTAACATGATATAGGGCACTTATGAAATATCCACAGATACTATTACATTCAGTGGCTGAAAGGTCCCGTCCAGCTTGCCTGCTAAGATTAGGAACAAGACAAGGATGTCTACCTCTCACCATTGGTATCTAACATTGTATTGTAGGTTCTAACCAGAGCAGTTAGGCAAGGAAAAGAAATTTTAAAATATCTAAATTAGGAAAAAGTAAAACTATCTCTACAATGTGGGAGACCAGGTTCAATTCCTGGGTAGGGAAGATCCTCTGGAGAAGGAAATGGAAACCCACTCCAGTCCTCTTGCCTGGAAAATCCCATGGCTGGAGGAACGTCCTATGCTACAATCCATGGGGTCGCAAACAGTCGGACACGACTGAGCAACTTCACTTCACTTCAAAACTATCTTTATTCACAAAGACAGGACCTTAAAAACAGAAAATCTCAAAGAATCTACAAAAACTACTGGAGCTGAGAAATGAATTCAGCAAAGTTGCCAGGTACAACAAGATCAATGCACAAAAAAGAGTTTTATTTCTACACATCAGCAATAAGTAGTCTGGAAAGGAAAGTAAGAAAATAATTCAACTTATAATAGCACCCAAAAGAATAAAATACCTACAACACTTTACTAAAAGAAATGAACAACACTTATCTTTGACACAGGCTACATTTATGCATTAAGATATATTCTGTATACATTCTATATATACACATATACTACAAATACTTATATGTACTTAAAATAATAGTATTTATTTTCACTATTGTCTAGTGTCTACATATGATAGGCAGTCAATAAATACTTGCTAAATGAAGTAAACATAAGCCTTTAGCCACTTACAGTACCTCATTCAAGATAACCTGGGGTGAAAGTGCTGCGCTCAATATGCCAGCAAATTGGGAAAACTCAGCAGTGGCCACAGGACTGGAAAAGGTCAGTTTTCATTCCAATCCCAAGGAAAGTCAATGCCAAAGAATGCTCAAACTACCGCACAATTGCACTCATCTCACATGTTAGTAGAGTAATGCTCAAAATTCTCCAAGCCAGGCTTCACAATACGTGAACTGTGAACTTCCAGATGTTCAAGTTGGTTTTAGAAAAGGTAGAGAAACCAGAGATCAAATTGCCAACATCCGCTGGATCGTCAAAAAAGCAAGAGAGTTCCAGAAAAACATCTATTTCTGCTTTCTTGACTCTGCCTAAGCCTTTGACTGTGTGGATCACAATAAACTGTGGAAAATTCTAAAAGAGATGGGAATACCAGACCACCTGACTTGCCTCTTGAGAAACCTATATGCAGGTCAGGAAGCAACAGTTAGAACTGGACATGGAACAACAGACTGGTTCCAAATAGGAAAAGAAGTATGTCAAGGCTGTATACTGTCACCCTGCTTATTTAACTTCTATGCAGAGTACATCATGAGAAACGCTGGGCTGGAAGAAGCATAAGCTGGAATCAAGATTGCCGGGAGAAATATCAACAACCTCAGATATGCAGATGACACCATCCTTATGGTAGAAAGTGAAGAGGAACTAAAATGCCTCTTGATGAAAGTAAAAGAGGAGAGTGAAAAAGTTGGCTTAAAACTCAACATTCAGAAAACTAAGATCATGGCATCTGGTCCCATCACTTCAAGGCAAACAGATGGGGAAACAGTGGAAACAGTGGCTGACTTTATTTTGGGGGGCTCCAAAATCACTGCAGATGGTGACTACAGCCATGAAATTAAAAGATGCTTACTCCCTGGAAGGAAAGTTATCGCTTACTCCCTGGAAGGAAAGTTATGACCAACCTAGATAGCATATTAAAAAGCAGAAACATTACTTTGCCAACAAAGGTCCGTCTCATCAAGGCTATGGTTTTTCCAGTGGACATGTATGGATGTGAGAGTTGGACTGTGAAGAAAGCGGAGTGCCAAAGAATTGATGCTTCTGTACTGTGGTGCTGGAGAAGACTCTTGAGAGTCCCTTGGACTGCAAGGAGATCAAACCAGTCCATCCTAAAAGAGATCAGTCCTGGGTGTTCATTGGAAGGACTGATGCTGAAGCTGAAACTCCAATACTTTGGCCACCTGATGCGAAGAGTTGACTCATTGGAAAAGACCCTGATGCTGGGAGGGATTGGGAGCAGGAGGAGAAGGGGACGACAGAGGATGAGATGGCTGGATGGCATCACTGACTCAATGGACATGAGTTTGAGTAAATTCTGGGAGTTGGTGATGGACAGGGAGGCCTGGCGTGCTGCGATTCATGGGGTTGCAAAGAGTCGGATACGACTGAGAGACTGAACTGAACTGAACCTGGGGTTAAAAGCCATGGTATCACTCAATTCCTGACCTCAAACCTGGGCTGTGTCAGACTTTATTTCTAATGAGAGCATCTCTAGAATTCACCATGATAAACTGAAATCTGAAAATCCTGTTAAGTAAACCCAGGTTTACTGGTTTACTGGTTCCAAATAGAGAAAGGAGTATGTTAAGGTTGTATATTGTCACTCTGCTTACTTAACTAATATGCAAAGTATATCATGTGAAATAGCAGGTTGGATGAACCACAAGCTGAAATCAAGACTGCCAGGAGAAATATCAATAACCTCAGATACGCATGTGACACCAGCCTTATGGCAGAAAAGCAAAGAAGAACTAAAGATCATCTTGAGGAAAGTGAAAGAGGAGAGTGAAAAAGCTGGCTTAAAACTCAACATTCAAAAAATGAAAATCATGGCATCTGGTCCCATTAATCATGGCAAACAGATGGGAAACAGTGAAAGACTTTATTTTCTTGGGCTCCAAAATCACTGCAGATGGTGACTGCAGCCATGAAATGAAAAGACGCTTCTTCCTTGGAAGAAAAGCTATGACCAACCTAGACAGCATATTAAAAAGCAGAGACATTACTTTGCCAACAAAGGTCTATCTAGTCAAAGCCACAGTTTTTCCAGTAGTCGTGTATGGATGTAAGAGTTGGACTATAAAGAAAGCTGAACACTGAAGAATTGATGCTTTTGAACTGTGGTGTTGAGGAAGACTCTTGAGAGTCCTCTGGACTGCAAGGAGATCAAACCAGTCCATCCAAAAGGAAATCAGTCCTGAATATTCATTGGAAGGACTGATGCTGAAAATGAAGCTTCAATAGTTTGGCCATCTGATGTGAAGAACTGACTCACTGGAAAAGACCCTAATGCTGGGAAAGAATGAAGGCAGGAGGAGACGAGGATGACAGGGAATGAGATGGTTGGATTTCATCACCGACTCAATGGACATGAGTTTGAGCAAGTTTTGGGAGTTCGTGATGGACAGGGAAGCCTGGCCTGCTGCAGTCCTTGGGGTCGAAAAGAGTCAGACATGACTGAGCAACTGAACTAACTAACTAAACTCAGGAAAGGGAATTTCCAATACTTGTTTTAGAATAAACATTATTAGGTAAGGATTCTGTAGCTTAGGCTTTTAAAAGTAGTATATACTTTTTAATACAAAGCAAGTTGCATAGAAATATAAAAACCTCTTCATTCAATAGCACATTATAAACTATATTTTCTATACTAAAAAGAAAAACAAATAATAAAAAAAAAGTAATTAAATTAGCATGTTTTCTTTCATGGTACTTTCCACTGGTAGACTAATGAAGGTAATCGTTCCTGGTAACTCAGCAGGTAAAGAATACTGTCTGCAATGCAGGAGATCCCGGTTCCATCCCTGGGTCAGAAGTTCCCCTGGAGAAGGGATAGGCTACCCTCTCCAGTGTTCTTGGGCTTCCTTTGTGGCTCAGCTGGTAAAGAATCCATCTGCAGTGCGGAGACCTGGGTTAGATCCCTGGGTTGGGAATATCCCCTGGATGAGGGCATGGCAACCCACTCCAGTATTCTTGCCCAGAGAATGCCATCGGCAGAGTAGCCCGTGGGCTTCAGTCCATAGTGTCACAAATAGTCAGACATGACTGAAGCAACTTAGTATAGCATAGCATAGCATACACAGGCTATAAACCAGGAGATACTGGAACATATCCAGGGACGTAAAACAAGGTGCAAAAATTTCATGGTCTAAAGGTACTAAAATCATAGTCTGTTCTCTGATCACTGTGGAAATATGGGAGAAATCAATATCATAAGATACTTGGAAAAAACCCACGAATTTTCAAGTGAAATGTGACATTTACCAAGAGAGATCTTTGATGTAGCCATTGAAAGTCTCAATAAAGTTAAAAGACTGAAAAAACTCAGAGGGTGGCTGCAGAGAAGAAAGCATTTAAATAATAAATTAATATCAAAAAGAGAAACTATTATCAAAGGTACTTTAAAAACTCCATGTATTTGAAAATTAAATGTCTTTTAAATGATAGGTGTATCTAAGAAGCTATAACAAGGAAAATTAGAAAATATTTGTAACAGAATAAAAATGAAAGAGAATTTATCAGAATTTCTTGCATGGAGCTCAGTGCAACTAAATACAATGTGAAATCTGGCTTACAGTCTACGGGAACTTGAATAGAATTTGTATTCTGCTGTCATGTGAGAATTATATAAATCTTAACTATGCTGATTGGATCATAGGGCTTTTCAGGTCTACTATATCCTTCTACTTTTCGGTCTATTCATTCTACTAAGTTTTGAGATTTTGATATTGAAACTCCAACTAATAATTCACCTACTTAAAACTTGTTATACATAGTGGAGGTATATTTTCCAAGTCTCTTGTAAATGTGTCATCATACTGCAATAAATTTAAAAAATTAAAAAAGAAAAAAAACAAGGGCTATGTATCACAGGCAGACCATAGTCTTGCAGATAGTTAAGATGAAATACAAATTACTAATTCTCTCTGCAGAAACCAGAGTAGAAACAAAAGAGAAAAAAAGAGTAAGCCCAGTTTTGCAGGCAGTTTCCAATTCATTAATTCATTCTGATTTTAACCTATCAAATAAGTTTTCATCTAATATAGCCTATTTGCTTACAAGGTGCCAGAAAATTTCTCCAGTGCCTAAATTTCTCCTAATATTACAGATTCTGTTGAGATTTTTTTTTTTTTAATTTCTAATTCAAATCTTCACAGTTGGGAACAAATCTGGTCTGGGCTGACAACAGCACTTGGGAGAGTAAGTGGAGTAGCAGAATTTAAGTACGTGTACTGAGAACTTCCAGGTGTACACTTCCTTGGTGGCTCAGAGGGTAAAGTGTCTGCGTGCAATGCGGGAGACCGGGGTTCAATCCCTGGGTCAGGAAGATTTCCTGGAGAAGGAAATGGCAACCCACTCCAGTACTCTTGCCTGGAAAATTCCATGGACAGAGGAGCCTGGTAGGCTATAGCCCATGGGGTCGCAAAGGGTTGGACATGACTGAGCGACTTCACTTTCACTTTCACTGAGAACTTCCAGGTGTCCAAACTGGATTTAGAAAAGGCAGAGGAACCAGAGACCAAATTGCCAACATCCGTTGGATCATAGAAAAAGCAAGAGAATTCCAGAAAAACATCTGCTTCATTGACTACACTAAAGCCTTTGACTATGTGGATCACAACAAACTGGAAAATTCAAGAGATGGGAATACCAGACCACCTTTCCTGCCTCCTGAGAAACCTGTATGCAGGTCAAGAAGTAACGGTTAGAACTGGACACAGAACAATGGACTGGTTCAAAATTAGGAAAGGAGTATGTCAAGGCTGTTTACTGTCACTGTGCTTATTTAACTTACACACAGAGTACATCATGTGAAATGCCAGGCTGGATGAAACACAATCTGGAATCAAGATTGCTGGGAGAAATATCAGTAACCTCAGATATGAATGATGACATCACCCTAATGGCAGAAAGCAAAGAAGAACTAAAGAGCCTCTTGATGAAGGTGAAAGAGGAGAATGAAAAAGCTGGCTTAAAACTTAACATTCAAAAAATGAAGATCATGGCATCCGGTCCCATCATTTCATGGAAAACAGATGGAGAAACAATGGAAACAGTGACAGACTTTATTTTCTTGGCTCCAAAATCACTATGGATGGTGACTATAGCCATGAAATTAGAAGAAACTAAATCCTGTCTAGTGAAAGCTATGGTTTTTCCAGTAGTCATGTATGGATGTGAGAGGTGGACCATAAAGAAAGCTGAGCGCCAAAGAATTGATGCTTTTCAACTGTGGTGTTCTCGATTCTTGAGAGTCTCTTGGACTGCAAGGAGATCAAACCAGTCAATCCTAAAGGAAATCAATCCTGAATATTCAATGGAAGGACTGATGTGAAGCTGAAGCTCCAACACTTTGGCCACCTGATGGGAAGAGCCGACTCACTGGAAAAGTTCCTGATGCTAGGAAAGACTAAAGGCAAGAGAAGGGGACAGGAGAAGGGGATGACAGAGGAAGAGATGGTTGGATGGCATCAATGACTCAACTGACATATGTTTGAGCAAGCTCCAGGAGATGGTGAAGGACAGGGAAGCCTGGCATGTTGCAGTCCATGGGGTCACAGAGTCAGACACTACTGAGCAACTGAACAACAACAGCAATTTTCAAAATGCAAAAGGCATTGTAATAGAAAACTCAAACAGGATATTTTTCTACCCTAAATTTTTTCTACCCTAATGTATACCCTAAATTCCATTCTAGGCATATGTTAGAAGAAATGCATGTGGGTTTGTTCTTTACTTAGATATTAATAAATAATTTAACATACAATTAACTCTGTACCAGGAACTATTGTAAGAGCTTTACAAATATTGCTTCCCTGGTGGCTCAGACAGTAAAGTGTCTGCCTGCAATGCAGAAGACACAGGTTCAATTCCTGGGTCAGGAAGATCCCCTGGAGAAGGAAATGCAACCCATTCCATTACTCTTGCCTGGAAAATTTTACGGATGGGAGGAGCCTGGTAGGCTACAGTCCATGGGACTGCAGAGTAGGACATGACTGAGCGACTTCACTTTCTTTACAAATATTAGTTCATTTGATCATCAGAACAATCCTAAGGGGTAAGTGTTCTAATTTAAATGAAACGCCTCACAGAGAGGCCCCAAATCAAATAGGTATTAAGTTACAGATGTGAGATTCAAACACTGGAAATCTGATGCCCAAGTCTGAACTCTTAACCACTATACTATGCTGCATAAAGTGTGTTATTTTTTATTTTTTAATGTATCCAGCAACTCTTTTATTTATTTCTTGGCTGCTCAGCATGTGGGATCTTAGCTTCCCAAAGAGGGATTGAACCCCGGTACCCAGCAGTGGAAGTGTGGAGTCCTAACTACTGGAACTCCAGAGGATTCCCCAAAGTATGTTGTTTAATTCCTTGTATCACCAGGATCAAAAATATCATGGATATATTTTACTTGATTTTTCTTAGAATGGAGAAAAATTAAATTTCACTTAATTACAGGTAGAAAGGATATCTTATACTGATTTCATTCCCCTCTCTTTACAAAACAAGAAACAGAGCCAGGGATGCTACATAACATTTAAGTACTACATTCTAGCAGCCTATTCTGATGCCTCTTGCAATTTACCATCCATGTTACTTTATACTTTTATCACTATACAAATAGGTTATAATTTCAAGTTTGGTAAGGGTTCCTAGTTTCCATTTTCTTCTTAGAGAATGTTGAGCTTTATCTGCTAAATCTAAGTATTTCCTCTAAAAAGAATATTAGTTCAGTTGCTCTGTCGTGTCCAACTCTCTGCGACCCCATGGATTGCAGCAGGTCAGGTTTCCCTGTCCATCACCAACTCCAGGGCTTGTTTGAACTCATGTCCATCAAGTCGGTGATGCCATCCAACCATCTCATCCTCTGTTGTCCCCTTCTTCTCCTGCCTTCCATCTTTCCCAGCATCAGGGTCTTTTCCAATGAGTCAGTTCTTCACATCAGGTGGCCAAAGTATTGGAGTTTCATCTTCAGCATCAGTCCTTCCAATGAATATTCAGGACTGATTTCCTTTAGGATTGACCGGTTTGATCTCCTTGCAGTCCAAGGGACTCTCAAGAGTCTTCTCCAACACCACAGTTCAAAAGCATCAATTAAAAAAAAAGAACGTTTTAGAGCTTATCAAAAAAGACGAAAAGAGGGAATTCCCTGGCAGTTCAGGGGTTAAGACTTTAAGCTTTCACAGCAGAGAGTGTGGGTTTGATCCCTGATCAGGGAACTTGATCCCTTGCAAGCTGCACAGCCAAGAAAACCAGAAACAACAAAATGTGACAGAAAAATTTACAAATCCTTCAAATTTTCAAATTAATAAGAATTAACTAAACTCGAAACAGATTACATGATCTCCTAGATGTTTCTCATTTCATAACACTATCTAATCTTTTCACTGTAAACCCTATCATGGAACACTTATCTAAACACTTCCTTCAGTTATTCTACCAAATGGTTTTACTCTTACTGATATGCTTTCCTTAAATATTTATCACACATAACCAGAATTATTTTTTATATTAGGATATTTCCATTCCCATTCACTGAAGTTGGTAAGTCAATATAATTACTTATTAATACAATTAAAAAGCAGTTATGAAAACTGTCTTTAGTAGAACTCAAAAATTTTTAAAGTAACTTAAACATAGGACAAAGGCAAGCAACAAAAAATTTATATATTTTCAATTTAAGGAATGGAGAGTATTTATGTAAACAACAGAGGACAAGAATAAAACATTAATGATATACTCATATATCATATATGATATTGTTCTCATACACTGCTAGTGGGGTAAAAATTGAGGCAACCTTTCTGGAAAGCATTCTGTCAATATATAAAAGCGCTCTAAATATTCATATACATTGAATCAGTAACCTTTCTCCTAGAACTTTTCACTAAAAAAATAGAAATGAGGGCAAAGATTATATATAAGTATGTTTACCATAAAATTATATATAACACACAACAATGAATAAATCAGTATTTACTCTCCGTAGTGTTTAAAAATATCAGTTTTGGGGAATTCCCTGGCTTTCCAGTGGTTAGAACTCAGTGCATTCACTGCCGAGAGCTCAGTTCAATCCCTGGTTAGGGAACTAAGATCCCACAAGCTCCACAGCAATGCCAAATAAAATTACACAGACCCAGATCTAGTGACTTACTACATACATTTTTGGGACTCTAAAAATGCAAATAACAGATATATATATAATTATCTCGAGGGGAAAAAAATAAATACATTAGAAAGATTTAGAACACCAGGGCAGAATGAGGCTAAGTTTCAAGAAGAAACTGGAATTATAAACCGGACAGTCACAGGGCGATCTCTTCTCTTTACATATCCACTTCATTCTTTTCCTGCAGACCATTTTCTCTCTTCTTCAGTCCACAGGGTAGATGAAGGTTTCTGAATTTACTGCTTCTTCTCTCAGGAAACCTGCCCAAATAGTAGTCTTCTGAGTTTCTGCTGGGCAACATCATGTAGAGAAAAGACGTGAGCCCTATAGGTGAGGGAGCCTTTAGAGGGCTGGGAGCTAGACAGACCCCATGAAAGGTGCTTACTTCTTCAGGTGTGGGACCATGGGTTACGTTTCATAGCCTCTTTGTAATGCAGTTTCCTCATTTGTAAATAGTATCAACAGGAACGGCAGCCCTATCATACAGAAGTAGTCTTCAGGAATATGAAAATATTTCATTCACTAATAATGTTTTCTAGGAACTTTTACTGATTGAAAGTTTATGACAAAATGTATTAGTCAGAACACTTTAGAGAAAAAGAACCAACAGGATGTGTATGTACACATACACATTGAGATTTACTACTGTAAAGAACTGGCTTTATTGTTGGGTTTTTTTAAGCATTACGGAGGTTGGCAAATCCAAAACCTGCAGGGTAGGCATGCAGCGTGGAGGCCCAGGGAACCTGATTAGCTCAAATTCAAAGGCAGTCTGTTGACAGAATCCCTTCTTCCTTGAGGGGGATGTTGTGTTCTTCAGTTGCTGTCATTTCCAGTTCTTTGCAACCTCATGAACTGCAGTACCCAGGCTCCTCTGTTCCCCACTAACTCCTGAAGTTTGCTCAAATTCACGTCAATATATTGAGTCAGCGATGCTATCTAACCATCTAATCCTCCGCCACCCCCTTCTCCTTCTGCCTTCCATCTTTCCCAGCATAAGGATTTCTTCCAAAAAGTCAGCTCTTCTCATCAGGTGGCCAAAGTTTTGGTACTTCAGCTTCAGCACTAGTCCTTCCAATGAATATTCAGGGTTGACTTCCTTTATGATTGACTGTTCTGATCTCCTAGGAGTCCAAGGCACTATCAAGAGTCTTCTTCAGCACCACAATTGGAAAGGATCAGTTCTTCGGTACAAGGGGAGACAGTGACAGACTTTCTTTTCTTGGGCTCCAAAATCACTGCAGATGGTGACTGCAGCCATGAAATTAAAATTGGTCTTTGGAAAGAAAGCTGTGACAAACCAAACAGCAGAGACATCACTTTGCTGACAAAAGGTTCATATAGTCAAAGCTATGATTTTTCCAGTAATCATGTACAGATGTGAGAGTTGGACCATAAAGAAGGCTGAACACCAAAGAACTGATGCTTTCTTTTGAGGACGGTAGTCTTTTTTTCTCTAAAGGTCTTCTCCTGATTGGATAAAGCCCCACCTACATTACAGAAGGTTATCTAGTGGCTCTTCATATCAGGTGGCCAAGTATTGGAGCTTCAGCATCAGTCCTTCCAGTGAATATTCAGGGTTGACTTCCTTTAAGATTGACTTGGTTTGATCTCCTTGCAGTCCAAGGGACTCTCAAGAGTCTTTTCCAGCATCACAATTAGAAAGCATCAATTCTTCGGCACTCAGCCTTCTTTATGGTCTGTCACCTTCTTTCTCTGTCATCTAAAAATATCCTCACAGAAACATCTAGAATAGTGTTTGACCAAAAATCTGGGTACTGTGACCTAGCCAAGTTGACACATAAAATTTACCATTACACATTAATTAAATAAAGAATAAAGTCCATACATAGCATGGTCCCAATTGTTTCAAAATTGTAAGGAATAAAGTTAATACTAGCTTTGTCCTGTTCTCCTGTTTTCCAAATCTTCTATAAGGTTCAGTAGTCATCCTTTTAATAGTATCAACTTATATCAAATTACTTTTCTTCTCCAGAATACCCCCTTTTCTTTAACTTATAATTTATAGTATATTCTTTTTATGATATTGTCCAGTCTATACTTCTCTCTTCTGGGAACACCCCACTTAGACCCAGCAATGTCACCCTGGAAACATGTTCACACTGGGTGATGCTGTTCTCTGGACCACAGCTACTGGATCAGACACCTGGCTCTAGAGAAGCAGACCCACTGGCCAAACTAAGCTGATTTGGTTCTTTTTCCTAACAGTAGTTTGAAATAAAGTGAGAAGGTCAGTCAGTCTCTGTTATATGTTTGAATTCAGAAATGATGCAGAACTAGGGATGAGGCTGACAGACACATGCCAAAGCAGAGATAGAGAAGAAAGCAGCAGAACTAAGAGGCCATGCCGCCTCAAGAAACAAAGATGGATGGCATGCCCTTACTTCTGATAGTATTCCAGAGCTTAGCTCCAGTCCCTCAGGAGACCTTGTAGCACTTCATCCTTGACTTCCATGAAATTCCTGACTCTAGTCTTCAAATAACCTTTTTTTTTTTTTTTTGCTTAAGATAGTTCTAATGGGTTACTAGAACACTGTACACCCCTCCCCACCCCCAGCCTTAGTTAGACAACCCCTAAGATATCTTCTTACCTCTCAAACTGCTACTTATCAGATTCTGTTCCAGATTTCTTTCACTCTATCCAGTCCTTAAATATTAATGTCTTTAAAGTTTTTTTCCTACTAGACCCTCTATGCACTCTCTCAGAACAATACCATCCACTCTCATCACTGTGTTCTGCAAATACATGTTGATGACCAAACCTGTCCAGGTCTCTTTCACATACACAGCTGCCTCCCAGATGTTTACAAAGGGCTGTCTTACAGACACCTCCATCTCAACATATCTAAAACAGAATTCATCTCCTCCATGCTCCTACTCCTTTCCCTAAAGCTGACCTGATTCCAATATTTTCTATTTCTAGAAATCAAACTACTGTTTCTCGTCCTTCCAAATATCTGGAAACCTGGGAAGAATGCTTCACTCCATTTTTTTCTCTTTACAGACACATTTAGTTAATCGCCAAGCCTTGCCAATGCTGTATCTGTAATCTCTCTCAAATTCACACATTTCTCTCTTCTGCCACTATGTAGGTCAGGGGCCAGTAAAGTCTTTTTCTATGGAGAGCCAGAAAGTAACCCTCTTGGCCTTTGTGGACTCTACAGTCAATGTCCCAGCTCCTCATCTGTGCTGTTCTAGCACAGAAACACCAGGGACAACACACAGATGAACTGACGGGCCTGTGTTCCAATAAAGCTTTACTGGGTAAGCCACGAAAATTCTGAATAATATAATTCACATGTGTCCTAAAATCTTCTTCTCCTTTTGACTTTATTTAAAACTGTGAAAGCCATTCACAGTTCACAGGTCATAAAAAAATCAGGCAGCAGGCTGACGAGGCAGTCTCCTGACGTAGCTCCCCAACGACTCTCCCCTGGACGAGCGGAGCAACTTCTTACTAGGTCCGGCTTACCTGCCTCCTGCCCTGCTTCTTTCCAGTCCGGTTCCCATACTACAGGTTCAAGAACATTTCTAAAATACCCATCTAATCTCCTTGAGCAAACAGAACTTATTTGTTTTATTCACTCTGATATCTGGAGGGCTTATATTATTGCCTAGTACTTATTAAAAATGTGAAGAGATTATATTTGTGGTATTGAATGTCATTACCTTGATTAAAGCTTTTTAGTCAGTCAGAAGAAACAAATGTATAATTACAACAGAACAAATGTATTTTGTCATTATTCTCAGTTGACATGATTTTCCCCATAGAAAACATATGAGACTATCATACAAATTATTAAATAAATTGGAGAGTTGAACAAAGTTTATGTGTGATCAATGTATGAAAGCCAAGGGCATTTCTATACTACAGCTGCAGAAAGTTAGAATATTTGAATTTTAACAAGATATCATTTACAACAGTAACAAAAAATACAGTAACTAGAGAAAAGTCCAACAAAAAAAATAGTTGATCCATATGGAGAAAATTATAAAACTTCACTGAAATACATTTAAGAATTTAAATAAGTAACATTTATCATATTCAAACATAAGAAAATTCAATATTGTAAGGCTATTGATGCTCTCCATATTAATTTATAAATTCACTGCAATTTCAGTAAACGTCCAGACAGGCTTTTACATGGAAATTAAAGAGGTGATTCTAAAATGTATACTGAAAAGAAATATTCAAAAGTAGCCAACATAACCTTGAAGAGTATGACATAGAACTTTCATAAACAGATACCAAGACTTATTTTAAAGCAACTATAGCATTTAAGGCAATGATATCACCAGAGATTAGACAAACAGTGCAACAGAACAGAGAATCCAGAATTAGACCTGAAAATACGGGAACTTGATATGTAACGTAAGTGGTGTTACAGACAATACTACTACAGTGGGAAAGGATAAACTATCCGAAAATGGTGCAAGGTCAGTTAAATGTTTATATAAAAAATTATATCAGATCCACACCTCACAACACATACAAACCAACTGAAGATGGATCAAAGACTTAAATGCAAAATGACAACTTTATCTTTCCAATACAAAGAACTGCGAAAGGATTTTTCTTTTAGAACTAGGCAAAATCTAAAGTACATGAGGAAAGAAAAAAACAGTAAAGGTATTATTCAGGGAACTCAAGCCAGGGCTTGTGACAACCTAGATGGGTGGGATGGGGTGGGAGGAAGGTTCAAGAGAGGGCAGGCTTCCCTGGTGGCTCAGTGGTAAGGAATCTATCTGCCAGTGCAGGAGACATGGGTTTGATCCTTGATCCGGGAAGATTCCGCATGCTGTGGAGCAACTGAGCCCCCGTGCACCTCCAGAGCCCACGCTCCACAAGGAAGGTCACTGCGGCGATAAGTCTGTGCACTGCAACTAGAGAGCAGCCCCCACTCGCCACAACCAGAGAAAAGCCCACACAACAACAAAGACCCAGCACATCCAAAAATAAATTAATTAAATTTTAAAAAGAGAAAGACGGGACACAGGTATACCTATGGCGATTCATGCTGATGTATGGCAGAAACCAACACAGCATTGTAAAGCAAGCATCCTTCAATTAAAGATAAATAAACAAACAAACAAAACCCAGTAAGAATACGGAAAAAATATTTATAAAACTGTAATAAGTATAACACACAATACTGTTGTGTGCAACACAGGCTTCCCTGGTAGCTCAGCTGGTAAAGAATCCACCTGCGATGCAGGAGACCCTGGTTAGATTCCGGGGTCAGGAAGATCCCCTGGAGAAGGGATAGACTACCCACTCCAGAATTCTTGGGCTTCTCTGGTGGCTCAGACAGTAAAGAATCTACCTGTAATGTGGGAGACCTGGGTTTGAGCCCTGGGTAGGGAGGATATCCTGGAGGAGGGCAGGGCAACCCACTCCAGTATTCTTGCCTGGAGAATCCTCGTGGACAGAGGAGCCTGGTGGGCCACAGTCCATGGGCCACAAAGAGTCAGACACAACTGAGTGACCAAGCACACACATCTGCACACAATATCAGATATACCAACTCTAACTCAAGGTATGGGCATAGACCCCAAATATATACCTATACTTAAGATATGATAAAAGTGACAGCTCAAGTTAACAGGGAAAAATGGATTATTCAATAAATGGTGCCATTAGGAAATATCAAATTGGATTCCTCCCTCAAAACAAGAGATTGGATTCAAAGACTTAAGCATAAAAAAATGAAACTATAAAAGTACTATAGGAAACCATGGTAGGAAGACATCCTAACATTATATAAAACTCCAAAACTATGAAATAAAAATTGATACGTAAAAAAAAAAAAAAAACTCTGCTTGGGAAAAAAGTCAGAAGAGAGGTAATAAATTAGGAAAACATATTTCCAAATCACACCACAATCAAAAGGCTAATTTCACCATAACATAAAAGACTTCAAAAACTAGTAACTAACCCAAGAGAAAAAACAATCAAAAAAATATGTCTACGAAAACTTATGTAAAAACATCCAAGGCAACATTATTCAAAATAACTAAAAAGTGAACCCCTGGTAGCTCAGCTGTAAAGAATCCGCCTGCAGTGCAGGAGACCTGGGTTCGATCCCTGGGTTGGGAAGATCCCCTGGAGGAGGGCATGGCCACCCACTCCAGTATTCTTGCCTGGAGAATCCCATGGACAGAGGAGCCTGGTGGACTACAGTCCACAGGGTCACAAAGAGTCGGACATGAGTGAGCAAGTAAGCACACACCATAGCACAAAAGTGAACTCAAACGTCCATGATGAAAAGACACATAAAACAGTAGTATTTCATCCACTGGCCTGCATGCATGCGTGCTTAGCTACTAAGATGTGTCTAACTCTTCGTGACCCCACGGACTGCAGCCCGCCAGGCTCCTCTGTCCTTGGAGTTTTCCAGGCAAGTATACTGGAGAGGGCTGCTACTTCCTCCTTCAGGGGATCTTCCTGACCAAGGGACTAAACTCACGTCTCCTGTGTCTCCTACACTGGCAGGTGAATTCTTTACCACTGGCATATTACTCAACAATAAAAAGGAATTGAAGTACTGATACATGCTACAAAATGCATGAATCTTAATACATTATGCCATGTGAAAAAACCCATTCGCAACACACTACGTACTGAATACTTCCATTTATACAAGATGACAATAGTAGGCAAACCTATGGAGTAGATTACTGATTGTCTAGAGGTGCCAAGAGATTGGGGGAAAATTGGGAGCAATGACTATGGGGATAGGATTTCTTTGGGGGATGATGAAAATGTTCCAAAGTTGACTGTGGTGATGGTTGCACAATGCTATGAATATACTGAAAGTCACTGACTTGTATATTTTAAATGGGTGAATTGTATGGTACATGAATTACATCTCAGTAAGCTGTTATGTTGGAGATGACTCTTGAGAGTCCCTTGGACTACAAGGAGATCCAACCAGTCCATCCTAAAGGAGATCAGTCCTGGGTGTTCATTGGAAGGACTGATGTTGAGGCTGAAACTTCAATACTTTGGCCACCTGATGCAAAGAGCTGACTCATTTGAAAAGATCCTGATGCTGGGAAAGACTGAGGGCAGAAGAAGAAGGAGATGACAGAGGATGAGATGGTTGGATGGCATCACCAACTCAACGGACATAAGTTTGGGCAAACTCTGGGAGTTGGTGATGGACAGGGAGGCCTGGTGTGCTGTGGTTCATGGGGGCGCAAAGAATCGGACACGACTGAGTGATTGAACTGAACTGAAGCTGCTGTATTTTATATACATCAAAAAAAACCCCACAAAACAGTAGAGATAAGAAGATATCTGTTTCTGTCCATAAACAATTAACTGTTGTAGGAAAAGCTGTTGCTCTGGAAACAACCAAAAACCTAGACAAATTATATGAAAGAACTGTTTTCAGATACTGGAAAACAAATAGCACAGCACTGTGATTCATAAGAAAAGGGAAAACAAATGCGAAGAGCCCTCTGATTGCCCTGGGTGATTGCTAGAGGGAGTTTCCAGGCTGTAGCATAAGAAGAGGAACCAAAACAAAGTCTAACAGTCTTACTGAGCTACGGGGAGAGAAACAAAAGTTCCCAGGGGCCATAGCAGCAATAATTTTCAAGAGACTACTGGAAACAGGACTCTGGGTGGAGAAAGAACTCCATGGAGGTGAAGGGGTCTCTGCAAATTGCTGGCCGTGTCCTACCTTGAGCACACATGGGACAAAAGTCCACCAGGCTGGGGGGAAACTACTGGAAAGTGGTAGCAGACCACATAATTCCCAGAGCTTACACAGGCCTGCAACTGCTTTCCCATCAGGCAGAGAGCAGAGGGAATTGGGTAGTCTTCAGAAGGTTATCACTGTAAGTCAGTCAGGCTAACTTAGCTCTAGACTATGGTTATTCCAGATTCACTCTAGTGAGCCTAAAAAAAGGAAACTGACAAGTAATTTAATTATACACTAGATCAAAGATCCAATAGGAACTTCCAGATATAAAAGTCTAGAGTATCTAAAATCATATCCCATTCTATATAATGTTTACCAGAAAATTAGACACTGCAGAAGACCAGTGAATTTGAAGTCATAGCAATAGAAACTATCCAAAATGAAGCACAGAGAGCAAAAGCACTGCAGTCATCATCATCATCATCATCATCATCATCAAAGCACGAGTGATCTACAAATGACCAGTGTTTAACAAATCTAACATATGTGAGACAAGTTCCGGAAGGGGAGGATGTTAGGGAAGAGGGGAGAAAAAAATATTTCTAGAAATAATCCTGGAACACCATACAAAAATAATAACAATGTACTCTGAGTATTAGAACATAGATGTAAAATGTATGACAACAAAAATACAAAGGAGGGAAAAGGGAAAAATAAAGCATGCTATTGCTGTACCCAAACTGGTATAACATTATTTGAAGGTAGAGCAAGGACTTGGGGAAAAAAAACAAAGAGAAAACCAAAGACGTATAGTTTTTAAAAATTAGTAAAATACCAACAATCTGGTAGGAAAAGAATAGAGAATGTCTTTCAATTGGCAGTAATGGAACAATCAAATTCTGAGTAAATCATGCTGTTAATGTACTGGAACATCACGCACATGTGCAAAAATCGGATAGCTCTCTCAACGGAAATTGCTAATACAGAGACACAGCATAACGCAGCAGTGTGGGGTCACTTCGGAGCCAGACGGCCTGAATCTGAAATCCAGGCTCTGTTAGGTACCTGCAGAGTCATTCTGGGCAAGTTACTTAACTTTCTCTGCCTCAGTTTCTTCTGCAAACCAGTGATAATACTCATGGGATTTTCTGGGGATTGAAAGTCATGCAAGGCATTTAAAACAATCATAAGCACAAAATTAGTATTCATTAACTGCTGGGTAAAAGAAGAGGAAACCTTCACAATATATTTCTAGGTGAAAAAAGCAAGGTCTAGAACAATATAGTACATTGCCATCTGTAGGAAGAACAAACTATATAAATATACCACTACCAAAGTAAAGACTATCTCCAAAAGATTAAATAAGAAATTTCTAACGATGAATCCTTCTGGAAAAGACAGCCTCCTAGCTGTGACAACAAAAAGGAAAACTGTACTCTCCTCCTCATGTGCTCAGTAGCTTCAAGTCGTGTCCAACTTTCTGCGACCCCATGAACTGTGTAAGTCCATCAGGCTCCTCGGTCCATGGAATGCTCCAGGCAAGAATACTGAACTGGGTTGCCAGGCCCGCCTCCAGGGGATCTTCCAACACAGAGATCGAACCCAAGTCTTCTGCATCTCCTGCATCGCAGATGAATTCTTTACTGCTGAGCCATGGGGCCAGCCCCACTCTCCTCTTCATATTTTTTTATGTAAACATTGGATTTTCAACAATCTATTATCCATTCAAATAAATTAATTTAAAATTGAGATTTATTAATAAGCATGTACAAAATCAGAAAAATGTGCGTTTCAAACACAAGTATCAGCTAGTTAAAAAGAAATAAAGTAGCAAGCCAATTTCATTTTTTAATAAACTGTACTTCTTCCCAGAATTACTATAATGGTCAGTTCCCCGTGGCTCCTAAAGCCTTTTCTGGTCTTTGTCATCTGTGACCTACTTTTCTAGCACTTCTAACTCTTACTTCTTTGCCTTTTATCATTTCATGATCTCACAAATAGTTTCCTTTATTATCTACAATAAACTATATTATGATAAATATCTTATTTTTTTCCCAAAGCCTTCATTATGCTTAATTTTTAAAATTCATATTAGGAAAATAGAAGAAAGGAAGGATAATTAAATCAGCATTTAGTTTCAGTCACCAACTTATGTTTAAAAGAAATATTTGTGACTATTGTACATGTATTGTATCTCAAGGCATATCAAAGCTGTTTTTGTATTTTAAGGACACATATCTATTTCAAAAACTTTATTACTGCAAAGTCAATTTAAAATTCACAAAGCATGATGCGGAGAGTTTTCTCTGTAAGCTCTAGAGTCTGTCTATAAGTTACAGTCAGCCTGTGCCTCACTAGTTATGTAACTTTGAGTAAGTTATTCTTCTCCTATCTCAGTTTCATAATCTGTAAACTTGTATTAACAAGTATGGCCAAACATTGGCATGTTTTAAGAGAAGACTAAATGAGGTAATAAACATTTCAAACAATGTCTGACCCATAGTAAGGCCTTAATAAATATTAATAAAGATAATAATATAACTATTATTTTAATAATAATTTTTAAAGTAGTGAAAGCATATGGTCTAGTTGGGAATGGGTAGGCTATAAAGCATGTGATGTCACTAATTTTTTAAAAATGAAACTCATCTAAAAATTGCTTAATGTTGTTAAGTATAAAATTTGAACTCATTACATGCTATATTATTTAAAAATTAAGACTTTTTATTTCTGGAAAGAACATGCAGGAATAAATATAAAAGGAGTGCTTTACTTTTTTATATTATTCTTCGAAAGACTATGTTTTTAATATCTAATGTTCCTTATTTCTTACTTTTTCTCAATTCAGCTACAAAAAATTCCAATAAATAATATGATCAAGCTATTTAGTACCTGGAGAAATACCATAACACTTTCTACCCTGCATTACTGGAAAAAATTCTTCCAGTATATCAAATAATTGTTTGGAGCCATACTGTTTCAATTTCCCTTTTTGTATTATTAACATACCTTTAAAAGAACTGCAAAAGAACAGTGACAGCAATGTTGGAGAAATATAAAATACAGCCTAAGGGTCAAATATACTAATTTTACTGGATGGGACTTAAGAATGTACATTTTTTTTTCCTCAAAAGTATTTAAAGAATTTCAATAAAATGCAATACCCCTTACTTATTTAATGGATCAGAATCTCTGGGAGTAAATTATAGGAACTGCACTTGATGCAAACCCTAAAAATTTTTCTGGCTTACTGTTATTTTAAGAACACATGAATATGAAACACAAAGGTTTCATTTAAAAGGTTTCATGTAAGTGAACCACGACTAGATTTCAAGCAGGAACATGAAGTGGCATGAAGGGAGGAGTGAAGCAGATGTCCCACCAAAGGGAGATAACTCAAGTTTCCAAAGAAGTTTCAGCATCCTACGCACGTAAGAGACAAACACACCTGTCCTGAACAAGCAGACGGCAACAACTGTCAGTCAAAACTGCTGTTACTCAGAAAAACACTAGGCTTTCATGGTTTAGTTCCTATCCCACTTGGCAATACATACATTTTTTCATTGCTCACTCTGGAAATACAAGCCTCCTAAGTACTACAGTACTAATTGACAGAGAAGAGGACCTACACACCTTACAGCAAAGCAAGGTACTTTTGTTTTCAATTCACAACAAGGTTTAAAAAAAAAGTAAAAAATTTAAAAGGTTGTTTGGGTTTTTTTTTTATTATTAGTTGGAGGCTAATTACTTTACAATATTGTAGTGGTTTTTGCCATACATTGACATGAATCAGCCATGGATTTACATGTGTTCCCCATCCTGAACCCCCCTTGTACTGAATTATTATAGCCATTTATAAATACAGAACTTTCATGTAGGGGAGTCTTTTTTTTAAAACAGCTAATCAAAGACAAATAATTACTCAAATTTTGGAAGTTTATTCAAACCTGTAATGGACATGTAAAAGAATAAACCAATTTTACAAGATTAATTCTACTGTAACTGGTCAATTTCGACATCTGTAAAATGACACTTTGAGACCAGGAGACGTCTGAAGTCCTGACTAGCTCAAATTCTAAAACTGCATGATATATAAAGCCCTCAAACTTTGAATTAAATATACTAGGTTGTTGAAAAACTATATTGTAAGCATATTCTGGTAATTCAAATAACCCTGAAGTGTTAAAATACTGATAGATGCATCCCATAAACAATCCGGTGGTACTGTTTTCAGACTTCCTGTTAGCATGTGCTCTCAATGAATGAAGAGGAAAAAAACTACTTTCTCTTACCTGGACTGCTAAAAATTAATTGCTTGCAACATAGCTACTAAATGAGGAGTTATAAAAGGCTCTATCATTATGGAATCCTGAAAATCTCATAAAAATAAGAGAAACATCATTAGCTAACCAGTAAATATCATAACTCAATGACAATAGTAAACTCTGAAGTATTTAGATTAACTGCATTTGAGATATTTACCTATTATGCAAACAAGCAGCATTACTTTACAATCTGAACATTACTGTATAACTCCTTAGGTTGCATAGGGAAAAAGAAAAAACTTTCATGGTACTCTTCCCTCATAATTCTGCCATTCTTATTACACACATTACACATTTTCCACGGTCTGTAAGAGATGCACTGCCCAGAAGTGTCTATAAGGACAAGGGTTTATCTATATTGAAATTAAGTCTGAGATAGGTAACTTTACCATAACAGAGTTTACACAGGATGTGTATTTCTCAGTAGAAGATAATTTTGTGCTGTGATGGGGGAAAAAAAATCAAGAAGTCTGATTCCTCAGATTCTTCATAGTTATTAACTCTATTCTTAAATTAAGGGACTGGTCTGCAGAACGAACAAACCTCCTTACAATTTAAAAGACCGATAACTAACACAACATTGTAAACCAACTGAACTTCAGTTCAGAATTTTAAATTGACAGATAAAACAGACATCAGTCTAAAAATAAATTTTGCTTCTATATAAAAAAGAACTAGCTTTAAAATCTGCATATACAGACCACGAAAAACTGAAAAGTGGGAGGCCAGAAGCAGTACGCAAAATATAAAAGTTTACTGTTTAAAAACTCACTCATCCCTGGCTGTCAGGCTGTCATATTTATCATTTTTACAAACCCGCTGGTCTGACCAAGATCCCTACTTTTAAGAACAACTAAAACCAAGTATTTGCAAAGTTAATCCAACATACTGTAGCTCAACAATTGACAGTACAGATCAGTGATCCAAAAGCTAATTAAATTGTGTCTATCAGCAAATTAGCAACCACACCCCTTAAAAAGAGCACTCAGGCGGTGCTCCATTAACTTCCACAGGGTGGCTTTCGTTTAAAATTCATTACTTCATTGCCTGAATGACCATGTTTATTTTACAAACACTGTCTCTAGCAAAAGTCAATGACTTTTACCTACGCCTGAAACAGCAATCAGTCTGGGGAAAGGCACCGTATAAAACGGGTGAATCTTAGTCACCCAACGATTAATTATAAGCACGATATACTTAATCATAATGATAGTCTGTGCATCACAAGAATTAAAAACCGTTTATCAACTCAACTAAAGCCCGATGATAATGTATTACTCCACGAACGGTATTTCCATCAGGTTCCAAGAAAAGCATTACTAGTAAAATGGAGTTTGATGTCTAAGTCTTAGGTTTTCCCCACCGTTTCATTATTATTATTATTTAAGCTAGAAAGGGCCTGTTTGGCGCGGGGCGGGGGGGGGCACTGTGAAAACCTGCGGGAAGAGAAGTCTGCGAAGAGAATGGCCAAAATCAAACGACCGCGGAGGGCAACGAGGGCTCGGAGGCTGCACGGGGCGAGGACCGGGACCCTTACCTGCCAGCGGCCGTAGGTGAGGAGGACCATGGAGACGGGGATGGCGGTGCCGGACATCGCATGGGTGGAGGGCATGCTGTACTCGGAGTTGTAGAAAACCTCCAACTTGACCACGGGTGGCGAGGCGGGCCGCGGCCAGCGGATGATGTCCTTGGTGCACTGGCCCAGGTACATGACCAGCACCCAGATGACCACGAGCCTCCGGCCCACCAGGGCGTCCAGGTTCCAGATCCAGAAGGGGAAGAACAGAATGTAAAAGAGTTCGTTGCCCAGCTCCGTGCCGAAGCAGAACAGGTAGTGGAGAGGCCAGTTACTCACGTGGGCCAATTGGCCCTCCTCGCCCGTCAGCGAGTTGCGGCGCAGAAGCCCCGCGCGCCGGGGCGAGGCCTGGCCCACCTCGGTCGCCCGCCCGTTCCGCACGCCGTTGGGGGCGCCGCCGCCGCCCAGCTTGGCCGGGCACTGATTGCGGTCGCTCCCGGGCGGCGGAGGCCCTCCGGCCGCCCCCGGCTGCCGCTCTCTGCGCCGGGATTCTCCGGCGAGGTGCGCCTCCGCCTTCTCATCCTCCCTCGGGTCGGCGGCGGCCGCGGCTGTGCAGCTCGCCGGCGCTTCCACCCCGCACAGCTGCTGGAAACGGGCCACTTTCTGCGGGTCCTGCAAACTGCTTACCAGCTGGGCCAGCCACTGCCCCAACGACATGATAACGGAACGGCGCGGCCCGCGGGCCGAAGGACGGCGGCGCGAGGGTGGGCCGGCCCCTGGCGCAGCCCCGATCCGTCTCCGCGCGCTTACGGCAGCGGCAACGGCAAGGCGAGCGGCGCCTCCCGCCACCAGCTGGGTTCTGCCGGGTGACGGCGCCACAGGCCGCAGCGGCCGCCGCGCGCCCCCGCCCCGCTCGCCCCTCCCTCGCCGCGCGCGCCCCGCCCCCGCCCCGGCCTCCACGCGCCGGCGCGCGCCCCGCCGGGCCCCGCCCCCGCGGCCGCTCTAGAAGTGGGCCCGGCGGCGCGGGTCAGCCTCGAGCGCACCCGGGCGGCGTGAGGGCGCCGAGGCTCTGCAGGGCGGCGGCCTGGAGGTTCTCCTTATTAATACCCACCAGGCGTCGCGGCGCTCGGAGGGCCGGACTTTGCGCGCCCCTCTTCAACCTCAGCCCTCGCTCCCTGCTGGCTGGGGTTGCCGACTTCTCTCGGTCCGGCGTTGACTGGGAAAGGCCACGATCCCAGTGCCAG
Source organism: Muntiacus reevesi (assembly GCF_963930625.1). Taxonomy (NCBI): domain Eukaryota; kingdom Metazoa; phylum Chordata; class Mammalia; order Artiodactyla; family Cervidae; genus Muntiacus; species Muntiacus reevesi. Next base: position 73,002,909 of record NC_089255.1, read on the forward strand.
GTTCGGCGGTGCCAGTGGCCAAGCACCCGGACATCCTGCTGGCACAGAATCAAATGGTGAATGGTGAACGAAAGCGAAGTAACTGCCACGCACTCCAAGAATTACAAGTAATTACGGAGCTGTCTTTAAAGCCACGTGCCAGTTGACTGGTGGTGACGAGAGTAGATATAGGTCCCAGGACAGCAGCGTGTCATTGGTTGTCAAAAGCTCAGAAATAGACGAAGTAAAACCAATAAATCGCTGAAGTAGTAATTAGTAAATGGATATTGTGCACACACCAAAGAGACAGTTTGTCAACTAGGATCACTCAAACCAAGATACGGAGTGAGGCATCGGGGTATATTGTTGTTATAAAGCAGCTTATATGGTGATAAGGTAGTGATTTTTTTCTTCTTCATAGTGATTAGTTATAATAGAATTTTCAGCGGTTACCTCATTTCAGCCTTGAGAAGCAGTTCAAATTTTGCTTAGTATTTCCAAAGGCGTAAGCAAGAAATGTCTAAATTGGGTTCGTCTGCCCAAGGGATTAAGACTAGTCTCCGTTTGGTTTTGAATTTAACAAATATTTTTGTCTAAGTTACCAGATCACAGTTATTCTTAACCTACCTGTAGAATTTCCGTTTGATAAATTCTAAGAGCTAGCAGGGTTGCACAGAGGATATGTAATTGGCAACTGAACTCAGGGGGTAGATTTCTGAGTTTGATAAGGCTGGTTTAGAAACTTAACTTTCATGTCCCACAAGTTACAAATTTGACTTCTAGAAAGAATGGTTTTTATAAGAAGGGTTCTGAACTCTAGTTCCAGGAAGTTATTTCAGGTACAGTGAATGTCTAAATTTAAAAATTTGAACTTCTTCCAAGAAACAGGCTGGAAAATTCCCCTCCTTTATGTCATTAGAAATGTTGTGTTTTCTTCTTTCCCAGGGAGAATGATTCTTCTCCTCCAACTCCACTTGCCAGGCTGTGCCCATAGAAAGATGAATAAACCATCACCCATCCCCTCAAGTCGCTCACAAGATAAATAGGAGACAGAGATAGATCCCCCTCTGGAGTATAGAGCAGATGGTAAGTGCTAAAACTGAGTCGTAAACAACATGCTCTGGAAAGGAGAAACAAGTTGATTAGGAAAAGTTGTTGAGGTGATCCTATTAAGCTAGATCATAATTGAAAAGTGAGATATGAATAGTTGGGAGAAGCCCATCTTTGGAAAAGAGAAAATGAATAAAGACGGACGGAAATGTGCAAAGACATTTGGTAAACAGTTAATAGCTCATAAAATACAGAGTAGGAAGGGTAAATGACTGGAATGGGGTTAGAAAGGGAAGCTAGAATCAGATTGTAAAGGCTGGGGATTTTATTTTGCAAGCAGTGCATACATGCTAAGTTGCTTCAGTCATGTCTGACTCTTTGTGACTCTATGGGCTGAAGCCCACCAGACTCTTCTGTCCATGGGATTCTCCTGGGAAGAGTACTAGAGTGGGTTGCCATGCCCTCCTCCAGGGGATCTTCCTAACCCAGGAAGGAAATCTGTGTCTCTTACATCTCCTGCATTGGGAGGCGAGTTCTTTACCACTAGCACCACCTGGGAAGCCTTTGTAAACAGTGCGGGACCATCAAAGGCCTTTAAGCTTGGCACTAACACCATTAGAGCTGTGCTTAGAAAGAGGACTAGGAAGGAAATCAATGGTGAATTGCCACAGGTCAGAGACCAGAGGCCAGTTAAATCATTAGAAGATGATTACAGTAACCAAGTGAGAGAGTGAGTGCCTCAACTAGAATCAGATTCTGAGAATTGGAAGAAAGGGATTTGAAAGGATCTGCCCGCAATGTAGGAGACCCAGGTTCGATCCCTGGGTTGGGAAGATCCCCTGGAGAAGGGTGTTGCAACCCACTCCAGTATTCTTGCCTAGAGAATTCCATGGACAGAGGAGCCTGGTGGGCTTATAGTCCATGGTGTCGCAAAGAGTCAGACGGGACTGAGCGACTTTAACTACTCACTACATTTAAATTCATAACTCTGCAGGCAAATAATAGTCCATCCCTGGTTGGAAAATATTGTGTCTAATATTGAGACATTTCTAATTTAATGAGGAAGACATAACAAGAGAAAACATGCAAATATATTCAAAGATGTAAAGCCAAACATAATAAGCAGTTCTAGGAAGTGAGATACAAGCAATCACTATGTGGAATGAGAGACAGGAAGGTGGCATTGGGATAGCTCTGACTGCTTCTGTCAAACAGATGATTAGCTGGTGTTTAAAGTCAAGGAGCAACTTTGTAGAGAGAAATGTCTGTGAGGCAGTTTACACATGCTTTTCTATGAAATAATTTGTTCAGAGGGGAATTATTCAGATGCATCCAAGAAATTTTTGATTCTGGGGATTAGTCTAAAGATAGCAGGGAAAAAAGAAAATATAGAAAACAAAGTAGAAGGTGATCTTTACAGATCTTCAATTTACAATGGTGGTCCTGATAAACCCATCATAAACTGAAAACATCCTAAGTCAAAAATGCATTTGATACACCTAAACTACCTATCAATATAGTTTAGCCTAGCCTACCTTAAACATGCTCAGAACGCTTAGGTTAGCCTACAGTTGACAAAATCACCTAACACAAAGCCTGTTTTTTAATTAAGTGTTGAGTATCTCATGTAATTTATTGTATACTGGCAGTGAAAGTGAAAAAAAGAATGGCCGTGTGGATACAGAATGGTTATAAGTGTCTCAGTTATTTACCCTTGTCATCTAGTAGCTGACTAAGAGCTGCAGCTCCCTACTCTCCCCTGCCCTGCCCAGCCTTTTGTACTGCTTATCCTTAGCTCTGGAAACTGTCAAAATTCAGAATTTGAGGGATGGTGTCTACTAAATGTGTAATACCTTTGCACCATCACATAGTCAAAAAATCTTCAATCGAACCATCACAAACCAGGGAATGTCTGTATATCCTGTGGCTAAATTATGACTCCTTCAGCACTGATAGATTTTGTCAGAATGCAATATTCCCTTTAAAGGTAATAGAAACAGAGATGATGGGGGAATGGGAATTTGGCCTATGACTGCACTGAGGAGGAAAAAAAATGCAAGTTGACCAAACTTGAAGGGGCTAGCATTCTCCTACTAGTGCAATAATTCTGTTAATGATAAGGAAAAGGTCTTAGCTGTAAACCAAAGCACCACAGTGAAAAAAATAGTAGTTTTGGTGGATTCTATTCACATTCACTCCAATCTTTTCATAACAGAACATCTTAGGACTTAATGGAAATTTAATTGTATAAAAATTCAAATTTAAATATTCTGCGGCAAGTATTTTTAAAATAAAGCATAAACATTTTTTAAAAGAAAAATATATTTCTGCCAAGTAAAGATATGACTCTCGGTGTGATTCAGTGTCTTGCCTGCAAAGTCAAATGTCTTTTTTTTTTCAATTAGTTTATTTTTTAATTGAAGGGTAATTTCTTTACAGAACTGTTGGTTTCTGCCAAATGTCAACATGAATCAGCCATAGATGTACTTATGTCCCCTCCCTCTCGAATCTTCCCCCCACCTCCCTCCCCATCCCACTCCTCTATGTTGCTACAGAGCCCTGGTTTGAGTTCCCTGAGTCATAACAGCAAATTCCCATTGGCTATCTATTTTACATATGGTAATATAAGTTTCCGTATTACTTACATTGTAACAAATGTCTTAATCCATGTCCTACAATTGATATGTTAAATTTTGTGATATACTTCTTTGTACTTCATGTAATATTAAAACATTTTGAAGACTCATGTTCTATAAAAGGCAGTGTTGCTGTCATTTCTAATGGAACTTTCCTTAAAGTAGAAGGGAAATAAAATACACAGTCTTGGCCTTGGTCATTCTATCTTCAACAGATAATTTATCATAGTGAATTGTGGTAAATCATTCCGACTTCTCTGGTTGTTCAGATGGTAAAGAATCTGCCTACAAATGCAGGAGACCCAGGTTCAATCCCAGGGTCAGGAAGATCCCCTGGAGAAGGAAATGGCCTCCCACTCTGGTTTTCTTGCCTGGAGAATCGCATAAATCGAGGAGCCTGGCCAGCTACAGTCCATGGGATCACAAAGATTTGCATATGACTGAGCAACTAAGCACACATGCAGATCATTGATTCAGCTACTTTTACAATGAGTTCAAAGAACTTTATCAAAGTAATTTAGGTTCAAAACTGTTATACTGTATTATATATTTGAATGTTGCTAAGAGAGTAGATTTTAAAAGTTCTCATCACAAGAAAAAAAGAACTATGTGAGGTGATGGATGTTAACTAAAATTACAGTAATATATTAAATCATTATGCTATACACCTTAAACTAATACAATGTTCAATGTGAATTATATCTCCTTAAACCCCTCCAGGGGACGGAGAAACTATATTACTTAATAAGAAAATGATAATATTCATTTTAAACTGAATATTCATTATAATCAATCTATTTTCTTTTGCCTACCTGGAATCCAACTAAATTTATTTTTTTGTTTGTTTAGAATTTTTAAATATTTTTATTGAAGTATAGTTGATGTACAATATTGTGTTAGTTTTAAGTGTACAGCAAAGCGATTGGGTATACATAGATACATGTATTTGTGTGTCTATATCCATATATATTCTTTTTCAGATTCTATTCCGTTATAGATTATTACAGGATCGTGAGTCTAGTTCCTTGTCCCACACAGTAGGTCCTTGCTGTTTATCTGCTTCATATACAGTATTGTGTATATGTTAATCCCAAGCTCCTACCATTCCCCTTTGGCAACCATAAGTTTATTCTATGTCTGTGAGCCTACTTCTGTTTCTGTTTCAAATTAATTTCTTATTTGTTAAACTGCAAAATTTATATGTTGTAAACTAGTCACCATAAATTATTACTATTACTAAAATATTTTTGAAATGTAGATGTCATTACATAGCACTTAGGGCATCAAAAAGTCATCATTATGAATATTTTTGAATGATTAAACCCATGTTTATTAAATTACTTACTTATAACCTAGTGATTTTATCCTGCATCTCTGATTAGTTTTATACTTCTCAAAAATAGGATTTCCTCTGAATTCTCAAAAAGATACCTATCATAGCACAAATGTAAAGAAGATGTATGATGGATATAGATAAAATTTTAAAAGTAAGAGTTTAATTTTTTTATCTTCTGCATTTTCTCTGCCCCAGCCTGTCACTTTCTCCCAAAGGAATATTCTAAGGAACAAAAACAGTCTGAGAGTATCTCAGTCAACAAAATAAATGGTCTCTCACTCACTTTTACTTCTGGCCCACATAGGCTGAGATCACCGTGGAATTTTTTTCCCTTACCATACAGACCAGTTATACTGTTTTATTTTACCCCAACTCTGTAGTGCTTTTTTTTAATTTATGTATTTATTTTGGCTGTGCTAGGGCTTTGTTGCTGCAGGCAGACTTTCTTTAGTTGCAGGGAGTGGGGGCCACTCTTCATTGCGGTGCACAAGTTTCTCATTGTGGTGGCTTCTCCTGTTGCAGAGTAGAGGCTCTAGGCTCACGGGCTTCAGTAATTGTGGCATGTGGGCTCAGTAGTTCTGGCACACGAGCTTAGCTGCTCTGCTGCATGTCGAATCTTCCTGGACCAGAGATCGAACCCGAAACCCCTGAATTGGCAAGCAGATTCCTAACCCCTGTACCACCAGGGAGGTTCCTGCCCTGCCTTTCTTATGCTTGTGTTCAGTTCTTCCTTGGATTTCATAAGCCAATAAATTCCTTTTTTATTTAAGGTTTGTTTTGAGGTAGGTTTTGCAATTTCCAAATAAAATCACACAGGTGGTTAGAGGCAGAGTTAGAACTAGAATTCAGATCTGATTGCTCACCTACAGCTTTGGTGATGAACAGTTTTTGTTGCTGCAAAACCTGTTGCTGGCCCCCAGAGGCAAGGACTGTGCTTTGCTTCTAATTCGTTTTTATTTCTACTAAATAGATGCTGGGAGCAAAACTGACACTGAATACGGAGTTGATGAGTTACTATAAACGTATACAGTTATGGAAAGAACATTATCTTGATTCAGAAGACCTAGATTTGGGGCATGGATCTGCCACTGACTTCCTGTAAGATCCTCAGCAAATCACTTACAGTCTCAAAGGTACAAATCTTCACAGCACAATGGAAGGAACAAGAGCCTTGTAGGATTATGGAAAGGCTAAAAATGACATCATATAGGTAAGAAATTTTTTAGCTCTAAAGTGGGTTAACTACAGGATATACATTGGAAATTTTATTTAAAGCCCTGTCTGAATTTGGTATATTATCATTTTAACATCACCATACAAATATCCATCATCACCTCAAGCTCCACATATTTAGATACAATGCATTGTCTTCTTCATACCTCTGCCCCTATTCACCACCCCCTCAAATACTCTCCCTTGCTTTAAAAACTGCTTTTTAAAGTCAAACTGGATCACACTTCTATCCTGCTTAAAGCTCTTCAGTGTTTCCCCATTGCCTTCAGAATAAAAAATTCAAATTTTACTTTGTCATTCCTGAAGAACTAAATGTAGATCTCTTGGGATATAAGAGGAGAAACCAGGTGATTAAGGTCTAGTCAATCCAGCACTTTGGATTTTACATAGGCTATTTGGCTCCTACCTGACTTTTTGCTATCTTCTCCCCTCCTCCCATGAGGTATGCAAACTAGAACTTTAACAGGCACAGTGAAAGAAGCCAGGTGGTGTTCAGGCCTTGTCGACAAGGTCATCATCTTGCTGTTCCTGTCTCTTCCTCTTACTTACTACTGCCTCGCTTATCCTCTTACCCTCACTCTATATTTAGTTATTCTGAAATGAATTGCTCTGAATATTTCATGCTCCCTTGTGCCTCTGTGTCGATGCTCTGTGTCCATTCTCTGTGTCAGCTTATATTATTTCTGTCTTGAACTCACTTCCTTCTGTCTCTCACCTGGCTGAGTTCTGCAGGATGGTCTCCTACACTAGAACATAAATTAATTGAAGACAGGAATAATATCCTTGATTATTACCTATATCTTTCTGTATACCTAGCACCTAAATGTTGTCAATCAATATATATATGGGCTTCCCTGGTGTCTTAGCAGTAAAGAAACCTCCTGCCAATGCAAGAGATGCAGGTTCCATCCCTGAGTCAGGAAGATCCCCTGGAGCAGGAAGTGGCAACCTACTCCAGTATTCCCGCATGGAAAATCCTATGGACAGAGGAGTCTAGTGGGCTACAGTCCCTGGGGTTGCCAAGAGTCGGACTAAACAACAATATGTGAGTGAATGAGCGTTACAAATCCATTCCTGCAGAACTCCCCTAGAAAGACTCTGAAGCCTAAACAGATTGTTAAAATGTATATAAACTTGATTATTTGGCTTTGGCTCATTCCCAGCATACCTGTAGTTGTTTCTTATACAAATCTTTGAGAGACCTAATAATCCTTAGCGATGCCTCAGGTCTGTTCCAACCAGTGTGAGTGAAGTGAAGTGAAAGTCGCTCAGTCGTGTCCAACTCTTTGCGACCCCATGGATTATACAGTCCATGGAATTCTCCAGGCCAGAATACTGGAGTGAGCAGCCTTTCCCTTCTCCAGGGGATCTTTCCAACCCAGGGATCGAACTCAGGTCTCCTGCTTTGCAAGCTCATTCTTTACCAGCCGAGCCACAAGGAAAGCCCAACCAGTGTGACCAGTAGCTATTTGGTAACAAATTCCTTGGAATCATTTAACTTAAACAATCACTAAGAGGCAACAAGAAAGTGAAGCTTTTCCTTGTTAGATACCCAATTTTGATAATAAATGTAATGTTTACTGAGTCTTGTTACGTGATGTGTACTATTTGATAGGCTTTACTGATAGTAACTAATTTAATCTTCACAATAACCCTGTAAGGTAAATCTTTTTTCTATCTTCATTATACATATGAAAAATTGAGGTATAGAAAGATTAAAGAAAATGCTCAAGGTCACTGAGTTGGGAAGTAGCAGAGCCTGCTTTCAGACCCCTGATACCCACATTCTGTAATATTGCCTCCCAGTTCAGTTCAGTTCAGTCTCTCAGTCATATCTGACTCCTTGTGACCCCATGGACTGCAGCACGCCAGGCTTTCCTGTCCATCACCAACTCCCAGAGCATGCTCAAACTCATGTCCATTGAGTCGGTAATGCCATCCAACCATCTCCTCCATTGCCTCCCAAGAGGTCGTAAAATAACCAGCTCAATCTTTGCTATTCTCTTATGACCATTATTAGTTAGGAAAGTCTATCTTCTGCCCTATTGTAAATAATATTCAATTGACTTCTAAGTCCTGAATTCTCACGTTTTATCTGCATTCATTTTAATCACAAGATCAAATACTGAATGTTTACCAAATACAATGCATTAGGCTATAGGCCAGAGGAAATACACAGAGGAATGGGTCAAGAAGTTTATATTCTAGAAGGAAGAGATAAACTGTAGACAAGCTACTGTACTAAAAGACAATTGTGTTAAATACTTCAATGGAGATACAGACAGTGTCAGGGAAATAATAGTGGAAGAGATTAATTCCCAAACAGGGAAGGAATAGTATGTGTGTTGCATAGAAATTAAAATGGGTTAATTTTGGAAGGAAAACATTCAAAGCACAGGAAATAAAATGGTTAAGCACAACGAGACTAGAAAAAGCAAGGCAGGTTTTAGAAACCGCTGAAAGCGTTCAGTGAGAGAAACAAGAGATGTTAGACCTCTTGGAAAGACTTAAAAGCTACGCTAAGGAATTTGGACTTTATTCTCAGGCAGCAGAGAGCCAGAAAAAGAGCAAAAAGAGTGCAAAGAATGCTGAGGCTGGAGTCATGATCTTGGCAGAGATTAATTTGCTAGCCATGTGAGAAATCAAATAAAATTTGACTTGGTCAGGAGTTGGGCAAAAAAGGGTTTTCTTTTGTAGAGACGTGTGAACAAGGATAGAAGGGACCAGGTAAGGGATGTGGGATTCGAGGATGGTGTGATGGGTTGTTGTGTTAGTCACTCAGTCGTGTCTGACTCTGCAGCCCCATGGACTGTAGCCTGCTAGGCTCCTCCATCCATGGAATTTTCCAGGCAAGAGGCAAGAATACTGAAGTGGGTTACCATTTCCTTCTCCCAGGGATCTTCCCAACCCAGGGATCAAACCGTATTTCAGGCTGACTGTTGATTGTTGTTTGAGCCACCAGGGGTTCCTCCTGTGATGGGAGAGTAAGTCAAGGGTGTTTTACCCGAAGGCCAACCTCTTCTCAGGGAACTGCCCTTCAGGAGGGGCTGTATGCTGCCTCAGGACTCACGGTGGGCCCAGGTACAGGATCCTGGAGGAAGGAAAGCAGCTTAACCAAAATTTGGTTAATATTTTTTCCTGTTGATCAATGGGGACAAAACAGTTCAGCTCTTCATTTATGAGGCAAAGAATGGGTATTTCTGTGTGGCTCTGTCATTGACAAACCAGGCAGGCATCTTATCTAAGTCCTCTGGGGAAGAAGGGTGAGGGAATTGTTTAACCTTCAGATAAAAGTCAGCTTTCTCAAGGCATTACTTGAGGCATTACTTTATACTTAGATTTCTGTTGAGAAGCACAAGTGTTAGTATTCTTTGGATGTCAAGCCCAAACCTGTTTGAGTTTTATTGCAAGACCTAGGCATTGTCATTCATTCTAACACACCCATATCTAATAAAAGGATGAAGACGCCAGTATTATGAAATTTATCTGGAACTTAGTCATTCCATTGTTTCCAAAGTTGTTCTTAGTACACTTTTATGTCCTGGGCTAGTCAGAAGTGGTTGTCAGATACTAAGATTATTGCTGAAAGATTAAGTGCAAACATTGGGTCTTAGGCTTCAAAACTGTAATTTGAACTCTGTAGTTTTAATTGCTGCTGGTTCAGGTTAACAAGGTGAGTTGACATGAAGCAACCTTAGATTTTCTCAATGTGAGGCTAGAAAAAGCTGATATTTCAACCATCCAGTCGAGAGACACACATTCCAGCTACTGCCAAAGACTCTCTCTCTTTGACCAAGCCTAAATCGACTTTGGGCTCAGTCCTTGGCCACTTAGTCTAGTTTTCCAAAGAATCCTGCTGAATTGGTTTAATGAAAGTCTTCCACCTTTGGTATCTGATTACCTTGTATCAGATCAAATTCCTCACCCTGCATTCTTGATATTTTAGGGCCAGCCTTCAGCAAGAATCTCCTTTAATCCCTAATGTGTTCTATCCACTGACCTCTATCTTGCTCCTTGACTGTAAATCTCTGCTTGTCTTTATTGTATTCAGAGTTGAGCCCACTCTCTCTCAAATGAAGAACCCTCATTGCAGTAGTTTGTCTTAAATGAGATCTTCCTTAGTCTCTAGATAAAGTGTCGAGAACATTTTTTTAACATCAAGTTCATATACATATTATATATGTATCTCCAGAAGTAGGCTATCACTTCAGAAGCAGATCTCTGTTGCTTTCTTCTTCTTTCTCATATTGTTTTAACTGTTAGTGCATAGAATTATTTAGTTTCATATATAAGTTATGAGTACTATAAATTCATATTATTTCCACTTACTGTCTTAAGAGAGCAAAACAATCTTTCAACTTCATAATTTCTATTTCAGAAATCTTTTTCATGTTAACTCTGCAATTAAATTTAGCAACTTTAGATTTTCAAAAATAGGTATATTTTCATCCAAAAATATACTTAATTGGAAAAGAATTTAAATGAAATGCTCATACATTGAGTTGTCAAGAATACCAGAATTAGCAAAGAATAATGATTCTTTGTAGTTTTCATAGTACATTTCTATAAAATTGGCTTTCATATATGTTATTTCAAGTGATCTTGACAGTGATAATAATAAATAAGTTATTATCATCAATCTATATTTGAGGCAACTTAGAATGTGGCAGAGCTGGAATGAGAATTAAGTCTGCTGGGTATGGGTGGAGTACTATGTTCCTTTTGCTACACTGCTCTATATACTACATAGCCAGAGAAATATTCTATGTAGGAGTGCAGGAAGTTTAAATGAAAAGAAATGATAGTGTCAATAAAAGCATTTACTTTGAATAGATATGTCTTATCTGCATTCTTTAACTGGTTCATGTTTGACATAATTTATAAATCTCCATTTACAGAGGAATAATATTTGTATCTACAGATGTATATGTTTCTCTTCTACAGGTAAAATGGGTAATCAGACTAACATGTCCTTGATAACCAAAATCAGAAAAGGACAAAGCAAGAAAAGAAAACTGCTGGCTACTAACACTCATAAAATAAGGTGAATATTCTAAACAAGGGCTTCCCTAGTGGCTCAGATGGTAAAGAATCTGTCTGCAATGCGGGAGACCCAGGTTCGATTCCTGGGTCAGGAAGATCCCCTAGAGAAAGGCATGACTATCCACTCCAGTATTCTTGCCTGGAGAATTCCATGGACAGAGGAGCCTGGGAGCGCTAAGTCCATGGGGTTGCAGAGTTGGACCCAACTTAGTGACTAACCCTTTCATTCTAAAGAAAACATTAGCGAATCAAATCAAACAGTGTGTTAGAAATGTTAGCATATTGGATATATACTGAAGACACATGTTGGTTTAATAGTAGGTAAGTTAATGTAATTTATTGTGTTAACAAATCTAAGAAAAACATACGATCTTTTCAGTTGATGAAGGAAAAATATTAAATAAAATTCAACATCTATTCACAACAAAATTTTTTTAAAAAATCAGGACTGTAATGAAACTTACTAACTTGATAAAAGTTATCTGCAAAAACTTATACCAAACATTTTGTGAAATACTATACACTGACTCATTACAAAAGACCCTGACACTGGGAAAGATTGGAGACAGGAGGAGGAGGGGACGATGGAGGATGAGATGGTTGGATGGCACCACTGACTCAAACGACATGAGTTTGAGCAAACTTGAGGAGTAGGCGATGGACAGGGAAGCCTGGCGGGCTGCAGTCCATGGGGTTGCAAAGAGTCGAACGTGACTGAACGACTGAACAACAACAGCAAACATATCTCAGATCAGAAGCAAGTAAAAGATACCTGTTATTACCACTTCACTTCAACATTGTATTGGAAATCTTAGTTGCTTCAGGGATAGAAGAAACAAAATTGTCACTATTGGTGAATGGTATAAGGTTTAAAAAAATTATCTATTTATTCGTTTAATGGCTGTGCTGGGTCTTCTTTGCTGCATGCAGGCTTTCTCTAGTTGAGGCAAGGAGGGGCTACTCTCTAGTTGTGGTGTGTGGGCCCCTCAGTGTGGCGGCTTCTCTTGTTGCCAAGCACAGGTTCTAGAGCAGCGGGCTTCAGCAGTTGTGGCTCATGGGCTCAGCTGCCACACGATGCGTGGGGTCTTCCCAGACGACGGGAATTGAACCTGGGTCCCTTGCACTCACAGGAGAATTCTTAACCACTGGACCAACAGTAAAGTCCCTAAAATTATCTAAAAGTTAATTATTAAAATCGATTAGAAAAACTGGCAAGAATGTTTAAAAATCAATATACAAAAGTCCGCTGCAATTCAACAGCGTATATCTGTTGAAAGATGTAATTTTTAAAAAATGCTATTTTCAATGACAACAGAAAACCAAAAGTATTCAGGAATAAATTTAATAAAATGTTAATGTATGTAATCCTTTTTTGAGGGAAATGATAAAATGTTATGAAACTACATTAAAATCCTAAGTAAATAAATGTCAGGTTATTAGATAAGATTCTCTTTGATAGTTGTGTGTGTGTGCGCTTAATCGCTCAGTTGTGTCCAACTCTTTGTGACCCTTTGGACTGTAGCCCGCCAGGCTCCTCTGTAAATGGGATTTTTTCAGACCAGAATACTGGAATGGGTTGCCATTTCCTCCTCCAGGGGATCTTCCCAACCCCGGGATCAAACCTGTGTCTCTTGTGTCTCCTCCATTGCAGGCAGATTCTGTACCCACTGAGTCATCAGGGAAACCCTTGTGAATCCCTCTGGGAAAGCACTGGACCGTTTTTCATACAATATACAAAAGAAAATTCCAGATAGATTGAGACCTAAATACAGAAAACAGAACTTCAGACTTCTTAAGTGATATGTAGGACAGTATCTTTATTGTATTAAGAGTGCTGAAAGGTTTCTTAAAGTGAGCACAAAAACACAAACCATAAAAGTAAAGATGGATAAATTCAATAGATTTAAATTAAGAACTTCTGTTTATTGAAAGACACCAAAGAACAGTAATAAACTGAGAGGGTACTGTGACACATAAAACTCACAAAAGATTAGCATCCAGAATAATTGTAAGACAGTAAGAATAAGACTAATACCAAAATTAAAAATCAGTGCAATACAGAGACAGTCATTCACCAAAAAAGAAGAAATCATGTATATTATCATATGTGAAACGTATCGGCAGTTCAGGTTCAATGCAGACAGGTTGCTTGGGGCTGGTGCACTGGGATAACCTAGAGGGATGGGATGGGGACGGAGGTGGGAGGGAGGGTCAGGATGTGGACCACATGTACACCCATGATGGATTCATGTCGATGTATGGCAAAACCAATACAATATTGTAAAGTAATTAGCCTCCAATTAAAATAAATAAATTAAAAAAGGGGGAAATCAAATGGTTCATAGCCATTTTAAAATGTGTTCAACATCCTTAGTAGTCAGGAACATGAAAAATTTAAACCAAACAGTACTATTTCATGATAATCAGACTGGGCAAAAATTTAAAGTGGGTTAGTGTTAGATATTGATAAGAATATGTGGAGCAATCAGAACTTTGACACATTGCTGGTAGAAGTTGAAATTGGTACAACCACTTTGGAAAATAATTTGGCATTTTCTGGGAAAAAAGAACACAAGCATACCCAACAAACCACTGTTGCCACTCCTAGGTACAGTTTAAGGCATCTCTTGTACATGTGCCTTAGGAACACACATAAGAATGTTCACAGAAGCAGTGTTTGTGATAGCAAAAAATGGGAAACCCGAATGTCTTTCAGTTGAAAAATAGCCTAATAAATTGTTGTGTGTTTCTCAACTGAATACTTTACATAGCAGTGAAAATGAATTAACTTTTATTCTATTGCTAATGAAAATTCGATTAACTACAAGTTAAAAAGAAAAAGGAATTTTACATGAGCCAAACTGAGAATTATAACCCGGGAAGTAGATTCTCAGAAAGCTCTGAAAACTGTTCCACCTGGTAGAAGTTGAAGGAATAGTCATATATATTTTTGAGACAAAGGATTGTACCTCAAAACGATAAGCTGGTGTTTTACACAAGGTTCATCAAGGGTTCATAGTCCAGGTAAGCATATACAGCCACTATAACCCCCTACAGAGCCAGGAAGGAACACTATTTTTTTTAATAGCTGAAGAGTTTTATTTTATTTTAAAATTTTTATTAGAATATAGTTAATTTACAGTGTTGTGTTAGTTTCAGGTTACAGTCATCTACAAACAGTGACAGTTTTACTTCTTTTCCAATTTGGATTCCTTTATTTCTTTTTCTTCTTTCCTTTCTGTGGCCAGGGCTTCCAAAATTAAGTTGAATAAAAGTGCTGACAATGGACATCCTTGTCTTGTTCGTGATCTTAGAATGTTTTCAGCTTCTTACTCTTGAGAATGATATCAGCTGTGTTTGTCATGTATAGCCTTTATTATGTTGAGGTTGTACATAGAGGGAACTTACCTCAACATAATAAATGCTCACTTTCTGGAGGATTTTTTTTATCTTAAATGAGTAGTGAAAGAACATTATTGCTTTAAGAAGTTACACAGCTACACAAAGAAGAAAGAGGGGAAAAAATTGATTTTTGTGACTGAGCAGGCACTCCCATCTTTGAGGAGCTCTGGTTAATGTGTAATGCAGATGCACACTGAGCTTTAGGTTTTTTCTTATTCTGCCTTAAAATACACATTTTATTTCATCACCATTTCATCAACATAGATGATTCTCAAGAACAATATATTAAGAGAAAAGTTCAAGTCACAGAAGAAAAACACAGTACAATTTCATTTATACAGAGACCAAAGAAATGCAAATATACAGTGGTTACCTCTCAAGTAAAGGTGGAAAAGACACAAAGTGACTTCTTAGATACCAGCAATTTTTTATTTCTGAATTTGGAATGGTTGGTTGATTCTTTTGGGCTTCCCTCATGGCTCAGATGGAAAAGAATTTGCCTGCAATGCAGGGGACCCAGATTTGATCCCTGGATCAGGAAGATCCCCTGGAGAAGGAAATGGCAACCCACTCCATTTTAGTATAATCTAAATTGTGCAGATACATGTTTTAAAAAGCGAATTAAAACAAAAATTTAAAAATTCGGACCATGATGGTGGAATTGCATTTCATCATACCACAGCAAAGTCTGTGGCATATTTGCCAGAGTTTATAGACTTGTATGCAGACAACTGAGATTATAGCAATGTTAGGGTATTACTGTACTTATAGAATACATTTATGGTGTACCTATGGTCAAAGTTCACTTTTATTTGCAGATGGCAGAAACTCAAACTAGTTTAAACACAAAAGAGTATCTATTGACTGTATAACTGAGAAATGCAAGATTGCTTCCAGCTTCAACTACAGCTAGATTCAGATTCTCAGATGATGTCATTGGAATGCTGTCACAAACCCACCATTCTCAACATTTCCTTTTTGCTGTTTTTAGATTTATTCTTTTACAAGTTTTCTCCAAGTGGTAGCAATGATGGCCATTTGCCAGTCTGGACTTCTCTAGTTTTCCTCACAATAGCGGAAGAGTGCCTTTTCTTCAGCATTTTTAGCAAAAGTCCTAAAGAGGATTGTGATTACCCTTGCTTGGTCCCTCTTCATGATCAGTCCCCGCTGCCACAGATGTGCAGTATCTAGCTAGGTCTGTACCATCTGTGTATTTCCTAAGGTGGTGGTGGTGGTGGTAGATGCAGAAGTGTATGCCTGGTGGAGAAGGGCAGGGAATCAGCCCCACAAGAAATGGAGTCCCCACAAGAAAGCCATAAGGAAATGTCTACTGGGTAGAAAAGAATTAATTATCACAATTCTCTGGCAATACTAAAGTTGCCTGTCATGTCCAGCATCTTGTGTTTGTTGCTCACAAGAATAATTTTAGATCCTGAGTATGCACTCCTTTTCAGATTCTTAAAGTTTGGAATAATCTCCAAGAAATTATTATCCTTCTTATGGTATATGAAATATTTTGGTACATGAACCTGGCAAGTATCCAATGATATTATAGCTCACAGATTAGTTCTATTAATAGAATTTCTCAAGAAAATCATGTATTGCAGCAATGCATAATGTGATGTTTCATGATTTATGCAAAATGATTCACAAATTATCTTGATCAACAGCCCCACAATGTCAATGCCAATAGCTTTTCCCTTGGCTTAATTGCTTGCTCATGGACTAATTATTTTACTTTGTGTAAAATCTCATATTGTTGCCCAAGATATCAGGCAAGTGCTAAGAATTTCTGACTAGATTTTGGAGCTCATTTACAGACAGTTTTGTTTATTACCTCCCCAATTTTCCCAGTTTCTGTTTTGATTAATAAACTATTAATTCTTATTCTCTACCTATCTCATCACTCAGAGTCATTTCATTATGTTTACAGAATTTGATGTCAAAGAAGTGTTGTGTTGAAGGCAATATGTGTGGTGGTTAGGAGATAAGCTTTAGAGACAAGTAAAAGTAAGCTCATTCCTAGCTCTGTTACATGTTGGCTCTGTGATATTAGAATAAATAACAATGCTTACCTCATAGGAGTTTTGCAAAGAATGAATGAGGTTATTTATGTAAAAAGTTTAACAGTGCACAGCTTATAGGAAACATTTAATAAATTGTTGTTATTGTTGATCCTCTTCTCTTTACAAGATTCTAAAATTGCTATTTTTCCCCCCTTTGAAGTAGTAGCTTTTAAGTTTTCTATTTCCTTCCATCCTTTATTCTAGTTTCCTACCTTGTGGTCACTAAAAGAAAATATATTTTGACAATGAAAGATCCTAAAATTAATCAGTACCTCACTTGAAGAAAAACTGGTGTAGAGAGTAAAATGAATTTGTCGAGCAGTTTTGTTTAGAGTTGGTATTTAAAATTGGAAGTTATTAAGTATACAATACATGAAGAGACAATTTGACTATAAAATTCATAGACCACCATAACTGTGAAATTTTAGAAACTTACAGGAACCCTAGGTTGGATTTCTTTATCATTGTTGCTGTGTGACTCATATTTATGAAATAGGAAAAAGTTGAAGAAAAGGAAATTACAAAAAGAAAGAAAACACAAAAAATGTAAAGATTTAATTGCCACACTAAAGAATGTTTTTAATTGTGCATGGGTAGGACTTTCCACGTGATGCTAGTAGGAAAGAACCCACCGGCCAGTGAAGGAGACGTAGGAGACGTAAGTTTGATCCCTGGGTCGGGAAGTTCCTCTGGAGGAGGGCATGGCAACCCACTCCAATATTCTTGCCTGGAGAATCCCATGGACAGAGGAGCCTGGTGGACTATAGTCCATAGGTTCACACGGAGTCGGACACAACTGAAGTGACTTAGCATGCTCACATGTGCGTGTGTATGGGGCCTGTGTGACAAACTTTCTGTATTGAATTGATTAGATAAGTAAGTGCTTTTTTAAAATTTATCTTTAGTTGAAGGATAATGTTTTCCAGTGTTGTTAGATCAGTGCTTTTAAGTTGAGATACACCGCTCCAAGTCTGTATTACACCATGTTTACAATTTTTTGTTAGTAGATTTAAACAGATAGACTGTTAAGGTGTCAGATTTTACTGCAATATTCTTATGATTCTGAATTTGTTATAAAAAAAGTTTTAGAAACATTCTTGATGCCATTAACAAGAGGACCTGGACAGCAAAGGTTTTTACTTTTTGTTGTTACTTTCTTATTTTACTTTTTGTTATTGTTTAGTTGCTAAGTCATGTCAGACAGTGAAGGTTTTTACTTTTTGTTGTTAGTTTCTTATTTTACTTTTTGTTATTGTTTAGTTGCTAAGTCATGTCGGACAGTGAAGGTTTTTACTTTTTGTTGTTAGTTTCTTATTTTACTTTTTGTTATTGTTTAGTTCCTAAGTCATGTCCAACTCTTGTGAGCCCCATGGACTGTAGCCTGCCAAACTCCTCTGTCCATGAGATTTCCCAGGCAAGCGGGTTGCTGTTTCCTTCTCCAGAGGACCTTCCTGACCCAGGGATTGAACCACCTTTTCTGAATTGGCAGGCAAATTCTTTATCACTGAGCCACCAGGGAAGCCTTCCTTTTATTTAAATTATACACAGTCACATTCTAGTTGAAAGTTGGGCATAACTTTAACAGTTTTCTATTAGTATTTCACGTTTATTTAGCAGTTTAAATTGGAAAATTTTTGGATATTATTGGAATATCCAGACATTGAAAATGTTGGAAACTATAAAGGATAAAAATATTAGTTGTGTGTGTCTATCTGTGAGTTTTTCTCCCAGTGGCTTGAAAAGAATTTTTTTTAAGTCATGCTTGTTCAATGAACCTAATGTTCATTGGAAGAAAACTATGTCACTATTTATCTTAAAAATAGTTGGGCTGAGATATTAACTGAATCTTATACCTATTCAAAGAGTTATCTATAATATGCTGATAAACCAGCTAGCCTCATCTCAGTTCAGTCAAAAGCTAAAAGATTAATTCAGCTGCCTCTTGTTGAGTATTTGTTTTCAGTAATTTAGGGGTAAATGACCAAAGAAAGGAATACATGGCCTAAAGAAGGATTAGAGTGGTAGAAATGGTTGTTTGAAGTTTCAAAGAGTGCTTTCAATCTCTTTTATTCTTTACAAGTTAAGCTGCTTATTTTGTTTGACATATTTTTTCAGTGACTGCTGTTAATAGCACCTCTTTGTTTTGGATATTATTTGGATATTGGATTTTATTTTCTTTCACAGACATTGTTGGCTTAATTTATTTTATAATTCCAACTTTTCCTTACCTTGGACCTCCACCTGGCTTTTGACGTATCCATTTTTCTGTTGCTCACACAGGAAAGCTAATTTTTTTTAAATAGAAATTCTAGCTTGTGGACACTGGTGGAAGAAATATAGTTCTAATGATTCTATAGAATGTAATGATTCTACAGTTACAGTCACTGTGCCTTCAGACCTCCTGGAAAGAGGTTCCCTTGGTAAATGCCTCTGGTGTAATAGACCCTAAAGAATTAAAGAATCTCTGTTTCACAAGTGTGTGTGTGCATGTGTGTGTGTATCTCTACATATATCTACACACACACACATATATACCACACGCAAATGTAAGTACATATATATATATGTATGTATATATCATAGAAGCAAAAATATAGATTAAAATAAGTTCTTCACACACCACATCAAATTAATGCTAGCCCACAAGAGAATATCATGTCTATCTAAATAGCATGTTAAAGAAAGGCTTGTCTCACAAAACCATCTGCGGTGTATTTCCTAGAAATGTTATCAGTGCACAATTCTTCTTGCCCTTTAGTTTCATTTCAGCATTTATAAGGGCATTTATGTCAACATGGGCTGTTACCCAATCATTAAATTTACCCTTATGAATTTGTGAATCTTGTGTATTCAATATTTCTATATATTTATGAATGTATATATTTTACAACAAATCAAAAGTGTATTTATCTATACATATGATTTCATCTATATAAAAATGTATAAAAAAGATTAGAGATACTACATAAAATGACAACAATGATTGTCTCTTGGATTTTTCCTTCATTTTATTTTCATGTCATTTTCAAATTCTCAATAATTATTTTTACAATTTGCAGAAATTAAATAAGACATTGTTTTAACATATTCATGAAACTGTATGGTGATTTTTAGTATGTAATGACTATTTTAAAGGTTAGCAGTACAAATGCAATAATTTAACATTTTATATGTAGCTGTACATTTCAGTTTATTCCTTTTGAGAAAGTTTTTTTCCAGAGTTTTCTCAAAATATAAAGAAAATGACTTAATCAAAGCGTACTAACTTTAAAAAAAAAGTGGTCCGCAAGCTTTTTTGCATATTTATTTTTACATTAAATATATGTATTACTATACCAATGTATAATGTACGTTCCCTCATAGCTCAGTTGGTAAATCATCTGCCTGCAATGCAGGAGATCTGGGTTCGATTCCTGGGTCTGGAAGATCCCCTGGAGAAGGAAATGGCAACCCACTCCAGTATTCTTACCTGGGAAATCCCATGGACAGAGGAGCCTGGCGGGTTACAATCCATGGGATCACAAGAGTCAGACACGACTTAGTGACTAAACCACCACCACCATGCAGTGCACAGACATTTTTAAGGGTGGAATAAAAATATAAGTTGACATTTATTCAATAGTTTCTTTCCATACCTAGTGGATTGTCTTGCGTAGCCCTGAAGGACACACACCAGATTTTGAAAACTATTGCCTTAGAAAGCTAAAAAGTCAACTAATTTAGGGTTTTATATTCATCTATATGCTGGGTTCCCTCCATTATTTAAAAAAAAATGTGACAGTAAATTCTTTTTTTCCCCTCTTTTTGGTATTGTTTTTGAGAACCAAATTCTACATGTCTTTGATGCTATATTTTGCATTCATTTTTTTTTTTTGAGGACTGTGTTTACTATTTAAGTTCAAAATTTGGCATTTGCTGCTTAAAATTATATTTCATAAAATTGTATAGGAAAGGCTGGAACTATAAATGAAACTGTCAGGCAGTCCATGAACTATAAAATAAGGGCAAAGCAAGGTCAGACTCTCTCTAAGACACTTTTTATAACATAATCTCGAGAGCTGTCCCTGGACAAAGACAAACACCACTGGCTTGAGTTAGAAGAGTTTTTGGCTGTTTCTTTTAGCCTTCTAGACACTGTTCATAGGAATAAGTAAACAGTTCAAGGAATTCAAGCAGGCGCTCCAAAAATACTTCCAATCTCTATAGTCTCCATCTTTTAGCAGGCATACAGATAAAGGGACAGAAATTAATCTTGAGTCATGCACAAGGGTGAAAAAAACCAATGTCCGTGAAGAAAAGAAACCTTGTTCACTGATGCGAGAAAACATTATTAATAAGTTTATATTTAATACACCAATCAATGCTAGCTAAATATTCTAAACAGAAAGAATCAGGGAGGTAGTAAGCTGAAAGGAAAACACAATCATTGTTTTGATTTTGAAAGTGTTTAGATAAGATTTTGAAAGTGTTTAGATCAGATTTTTATTTTATTTTGAAAGTGTTTAGATCAGATAAATGAATAATCAGCTACACCTTTGCTTTTTAGACTTGTAGTCAAAATTACTTAAGCAAAATGAGTTGATTTAGTTTTTATCTATCTGCTCATTGGATATACAAATAAGTAATGAAATAAGCAAGAACTGACTAACACCCACATTTGTTCATCATTCTTGTCATCCAGTTGGCTGGCTATATTAACACAGTATTTCCTTTTTAAAAGATTTATTGGGGAAAAACGCTATCAACAACATGTTTTGGACAATTCAGGAGATTAGAATGGACTATACTGTTAGATTTCTTGGGCATAAATGTGGCATTGTGGACACAGAGGAGAATACATGATGAACTACTTAGTAGTCAAACGTCATGGAGCCTGCAACTTATTTTCAAATGATTCAGAAAGTGAGAGAGAGAAAAAATCAAATTGGTAAAATGCTAACAAGTGAATCTAGGCAAAGAATACATATAGATACATTACACAATTATTTCCTTTTTTTTCTCTGTAGATTTGAAATAAAGAGTTGGAGGAAAATGATGTAAATAAAGCCGTTTTTGAAGCCTATAAAAGGGTTTTTCCCTTTGAAGCCTTTTGTAAAGAAGTAATACCCAGGGCTTTTAGAGGCTAAAAAAACCTATTTTAGAGAATTCCCTGGCGATCCAGTGATTAGGACTCAGCGCTTTCACTGCTGGGGCCCAAGGTTCAATCCCACAAGCCGTGCACAGCCACCAAAAAAACCTAGAATAAAAGGTGTGATGTGTGCGTGCTAAGTTGCTTCAGTAGTGTCTGACTCTTTTTGACCCTGTGGGCTGTATTTACCAGGCTCCCCTGTCCATGAAATTTTCTAGGCAGGAATGCTGGAATGGGTTGCCCTGGTCTCCTCTAGGGGATCTTCCCAACCCAGGGATCCAACCCACGTCTCCTACGTCTCTTGCATTGGCAGGCGGGTTGTTTACCACTAGCACCACCTGGGAAACCTAGATTAAAAGGCAAATAACCCTGAATATTCATTGGAAGGACTGATGCTGAAGCTGAAGCTCCAATACTTTGGCCATCTGATGCTTAGAGCATCAGACCCTGATTCTGGCAAAGATTAAAGGCAAAAGGAGAAGGTAGAAGCAGAGGATGAGATGGTTGGATAGCATCATCAACTCAATGGGCATGAATTTGAGCAAACTCCAGGAGATAGTGGAGGACAGGGGAGTCTGGCGTGCTGCAGTGCATGGAATCACAGAGTTGGACACGACTTAGCAACTGAACAACAACATTCAGTGATAGATGTTAACTAGCTGAGGTTAAGTCCTCATGTAAGCTTACTTTGAGTCTTTCCCTTTTGCAGTGCTTGTTTGAGCACAACTTGTTTGATGCCTTGCTCTCCTGCTGGACCATAAGCTCCTGATGGTGAGAATTCTGTTAATTTTTTAATTTTTTATATTGCCATACTTTAAAGTGCATAGCAAAGAAGTTTATTGGTTCAATAAATAGATGAAAATATATCAGGAAACTTTTTGCTCACTTGTTGCTCAAAACAAAGCTATAACAACCAAGCATAAAATTATTTTTCAGATTCCTAGCAACCAGAACAAAGAGAGAAGAAGCCAAGGGCTTAGTTTGTGGCCTAACAGCCAGGGGTCAGCCTCTGTCTCAGAAAGCAGTGTGGAAAAAGCAAACACGCTAGCTAAGAAAGTCACTTGGGATTCCTAGTTGTTAAGTGCCTTGAGGAGCAGAGTACAGGGTCCATATCGCTGGCCTGGGTTTCAGGGCAGGATTTTGGTCTCTTGAAAGAGCACAGTCATAGAGGAACTAGCTTTCAAATGGGAACCCAGTTGATAAAGAACAAAATGCAAGCTGTGTTACTTGCAATGAGGGTTTAGGAGGTTACGGAATCCCATTATCAGTGCTGTCCAACAAGATTAGCACGGGACAAGCTTTAGTTGTAGGAAATGGACCAGAGCTAATGCACTAAACTTCCCATTTTCAGGGTTGGTCCCAGAGTACAGGGAGGGGTTAGAACTTCAGTGGCTGGGGACACTAAGAACAGAGAATCAGGCCGGCCATTAAAAATCCTAGGGTTAATACCGATCCAGTTATTTTGTCTCATGATATATCTTACCGTGCCATAGTTATGTGGGAAAATAAAAATAGTGGAATGCTAAAGGGGAAAAGGGGATATATTACAAAAATGCTTTAAACCCCCAAGATCCTTTTTTTAAAAAAACAAACAAACAATTATTCATTTACTTATTTTGGGCTGTGCTGGGTCTTCATTGCTGCTTGAGCATCTCCTAGTTGTGGAAAGCAGGGGGCTACTCTCTAGTTGTGGTGCGAGGGCTTCTCATTGCAGTGGCCTCTCTTGTTGCGGAGCCAGCTTCAGTAGTTGCGGGCACGTGGGCTCAGTAGCTGTGGCTACCAGGCTGTAGAACACAGGCTCAATAGCTGTGGCACATGGACGTGGTTTTTCCACAGCATGTGGGATCTTCCCCGATCAAGGATCTCCTGCATTGGCAGGCAGATTCTTTACCACTTAGCCACCAGGGAAGCCCAATCCTCAAGATCTTGATGTAAGAAATAGGGAAAAGCACCAATAAAGTGCTCAATAAAGCTAACTTCCCCTCCCTTGTGCATGTTTGGAGGCTGTGCTGACATTCACGGATCACTTTGGATTCTCTCTGGGGGAACGCTAATCCTCAGTGATTACTGTTTTCAAAAATCTCTTGTAAATTAAAAAAAAAAAAATCCCATGAATGAATTCCTTTATTGATGCTTTCATTAAAAGTCATTTTGTAGTTTACCAGTCTTAAATATTCAAATAAATTAAAAATGAATTAAGAAAACAGATGATAGAAACAGACCCGTGGATAAATGAAAACTTGATATAAGACAGACATGACCTGGCAGATCAATAAAGAAATATAAACCAACTGGAAGGTGGGTAAATGATATAATTAGATATTTCACCTCTAATCTTAGCTATATGAAATAATCATATCATGTCTTGGAAGGGGGGCTTTCCTGATGGTTCAGTGGTAGAGAATCAACCTCCAAGTGCAGGAGATATGGGTTCGATCCCTGGGTTGGGAAGATCCTCTGGAGAAGGAAATGGTGACCCACTCCAGTGTTCTTTCCTGGAAAATACCATGGTCAGAGGAGTCTGGCCGGCTGCAGTCCATGGGGTCGCAAAGAGTCAGACATGACTGAGCATGCACACACACATGGTAGTTCTATTCATAGTTTTTTAAGGAATCTCCATACTGTTCTGCATAGTGGCTGTATCAACTTACTTTCCCACAAACAGTGCAAGAGGATTTCCTTTTCTCCATATCTTTTCCAGAATTTATTGTTTGTAGATTTTTTGATGATGACCATTCTGACTGGTGTGTGTAGTCCATAGCATCGCAAAACAGTCAGACATGGCTTAGTGACTAAACAACAACAGAATCTTAGAAGGGAGAGCATTTATGGCCAAAGAACCTTGTGAAAAGATTCTCAACTTCATTAGTGATCAGAGAAATACAAACCAATGAGATACTATTTCATACCTTCCAAACTTGCAAAAAGAAACTTGAAAATTGGTCAGTTTTTGATGTTGGGAGGAAACGGAGCTATAGAAACCCTCATACACTTCTTGCCTGCATGCATGTTCACTCATGTCCAACTCTGTGACCCCATGGACTGTAGCCCACCAGGCTCCTCTGTCCATGGGATTTTCCAGGGAAACTTAAATGGTTTGCCATTTCCTCCTCCAGGGAACCTTCCTGACCCAGGAATCAAACCTGTGTCTCCTCCATTGGCGGGTGGATCCTTTACCCCTGAGCCACCTGGGAAGCCCCATACACTCCTTGCGTGCATGCATGCATTCTCAGTTACTTCACTCGTGTCTGACTGTTTGTGACCCTATGGACTGTAGCCCACTAGGCTCCTCTGTGGGCTAGAATTCTCCAGGCAAGAATACCAAAGTGGATTGCCATGCCCTCCTAGAGGGGATCTTGCTGACCTGAGGATAACCTGCATTTCTTATATCTCCTGCATTTGGGAGGTAGGTTCTTTACCACTAGCGCCACCTAGGAAGTCCTTATGAGACTGTAAATTTGCTCAAGACTTTGGGTAACAATTTTGTATTGCCTTATAAGTTGAAAATACCATTTCTAATGACCTAGCAATTCTACTCCTAGATATTTACCCTAAAGAACAATTTTTACATTCACCAGCAGGCATATGCAGGAGCTTCTTAGCTATACTATTCATAATAGCAAAGAACTGGAAACATCAATGGATAAAGATGTGGTGTAGTCAAACAATAGAATACTATACAGCAGTGAAAGGGTGGACTTCAGCTATAGGCGTTAATATGGATGAGAATCTCAAAAATGTTGACAAAGGAAATAAAGCTAGGAAAGAAAAGTACTTAGAGTATGACTCCATTATATAAAGTCGAGGACAGGCAAAACTAAAAAAATATAATTCAGGAATATATAATTGGGAAGCAAAAAATGTTTTAAAAGTTTAAAAGTTGGTGTTTATTATTCTTTAAGTTGCACGTCCTTGTATTTTACCTCTGTGTTGATGATATGTTTCATAGTATAAAGTAAAATAGAAATTATTCATTTAATTTAATAGTCTGTGAGAGTAAGGATTACCCACTTACCTCATCTCTGCTTAACATCATTATGAAACTGCCTTCCAAACGTGTTTATATCAACCAGATCCCTACTCAAACAGCATCAAGGCTTCCTATTCACCATAGTCTGACCTACAGCCACTCTGGGTGATGGAAGAGTCAGGCCCTCCCTATTTAGACCCCAGTTGACCATTCTTGTCTTGTTTTCCACCACAGCATCTGTTGTAGACACACTGATCCACTCACTAATCCTGAAACACACCATGAGTTCTCTCACTTCTTGGTCTTTGTTTCTGCCATTTTTACTACTTACTAATTTTAATTCTAAAAACTGTACTTTTTTATCACCACCAAGCTACCTACTAGCAGTTACTATTTTAGATTTTTAAAATAGTCTATCTAGTTTCAGTATGTTGTAAAGAGCAAACTGTGGGATCTAAAGCAACAGACTTCAGTTTTATAGATAAATGAAAAGTGCAAATACCAATGCACTGGCCTGTGATTGTTGTAAACTTTTTATTTTTTTGGCTGTACTGGGTCTTCATTGCTGTGCATGGGCTTTCTCTAGTTGTGCAAGCAGGGGCTATTCTTCATTGCAACGTATAGGCTTCTCATTGTGGTAGCATCTCCTGTTGTGGAGCACCAGCTTTGGGGTGCACAAGCTTCAGTAGTTTCAGCTCACCAGCCCTAGAGCTCAGGCTTAGTAGTTGCAACACTCGGGATTCGTTGCTCCATGGCATGTGGAATCTTCCTGGACCAGGAATTGAACCCATGTCCCCTGCGTTGACAGGCAGATTGTTATCCACTGAACCACCAGGGAAATCTGGCCTGTGCTTGTTTGTGATCATCCTTCTGACAGAAGAATTTTTTTGTTTGAGTTGAGCACACTTGTTTTTGCAACATGATTATAAAATTAGTAATTCTGCCAACTCATTGACTCTTACAACTATAATAATATTATTAATAACACTTTGTATTTCTCTGACTAGCTGTGGGTAACACAGCTGTCCAACTGATTATGAAGTAGCACGAGATTTCTCCCTCACCTTACAGTTTAGGAAACTGAAGACAAAGAGAACATTTTAATCAAGAAAATGTGAGTTTAAATGATTGTGTTAGTATTGATAGTAGAAATTAAAACAGCGACAATAATATCCTGAATGTGAAAGTCTATGAGGTCCTGAGTTTTACCTGTTACCTGAATTACTCTATTTACAGAAAAATTTACTAAATAAAGATGAATTTATTCAACAAACATTTGTTGACCACCTGCCAAATGTAAGGCAACATGTTAGACAGATTTACAAAGATTAACGATATGACATGGTCAGTGTCTCCAAGAAGCTTCAAGATAGGAGCGGGAACCTACCAGTATTTTAGATCGGGTACTATAATAGCCTTTGTATGTGTTCCACAGATTAAAGCATTGTGTTCTCAGTTAACACACTAAGAAGAGCACCTAGTGCCTGTCCTTCACCCTGAAGCCTTGAGAGTACAGTCAGTAACTTTGTAAGCACACCAGGGAGCAGGGAGCCCTCTGAACTCCATCGGTGTATTGTTTTTCTTTTAAAGAGAATCTGGTTCACTGGAGGCTTTAAATGAATGTTGATTAAAATATTTGTTCCTCTTGATTAAGATGATAGCAAATGATTAATGAATTCCGTATCACAATTAAATGAAAATTTCTACCTTCCTGATTAACAGGAGTATCCAGATGATAACAACTCTGGAACATAAATCAGAGAAATTACTACATACCCCTTAGAAGATGACAATCTTTTGTAAACGTGTCTGATCCTAGAAGGTTAGCACAGTTACAGCTCTGAACTGTTATGAAGTTCTTAGTTCAATTAGTACAGCTGCATACATGACTTTGAACTCTGACATTTGCTGTGAATAACACACATTCCTCAGCACAAATCTTCTCTCTGTCTCTTAGTTTGATTACGATTATGAAAATCACAGGTTATACAGACCAGTAGTATTGATGGCAAAATAATTGGTATTAAAGAGAATTTTGCACTATGGGTCTTTGGATGGGTTCAAATAGAAAGAAATCAAAGGACTATTTTGTTGATAAATAATTCTACCTGCTATCAAATAGACAGCACTTTGAAGGAGATCATGTAAAAATAGGAATTTCTTATGCCAACAAATATTACGAATATTAATATTAATAATAGATAAAATATTAATATTATTTGAAGATAGATTGAGATAAATTAAAAATGCAAAATTCAGAACAGAGATATAATTAATAAGCCAATATAAAGGATAAAATAGAATGTAAAAATACTCAAGACAAAAGAAGGTAGGAAAAGAGGAAACAAAAGGACAAAGAACAGATGAGACAGATAGAAAATATCAAAACAATAGACTTAAACCCAGTGATATGAATTATTCTATTATATGTAATGACTAAACACTTGTATTGACACATTATTGACCAGGGGGGTTTTGCAGAAACTAAAGCCTGTGACCAGTGATTTGTTACATAAGTGAATATTTGGTCAATAATGAAATAATGAAATTTGGTCAATAATACATAAGTGAATATTTGGTCAATAATGTTCAGGTAACAAAAGATGTATTAATACATCTCTAGTCAGTAATGTGTTAAAAGGCAAAGATTGTACTCAGTCATGTCTGACTCCTTGCAACTCCATGGACTGTAGCCTTCCAGGCTCCTCTGTCCATGGAATTTTCCAGGCAAAAATACTGGAGTGGGTTGCCATTTCCTACTTCCAGGGATCTTCCCAACCAGGGATGGAACCCACATCTCTTGCATCTCCTGCATTGCCTGGTGAATTCTTTACCACTGTGCCACCTAAGAAGTCCAAAAGCCAAAGACTGCTTAAACCGAAAGATTATATGCATCTATGAGAAACATTTAAAATAAAAGATATAATATCACTGATGTACATAGATGCAAAAACCTCAAAAAAATACTAGCAAACAGAATCTCAACAGCACATTAAAAGGATTATACACACTAATCAAGGCTGTATGTTGTCACCCTGCTTATTTAACTTATATGCAGAGTACATCATGCAAAATGTCAGGCTGGATGAAGCACAAGTTGGAAATACCAATAACCTCAGATATGCAGATGACACAATCTTTATGGCAAAAGTGAAGGGGAACAAAGAGCCTCTTGATGAAAGTGAAAGAGGAGAGGGAAAAAGTTGGCTTAAAGCTCAACATTCAGAAAACTAAGATCACGGCATCTGCTCCCATCACTTCTTGGCAATTAGATGGGGAAACAATGGAAACAGTGACAGACTTTATTTTCTTGGGCTCCAAAATCACTGCAGGTGGTGACTACAGCCATAAAATTAAAAGACGCTTGCTCCTTGGAAGAAAAGCTATGACAAATCTAGACAGCATATTAAAAAGCAGAGACATTACTTTAGTGACAAGTCTGTCTAGTCAAAGCTATGGTTTTTCCAGTAGTCATTATGGATGTGAGAGTTGGACTATAAAGAAAGTTGATTTAAAAAAAAATAAAAAAATAAAAGACAACCCAAAAAAAAAAAAAAAGAAAGAAAGTTGAGCACCGAAGAATTGATGTTTTTGAACTGTGGAGTTGGAGAAGCCTCTTGAGAGTCCCTTGTACCGCAAGGAGGTCCAACCAGTCAATCCTAAAGGAAATCAGTCCTGAGTATACACTGGAAGGACTGATGCTGAAGCTGAAGCTCCAATACTTTGGCCACCTAATGCGAAGAACTGATTCATTTGAAAAGGCCCTGATGCTGGGAAAGATTGAAGGCAGGAGAAGGGGACAACAGGATGAGATGGTTGGATGGTATCTCCGACTCGATGGACATGAGTTTGAGTAAGCTCCAGGAGTTCATGATGGACAAGGAGGCCTGGTGTGCTGCGGTCCATGGGGTCACAAAGAGTCAGACACGACTGAGTGACTGAACTGAACACATTAATCAAGTAGATTTATCCCAGGGATGCAAGGAGTCGTCAGTATATGCGAATCAATGTACCACACTACATTAACAAACTGAAGAATAAAAACCATACGATCATCTCAGTAGATGCATAAAAAGCTTCTGACAAAATTCAACAATCATTTATGCTAAAACCTCTCCAGAAAATGAACTAGAGGGAACCTACCTCAACACAACAAAGGCCATATATGATAAATCTACAGCTAACATCATATTCAGTGGTTCTTTCCTCTAAGATCAGGAACAGGACAGGGATGTGCACTCTCACCACTTGATTTTCAACAAAGTTTTGGAGGTCCTAGCCTTACTATCAGAGAAGAAGGAGAAATGAAAGGAATCCAAATAGGAAATTAAGAAGCAAAACTGTCACTGTTTGCAGATGACATAATACTATACATAGAAAAATCCTAAAGATGCTACCAGAAAACTACTAGAGCTCATCAGTGAATTTGGTGACGTTGCAGGTAAACAGTGGAAACAGTGGCTGACTTTATTTTTGGGGAATCACTGCAGATGGTGACTGCAGCCATGAAATTAAAAGACGCTTGCTCCTTGGAAGGAAAGTTATAACCAACCTAGACAACATATTAAAAAGCAGAGACATTACTTTGCCAACAAAGGTCCATCTAGTCAAGGCTATGGTTTTTCCGGTAGTCATGTATGGATGTGAACAGTTGGATTATAAAGAAGGCTGAGTGCTGAAGAATTGATGCTTTTGAACTGTGGTGTTGGAGAAGACTCTTGAGAGTCCCTTGGACTGCAAGGAGATCCAACCAGTCCAACCTAAAGGATATTAGTCCTGGGTGTTCATTGGAGGGACTGATGTTGAAGCTGAAACTCCAATACTTTGGCCACCTGATGCAAAGAACTGACTCATTGGAAAAGACCCTGATGCTGGGAAAGATTGAAGACAGGAAAAGAAGGGGACAACAGAGGATGAGATGGTTGGATGGCATCACCAACTCAACGGACATGAGTTTGGGTAAACTCCGGGAGTTGGTGATGGACAGGGAGGCCTGGCGTTCTTTAGTTCATGGAGTCACAAAGAGTCAGACATGACTGAGCAAAAAAGTTGTAACTGGAAAAGTTGCAGTTAATAAGAATCTCCTGCATGCCTATACACTAACAGTGAAAAATCAGAAAGAAAAATTAAGGAAACAATTCCACTTACCATGGCATCAAAAAGAATAAAATACCTAGGAATAAACTTATCTAAGGGGACAAAAGACCAGTACTCTGAAAACTATAAGATAATGATGAAAGAAACTGAAGATGACACAAACAGATGGAAAGATATACCATGTTCTTAGATGGAAAAAATCAATATTATCAAAATGACTATACTACCCAAGGCAATCCAGAGATTCAAAACCATCCCTATCTAATTACCAATGGTATTTTTCACAGAATTATAACAAAAAAATTAAATTTATATAGAAACACAAAAGACCCTGAATAGCGAAAGCAGTTTTTTAAAAAGATTTATTTATTCATTTCTGGCTCTGCTGGGTCTTTGTTGCTGCTCTCAGACTTTCTTAGTTGCAGCAAGCAGGGCCTACTCTTCACTGTGGTACATGGGCTTCTTGTGGTGGCTTTTCTAGTTGCAGAGCGTGGACTCTAGGCATACGGGTTTCAGTATTTTCGGCACGTGGACTCAGTAGTTGTGCCTTGCGGGCTCTAGAGCACCAGGTCAGTAGTGGTGGTGCACAGGTTTAGTTGCCACATGGCATATGGGATCTTCCTGAGCAGAGATCAAACCCATGTCCCCTGCATTGGTGGGTGGATTCTTAACCACCGGACCACCAGGGTAGACCAGCCAAAGCAATCTTGAGAAAGAAGAACAGAGTTGGAAGAATGAGACTTCCTGATTTCAGACTATATTACAAAACCATAGTAATCAAAACAGCCTGCTCCTGGCACAAAAGCAGAAATATAGGTCATGAAAACAGGATAGAAAGTCCAGAGAAAAACCCATGCACCTATGGTCATCTAATCTATGACAGAGGAGGCAAGAATAGACAATGGAAAAAATATACAATGGTCTCTTCAATAACAGGTGCTGGGAAAACTGGACAGCTACATGTAAAAGAATGAAATTAGAACCTCTCTAACATCATATACCAAAATAAACTAAAAATGGGTCAAAGACCTAAATGTAAGGCTGGTCACTGTAAGACTCTTCGAAGAAAACATAGGCAGAACATTCTTTGACACAAATTGCAGCAATATCTTTTTAAATATTACTTTTATTTATTTATTTCAGCTCACCACGTCTCAGTTGTGGCATGTGGGTGAGTCAATATTTGTGTGGCCTGTGGGGTCCTTAGTTAGGGCATGTGAACTCTTAGTTGTAGCGTGTGGGATCTTGTTCCCTGACCAAAGATCAAACCTTGGCCCTCTGTTTTGAGAGCACAGAGTCTTAGTCACTGGACTACCAGGAAAGTCCCAGCAATATCTTTCTTGATCCACCTCTTAGAATAATGAAAATAAAAACAAAAATAAACAAATAGAACCTAATTAAACTTAAAAGCTTTTGCTCAGCAAAGGAAAACATAAATAAAAGACAACCCACAGGATGGGAGAAAATATTTGCAAATGAAGCAACTGACAAGGGATTAATCTCTAAGATATACAAACAGCTCATACAGCTCTATATCAAAAAGAAAGCAACTCAATCAAAAAATGTGCAGAAGACCTAAGATCTAAAGAGACATTTCTCCAAAGAAGACACACAGATGGCCAAGAGGCACATGAAAAGATGATCCGCGTCACTAATTATTAAAGAAATACAAATCAAAACTACAATGAGTTATCACCTCACAGCAGTCAGAATAGCCATCATAAAAAAACAAATCTACAAACAATAAATGCTGGACAGGGAGAAAAGGGAACCGTCCTACACTGTCTAGAGGGATGTCTAGTGGGATGGATATTTTGATATATATGTAATAAAGAAAGCAGAGTAAAATATACATGTAGATTCTAGATGGTGGGCATTTGGGTAATAATTATATTATCCTTTCAACTTTTCTATACTTCTGGAAATTAAAAGTAAAATCTTAAATAAAATCAATGATCTAACTTTCTACTTGAAGAAGGTAGACAAATAGGATCAGCTACAAAAAACTTCGAGCTAACGTTATACAAATAGTAAAATATTAAGTTCTTTTTTTTCTAAGTTCAGCAACAAGGCAAAGATGTCTTTTCTCATTATTTTAATTCAATATTGTGTTGGACATCTTAACTAATGCAAGAAAAAGAAAACAATTACAGGCAGGAGAAGAAAAAAAAAACTCTTAATCTTTGCAGTTAATGAAAAAGTTGGAAATCTGAACATCTATAATACAATCCCTAGATCTGATCCTTCCAAGATCAAAGGATACAGAGTCAAAATTTACAAATCAATGCTATTGGAAATACAATTGGAAAATGAAATGAAAACAATTCTATTTACAATAACATAAAATACATCAATTAACTTAACAAAAGCTGTGCATGACCTTTAACATGAACACTGCAAAAGAAATTGTGATATATGTAAAGAAATACTATTCAGTAACAAAAAGGAACAAACTGCTGATACGTGAATCAACTTGTTTGAATCTCAAAAATATTATACTGAATGAAAGAAGCTAGAACAAAAATAGTACATAATATGTGATTCATTTTCATGTTCTCCTGGAACAGGCAAAACTAATATATAATGAAAAAATCAGGGCAGAGGTTGCTCCTGGATGGTATTGGAATGGGAATTGATTGGGATTGACTGGGGAGGAACATGAGAGAAACTTTTGGGATAATGGAAATGTTTTTAGGGGTGAGTTAAATGGATTTATGTAGTTATCAGGTATGTCTATTAATGTATGGATATATGCATTTTTTAGTTTTGTCTGCTGAGAGGGCCTACAAACAATGACATAACAGTAGCAGTGAGCATACCTACCACCCAGATTTTATTATTTTATTGAAATTTCTGTCATTATCTAAATTTAGGACAACTTGAGCCTTATAATAAATGATAGAAATGGAGTATAGCCCATTGAATAAAATAAGATTCTATGAATCCAATCTGTCCATTGGATTCTTCAGGCAAGAATACTGGAGTGGGTTGCCATGACCTTCTCCAGGGGATCTTCCCAACCCAGTGATCCAACCCAGGTATCCTGCATTGCAGGCAGATTCTTTACCGTCTGAGTCATCAGGAAAGCCCTACAATTGAATGCTCACTAAAATACAGAAGAAACAGTAAAGTTGGATACCACTAGTGGACATTATAACTAGTGGGTAAAAATATTACACACAGAATATTTACATAGTATTGAAGTATTTCCACACAAATTACTTAATATTTACATAGGGGAAAATATTAACTTTACAGTGGAGACATCTCATGGCCACTACTTAAGCTATATAGAAAAGTTTGGGCAATTTGACTGGGGCTTCCCTGGTAGCTCAGATGGTAAAGAATCTGCCTGCAGTGCAGGAGACCCAGGTTCAATCCCTGGGTGGGGAAGATCCCCTGAGAAGGAAATGGACAATTTGACATCATGTATCTCCTGATATAATGCACTAAGAAAGCTACAGCATCTCTGTGTTATTATTAAATGGATAACCTGATTCTAATTATGGTGAAACATTAGACAAATTCAACTTGAATGACTTCCTACAAAATATCTGGTATATACTCTCATCACTGAGGAACTGTGCCATATTAAAAGAGACCAACAAGTCATAACATCTAAAAACAATATGGAACCTTGGGTTGGATCCTAGACAAGGAAAAGTAAATATGAAGAATATTATGAAGAATATTATTTGAACAAGTGATGAAATTTGAATATAAACTTCAGAGTAAATAACAGTATAGTACCAATGTTAAATTTTCTGATTTGGGTCATTGTACTGATTACAGAAGAGAATGTTCTTGTTCTTGAAAATACAAAAGTGTTTTGGGGTAAAGGCACAATTGCCCTCTCTCCCTGGTAACAACTTAATTTTAAATGGTTCAGAAAGAATATACGTAAATATATATGCAGGCAAGCATATACAAACACATAAATGTATATCAGAGTGAGAGAGAGAATGATAAATGGTGCATAATATAAATAA
Source organism: Muntiacus reevesi (assembly GCF_963930625.1). Taxonomy (NCBI): domain Eukaryota; kingdom Metazoa; phylum Chordata; class Mammalia; order Artiodactyla; family Cervidae; genus Muntiacus; species Muntiacus reevesi. The sequence continues at coordinate 73,037,838 of NC_089255.1, forward strand.
TTTGTGAGTCTGGTGAGTATATGGGGTTTCTTACACTATTCTTGCAACTTTTTAGTAAATGTGTGATTATATCAAGGTCTTCCCTGGTGGCTCAGATGGTAAAAAATCCATCCACAATGTGGGAGACCTGGGTTCAATCACTGGGCCAGGAAGATCCCCTGGAGAAGGGCGTGGCTACCCATTCCAGTATTCTGGCCTGGAGAATTCTATGGACAGAAATTAAAAGTTTAAAAAGTTATTCATACTACCAGCATATGTATGTTTAAGTAAACCTATGTGTGTGTGTGTATGTGTATGTGGTAAACATAGTGGCGTGCTATGGTATTTGTAAGTATATGAACTCAGTGTTCAGTTTGAAATGATGGTTCTTATTCTTAAAGGGAACAAACCTCTTTACTGATAAGTCCCACCATTCTGTCTGCTTCAAATGCTTTTTTGTTTCATTGTTTTGGAAATACTGAGAAATCAGGAAAAGATAGCCTACTTTATTTTCATCCATAATCAAAACTAGCAAACCTCTTTTCCAGAATCTACTCAGGATTTACCCTGCCAGGCAAAGTGAATATTTACAACCATAACTTCAGATCTGCTCATGAGACAATTATGTGTCTGTTGACTTGCTTCAAGGGATGGATTACTGAAAGATATTAGTGTAATCCCAAATGGGACAGTGTTTGTATAGTGTGAAAAATGTGTCCACAAAAATCCACAAAATTCAATAGCCGGAGATGTTTTATAAAAACCAGACAAATATGAAGCTTTATATATGTACTTTATTTAAAGAGTCAAGTAATTCAGCAAGTTTTGTTAAGAAAAGATATCAATACCCCGTGCTCCCTCTATGACCCACTCTTTGGAGGTAACCACTTTCATCTTTTGTAGCTGATTATTTTTATGTTTTCTGCCATGTCTCTAAAGAAAATAATTAATTTTATTTCTTTGATTTTTCAGTTTTGTAAATGACTATTTATCTGTAAACTTACTGTGGAAGGTAGGACCCAAATTCTCATTGCTTTCCCTTCACTCACCACACAGTTACGCACCCTTCAACTCATCTTGAGTTGTACTTTTGTTTTAGGGGAGCACATTCTCCAGTTATTTCATAAGAAAGATGCAAAGGAATTTTGTTCTATTTTTTTTTTTCTGAGTATTTGCATTTCTGAAAACATACCCATTCCCCCAAGGTACCTGATTTAGGAGTAAGTCCTTCACCAAAGACAATATCGTTGGGAATGGAATAAACGAATATAAAAGTTAAGATCCTGTTGTTGTTGTTGTTGCTCAGTCACTCAGTCATGTCCAACTCTTTGCGACCCCATGGACTGCAGCACACCAGGGTTCCCTGTCCTTCACCATCTCCTGGAACTTGCTCAGACTCATGTCCATTAAGTCAGTGATGCCATCCAACCATCTTGTCCTCTGTCATCTCTTTCTCCTCCTGCCTTCAAACTTTCCCAGAATCAGAGTTTTTTCTAATGAGTTGACTCTTCACATCAGGTGGCCAAAGTATTGGAGTTTCAGCTTCAGCATCAATTCTTCCAATGAATCTTCAGGATTGATTTCCTTCAGCATTGACTGGTTTGATATCCTTGCAGTCCAAGGGACTCTCAGAGTCTTCTCCAACACTACAGTTCAAAAGCATCAATTCTTTGGCACTCAGCTTTCTTTATAGTCCAGATTTCACACCCATAATGACTACTGGAAAAACCATAGCTTTGACTAGACAGACCTTTGTCGGCAAAGTAATGTCTCTGCTTTTTAATATGCTGTCTAGGTTGATCATAACTTTCCTTCCAAGGAGCAAGCGTCTTTTAATTTCATGACTGTAGTCACCATCTGCAGTGATTTTGGAGCCCAAGAAAATAAAGTTTCTCACTGCTTCCATTGTTTCCCCATCTAATTGCCATGAAGTGATGGGACCGGATGTCATGATCTTAGTTTTCTGAATGTTGAGCTTTAAACCAACTTTTTCACTCTCCTCTTTCACTTTCATCAAGAGATTCTTTAGTTCCTCTCCACTTTCTGCTATAACGGTGGTGTCATCTGCATATCTGAGGTCATTGATATTTCTCCCGGCAGTCTTGATTCTGGCTTGTGTTTCATCCAGTCCATCATTTCACATGACGTACTCTGCATATAAGTTAAATAAGCAGGGTGACAATATACAGCCTTGATGTACTCCTTTCCCGATTTGGAACCAGGCTGTTGTTCCACATCCGGTTCTGACTGTTGCTTCTTGACCTGCATACTAATTTCTCAGGAGGCAGGTAAGGTCATCTGGTATTCCCATGTCTTGAAGAATTTTCCAGTTTGCTGTGATCCACACGGTCAAAGGCTTTATCATAGTCAATGAAGCAGAAGTAGATGGTTTTCTGGAATGTTCTTGCTTTTTCTATGATCCAGTGGATATTGGCAATTTGATCTCTGGCTCCTCTGCTTTTTCTAAACCCAGCTTGAACATCTGGAAGTTCATGGTTCATGTATTGCTGAAGCCTGGCTTGGAGAATTTTGAGCATTACTTTGCTAGCGTGTGAGATGAGTGCAATTGTGCAATAGCTTGAGCATTCTTTGGCATTGCCTTTCTTTGGGATTAGAATGAAAGTTAATGTTTTCTAGTCCTGTGGCCACTGCTGAGTTTTCCAAATTTGCTGGCATATTGAGTGCAACAGTTTTACAGCATCATCTTTTAGGATTTGAAATAGCTCAACTGGAATTCCTTCACCTCCACTAGCTTTGTTCGTTGTGATGGTTCCTAAGGCCCACTTGACTTTGCATTCCAGGATATCTGGCTCTAGGTGAGTGACCACAACACCATCATGGTTATCTGGGTCATGAAGATCTCTTTTGTATAGTTCTGTATATTCTTGTCATCCCTTCTTAGTATCTTCTGCTTCTTTTAGGTCCATATCGTTTTTGTTCTTTATTGTGCCCATCTTTGCATGAAGTGTTCCCTTGGTATCTCTAATTTTCTTGAAGAGATCTCTAATCTTTCCCATTCTATTGTTTTCCTCTGTTTCTTTGCATTGATCACTTAGGAAGGCTATCTTATGTCTCCTTGCTATTTTTTGGAAGTCTGCTTTCAGATGGATATATCTTTCCTTTTCTCCTTTGCCTTTTGCTTCTCTTCTTTTCTCAGCTATTTGTAAGATCTCCTCAGACAACCATTTTGCCTTTTTGCATTTCTCTTTCTTGGGATGGTTTTGTACAGCCTCCTGTACAATGTTATGAACCTCTGTCCGTAGTTCTTCAGGCACTCTGTCTATCAGATCTAATCCCTTGTATCTATTTGTCACTTCCACTATATAATCTTAAGGGATTTGATTTAGGTCATACCTGAATGGCCTAGTAGTTTTCCCTACTTTCTTCAATTTAAGTCTGAATTTGGCAATAAGGAGCTCCTGACCTGAGCCACAGTCAGCTCCCGGTCTTGTTTTTGCTGACTGTATAGAGCTTCTCCATCTTTGGCTGCAAAGAATATAATCAATCTGATTTTGGTATTGACCATTTGGTGATGTCCATGTGTTGAGTCATATCTTGTGTTGTTGGAAGAAGGTGTTTGCTATGACCAGTGCGTTCTCTTGGCAAAACTCTATTAGCCTTTGCCCTGCTTCATTCTGTACTCCAAGGCCAAACTTGTTTGTTACTTCAGGTGTTTCTTGACTTCCTACTTTTGCATTCCAGTCCCCTATGATGAAAAGGACATCTTTTTTTGGTGTTCGTTCTAGAAGGTCATGTAGGTTTTCATAGAACTATTCAACTTCAGCTTCTTTGGCATTAGTGTTTAGGGCACAGACTTGGATTACTGTGATATTGAATGGTTTGCCTTGGAAATGAACAGAGATCATTCTGTTCACCTATAAAATCTTGTAGGAGAGTTAAATTCCAAGATTTAGGAGTGAATTCAGAGGGTTGTCCCCAAACACTTACCTGAAATAGATGATGAAACAGGAGGAAACTGAGACACCTGTAACTAGCAGGTTTATATTCTTATTCCATATCCACCCTCCCTCTGTGAAATGAGAACTATAAAGGAAGAGTGAGTCAGTCAGTCCTTACTCAGAAAATAACAAATGCTGTATTTTTGTATATCTGATTTTATGATGTGATCAAACTTGACCACTCCATGTACATTTCTGATTTCTTTTTTGTCCCCCCATAATGAGTGTCTTTTACAATCAGAAAAAGTAATATAGGTATTTCCATTTTGAGTCAAAGTGTTTTGGAAAACCAAAGGAAACATTCTGACCTGTATAAGTTCCTAATCAACAGGTGATGAGGGTGAAAGAATGGTATTAAATAAGGGAGATGCTGATACATGAAACGTGTGTAAGGGGATCATACAGTTCTATTAAATGTGATTTAACATTTTGCAGAGGTCTCTGGCCCTGTGCAGAAAGAACTACCACAATTTTCCAAAGAGCAACATAAGGATATAATAACCTTATTTTGCCACTTTCTTCTTAATGGAAACTTTATTCTCACTGGCCCTCTTCAAACTCTGCTGTCCAGCAAATTATGATAAAGAACAGGAGCTATTTAGTAGCTATTCCCCATTCAGATCAGAGAAGGCAATGGCACCCCACTCCGGTACTCTTGCCTGGAAAATCCCATGGACGGGGAGCCTGGTGGGCTGCAGTCCATGGGGTCGCGAAGAGTCACGACTGAAGTGACTTAGCAGCGGCAGCAGCCCCATTCAGATGTCTGAGGGTGAGAGCTCTAACTTCAGTCAGCTTTGTTTTTCCTAACACTCCATATGTTTCTAGATCTTATAACTGCTAATAAAAGCCTCTTGATGATAAGTCCACGCCAGTCTAATTATTCTGTTTTTAGTTATCTGTTCCCCAGCCAGGGATTAAACCCATCCCTCGGAAGTGAGAGCACAGAGCCCTCATCACCGGACCCCCAGGGAATTCCCTCACCACCTTTGGTTTCTACCGTTTAACTTCAGGATGCCTTCCTGTTGATTTGTGCCTGTTTTTCCTCATGAAGATTCTTTGGTGTTTTTCAATCTTAGGGTTCATGTTTAGGAGAATTCTCCTCTGTCACCTTTTTGGATACTGCTTTTCTCTCATTCTCTCTACTTCCTCCCCCTGAAGTTCTTACTGGGTTTATATTGGAGCTTCTCATTCCGTTTTTCATATTTCTTAGATACTCTTTGATATATTGTTTTTTTTTTCCCTCTGCGCCACCTTCTGGATGATTTTTTTCACATCTCTTGTTTCCTCTTTTTTTGTTTTTCATAATGTCTGATGAAATACTATTTATATTTTATGCAGGACAAGGAAAAATTAAACATAAACTTCTCTCTGTGTGTTTGTTTGGTCCTTCTCACTCCCCACTGTGCAGTGTGCCTCTGCATTACACACTAACCAGGATTCCTCAAAGATGGGATGCGAGCAGTGTAACTTCTTAGAAGAATAGCGTCCTTTCTCAGCTCTGCAGGGAGCCATGGTCACTTGCTGCTCACTTTATGTGCTACCCTGGCTATGTATGTTTGGTGAGTATCAGCGTATCATTTTGATGTACAGTCTTCTGTCTCAAAAATGTCTATGACATGCCTTCAACTTCTAACAAATGGAACAGTTTTCAAAGTTTTCTGTGAATCTGCTTCCCAGGTTATAATCCTCTATTTAGCTTCAATAAAATTCCCTTTATTTCTTCTTAATAGTTGAAGTTTCATTGACATGTCTTTCCACCCCCCACCCCTTAGAGTTTCACTTCTTTTCTGAGAAGAACATAGCTAGACTTTAATATAGCTCGGTCACCTCACTGTCTGGCTATTTGTTATATGTCTTATTTGTTGGACTTACTGATCTTCTCTGATATTATTGTTTTCCATCTAATTGCCGATTCCGAGTTCATCCTTAGAGATTTACTGTGTGATTTGTATGTACTCTGGCTTATTAAGATGTCCTTATTGAATTATTTCTGATTTGAATTTTGTCGCCTTGCGTGTTCAGTCGCTTCCGGCGTGTCCGAGTCTGTGATCCAGTGGACCATAGCCCACCAGGCTCCTCTGTCTATGGGAGTCTCCAGGCAAGAATACTGGGATTGGTTGCCATTTCCTCCTCCAGGGCATCTTCCTGACCCGGGGATTGAGCCTGAGTATCTTGTGTCTCTTGCATTGGCAGGCGGGTTCTTCACCAGCAGTGCCACCTGGGAAGCCCAGTGAGAATGTGTACCTACAACCACTGCCTGCAGAGACTTTGGGCTCAGAGAGTCTCTTGGTGACTCTTCCATCCATAGCACAGCCTATTAGCCTGTTTCTACGCGTGTCTCTACACGCACACTAGCAGGTGGAGTTTTTATCCTTGTTTCACAGGCAGAACAGCTCTTTCCGGTGTCAGATTTCTGCAGAGCTCATTTCTGTTCTGACCTGTTCGGGTGTTTGTGTATGTGGTGGTGGTCTCAGGTCTTCTGTTCCCATGGACTTTTCTACCCTGACCCCTTATGCGAATATCCAATTCTGATCCTTGAGGGCCATTTGATTTTAACTCATGATCATCACAATTCTAGCTTGGAGTTTCTCTCCATTTATTAGCACCTGGAAATTTCTAGGTGGAACTTGTAAAGAGAAAGGCCAGGAAAATGATCTTTAGCTGGTAAATAAGTGAGTTTGAAAATTTAAAAATAAAACCAATCTCATTTCATTGCACTTCTGATATTACTTATTATATCAGATTTAACTTCACCTAGCTAATAGTCTCAGAGAAGGCAATGGCAACCCACTGCAGTACTCTTGCCTGGAAAAGCCCATGAGTGGAGGAGCCTGGTAGGCTGCAGTCCATGGGTTAGCTAAGAGTCGGGCATGACTGAGCAACTTCACTTTTACTTTTCACTTTCATGCATTGGAGAAGGTAACGGCAGCCCACTCCAGTGTTCTTGCCTGGAGAATCCCAGCGATGGGGGAGCCTGGTGGGCTGCCGTCTATGAAGTCACACAGAGTCGGACACGACTGAAGCGACTTAGCAGCAGCAGCTAATAGTCTACTAATTTGTAAGCTTTAAGTTTGCATAGCCATTTTTTAGTTTTGGCTTTGTGGGATGGGTAACCTTAGCTCCCCAATCAGGGACTGAACCCATGACCCCTTCAGTGGAAGTGTGAAGCCCTAACCACTGGACTGCCAAGAAATGCCCTAGATTATTTTTTTAAGTTGAATTTATTTGCTGTTTGGTTTCACAGAACCACATAACTTGGTTATGTGGAAAGGTAGGTACCCTAGTGAAAGCATAATGTGGTAGAAAAGATAGGGTTGTTACATTCAGGCACATCAGAGTTCACATGCTGGCTTTAGGACTTACTGTTACCTGACCGTGGGTAATTTACTTGTCTCTCAACACTTTGGTTTCTCCATTAGAAAAGTGAATACAGTAATACTCATCTAATATTACTGCTGAGAGGATTAAAAGTGATCATAGCAATTAATAGTAATTGAGTATTTATGACGTACTCAACACTTGGCCAGGTGCTTTGATGGATTATCTCTTTTAATGTATGTGAAATTTTTAGTCCAGTGCCTGACAGACTGCAAATGTTTAATACATGTAGCTGCTAGTCTCACATAAGTTACCTCATCCTAGCAAGGCTTTGACCCTATGACACCCTTCACCTCACTCCACCCTTACCGTTTTTTAGTCAACAAAGCTTCTGCTTAAAGACAGAGCAGTCAGAATTCCAGCGTTGGAGTCAGACTCAGTGGATTCAAATCTGCCACTTTCTTGCTTTCTGACATTGGGCAAATATATCTGTGAAATGAGGAAAACAGTAGTTTCTTCCAGGGTAATTTTAAGGTAAATTTGGAAAAGACCCTGATGCTGGGAAAGATTGAAGGCAGAAGGAGAAGGGGGTGGCAGAGGATGAGATGGTTAGATACATCACCAACTCAATGGACATGAATCTGAGCAAACTCCAGGAGATGGTGAAGGACAGGGAAGCCTGGCGCGCTGCAGTCCATGGGATCGCAAAGAGTCAAACATGACTTAGCAACTGAACAGCAATTTTGAGGCTCAAATGAGTTAATGCATGCAAAGCACTTAGAATAGTGCCTGGTACATTGTAAATCCTCAGCCAGTATTTTTACTACTACTGGAAATTTGTTATCACCTTGAACTTATTTTGTTTTGGAAGCGTTCATACTCACCCTCATTTTTACTCTTTTTTTTTCATCCATAATATGAAGGAACTATTCAGCCAGTGAATGAGAGTAGGGCATGAAGAAGGGATGAAACAGAGATACCATAGTGTGATTCTGTGCAAACTCAGTAGGTGATCTCTGAAGAAGGAAGAGTTGACTAGGATGACTTTGCACACAGTGAGACTCCAGCAGTTGAGGTTATCACCTCAGAGGGTTACAAGCTAAGGGATGAATGTGTATGGGCTTGATCCCACCTGAGGACTCACAGAAACCACATTTGGAGATCAAGAAAAACTCAGAAGGAGGGTTATAGCGAACTTTGGTCCAGTTGTGTCTTCCTGAAACTGATCCTCTGCATTGCTGTTGAAGTGCTCTGAATGGAGGCAAATGTGACCATACCTCTTTGTATTTTAAAATAATGTGTGCTTTACCAACCCTTCCCCTATTGATTTAACAAAGTCCTTCATGATCTGGCCTTTGTTGTTTCTTTCATGTCTCTATTGCATTATACGCCAATATATGTTTTTTGATTCATGCCTTTGTTCATGTGTATCCCTTTCCTAAAAGACAGTGTTTCTTTTCCTTTTTTTACTTTCTATCTCTTTAAAATATTTGGGAACTTTGAAAGCATCTATCTTAATCCATACCTTCATTGAAGGGGAGGTGGAAAAAATGGCAGTATATTAGATCAAGTTTGCACATTTTACTAGAGTTGGTGAGCTGAAGCCTGAAGCAGATTGTGATAAAGATACATACCATATTCCCTAGAATAACCAGTAAGAAAAAGCTAAAAAAATAGCTTAAAAATCAACAAATGAATTAAAATGGCACAGTGAAGAGTATTGGTTTAATGCAAAAGAAGGCAGTAAAGTTGGAACAAAGGAACAAAAATGACACAAGACATAAAGATACAAATAGGAAAATAGCAGGCGTAAATCTAACCAAGCAAGTAAGTACATTAAATGTAAATGAACTTAGCAATTAGAAAGTAAAGATATAAAATAAAGAAATCAGGTCCAACTACATACTGTCTATAAGACATACATTTTGGATTCATAGATTTCATAGATTGAAAGTAAAATGACACAAAAAGTGGCTGTAAGAAAATTGGAGTGGCTATAATATCAGAAAAAATATTTTGTCTGATAGACTTTAAGACCAAAATAAATTACTGTAAGAGGAAAGTAGATATGCTATAATGGTAAAATGATTAGTCCATCACGAAGATAATTATAAACATATATGCATTTAACAAGAGAGCTCCAAAGATATGAAGGAAAAACTGAGAGAATTGAAGAAAGAAGAATAATTCAATAATATTAACTGGAGATTTTAATATCCTATTCTCAAAAGCTAAAATAATAACTAGACAGAAAATCAAATCAGCAAGGTTAGAATCTTAAACATTATCAACCAACTTGACCTAAGGGAAATCTATAGATTTCCATCAAACTGAAGTAAAATAATCCTTATAAACTTATTGAGACTTATTTTATACAACTCATTAAAAAAAGGCCAAACAAACCAACTAAAAATGAATAGAAGAATTGGTATACTTGGCAGTTACCTAGAAATTTAAACAAATTTTCCATATAATTCAACAATTCCACTCCTAGATATTACCCAGAAAACTGAAAACCTTGGTTCATACTAAGACCAGCGTGTGAATGTTCAGAGCAGCATTATTCACAATAGCCAAAGCGTGGAAACCACTTGAAAACTCATCAGCTGGTGAATGGGTAAACATGGTGTGTCTATCCATATGATGGGGCACTGTTCAGTGGTGAATAGTCTACTGATACATGCTACAGCATGGCTGAGCCCCAGAAACATCATGCTACGTGAAAGAAACACAAAGACTGCCCGTTGTATGATTCCATTTACATGGAATGTTTAAGGAAGGCAAATTTACAGAGACAGAGCAGATCCATGATTGTCTAGGGCTGAGGATGGGGCTGGTATATATCAAATGGGACAAGGGAAATTTTTAGGGTGATGGTAATATTCTAAAACTGAATTGTGATTGTTGAAATATTTAGTACACTGACTAAAAATCATTAAATTGTACTGTTAAAAATGGGTGAATTTTGGATTTCCCTTGCAGTCCAGTGGTTAAGACTTCGTCTTCCAGTGCAGGGAGTATGGGTTTGATCCCTGGTAAGGGAGCTAAGATCCCATGAAAAAATAAAACATAAAACAGAAGCAATATTATAACAAATTCAATAAAGACTTTAAAAGTGGTCCACATCAAAATAATTCTTCTAAAAAATTAGAGAAAAAATTTTAAATGGGTGAATTTATGTAAATTATACCTCAAAGTTGTTACATAATTACATAACTTGTTACTTTTTAGTATATTAGAAATAATATTGTCAATAATGATACTGAGCTCTTGCTAAGTGCCAGGCACTGTTTTAAGCACTTTAGTTAGTCCTCACAACAATCTATGAAATAAATTTTATTATTCCGCTTATACAGGCTTCCCTGGTGGCTCCGATGGTAAAGAATCAGCCTACAGTGCAGCAGACACAGGTTCAATCCCCGGGGCCAGAAGATCTGCTGGAGAAGGGAATGGCTACCCACTCCAGTGTTCTTGCCTGGAGAATCCCTTGGATAGAGAAGCTCGGCGGGTTCTACTCCATGGGGTCACAAAGAGTGAGTCCTGGCTAAGCACATACCACGTTCCATTTATAAATGAAGAAACTGAGGCCCACATAAGTAACCTGCCAAGGTCATGCAACATATAAATAGGTGAGCCGGGACTGAAATCTAAGCAACTTGTTCAAGTAGTGGTACTCTCATTAATCTACTAAGGCATATCAAAATCTGATGGTTTTTAAAAATATTTATTTATGTATTTTTCTTTCTGGGTGTGCTGGGTCTTTGTTGCTGCGCGGGCTTTTCCCTAGTTGCAGTGAGCAGGGGTTATTTCTCGTTGTGGCGTGCAGGCTTCTTGTTGCATGGCTCCTCTTATTGCAGAGCGCAGACTCTGGGTGGCTGGGCTTCCGTAGCTGTGGCATAGGGCTCAGTAGTTGTGGCTTCCTGAGCTCTAGAGCTCAGGCTCATAGCTGTGGTGCAGGGGCTCGGCTGCTCCGAGGCACAGGGGATCTTCCCAGACCAGGAAGTGAACTTGTGTCTCCTACGCTGGCAGGTGGGTTCTCTACCGCTGAGCCACCAGGGAAGCCCCTTGATGATGTTTCTTAAGTTCTAGTGAAGTGGCATCATTGTGAATCTCCCCTGAAGTTGAAAAGTATATAACATACCAAATTTGATAGTACGAAGCAGGGGAGGAAATGTTATTTTTCAGTTTAGGATAACAGTAAAATTATTTCAAAAGATTACTAGAGAAGAGATGAAGAATAGTTTCCATTTCCTTTTTCTTCTATCTGTATGGCAGGAGGCAATACACATTGAACAGATAATGGGATTTAGAACTGAAGTAACTGAGATTTGATCTCTGATTTTGCTACTTAAGTTAAACAGCCTGGAGCCTAGTTTTTATTATATATAAAGGTAGATTTAAATGCCTACACTTCAACATTGTATGTATTAAATACAGTCTGATTTAATGTGCTTGAAATCTTAGCGTGTCTTGCTTGCAGTAGATACTAAACAAGTGGGAGCTTTCTTCAGTCATCAGAATCAGGTGTCTTTTCATACATTAGGACCAGTCCTGACTTTTAGAGAAGGTCTGGGCAATTCTCTAGGACTTCTTAACAAGATTAAACCTGAAGGAGAATGAAGAGCAATTTAGAACTTACTGGTGGCTTGCTTGCTTTCTTGATTTATGTTTCCCCTAGATTAGTCTATTAAAATATAGAATTAAGACATAGTTCTTCCTTGTGCGGCAATCTTACCTAGAACTCTTACTTCAATGTTTTTTTCCCCATTCTGGACTCTAACTAGATTCTAGCCCTGGCCTCTGAGTGGTATTATTTCACTGTGATCTCCATGTACCTTGGAGAAATATGATCAGCACCTCCTCCAAAGTGTGGCTGCTATCAGAACGCCCCGTTAGAGTTCTAATGGGAAGAAGAAAAACGGCTAGGAAGAGGTCTTGTTCCCTCGCCCAGGTGAGTTCTGTGGGTGCGAGAGATTACTTGATATCCTGTTGAACAGCTCTCTGGGGAACCCAAGGCCCTGGTCACACAAGTTACTGAGAAACTTTTTAGTATATATATGAGAAAACGTGTTTAATCAGTGGCCACTGACATGAGTGAATCTAGGGGGAAGAAAACGTTTATTAAGGTATAAATATTTTATAGCATATTTTTTATTAAAGATAGAAATAGAAAACGTTAAACTCACTGACTCAGTGGACGTGAATCTGAGCAAACCCCGGGAGACAGTGAAGAACAAAGGAGCCTGACGTCTGCAGTCCAGTCTGTGGGGTCACAGAGTCAGATCGGACTTCGCTACTGAATAACAAAAGCTCTAGTTAGGGAAAGATTTTGTCCACTAGGTGTCGCTGTTGCGCTTGAAAGATAAAACGGTCTATAACACTGAAGTTTTTGTTTTTGTTTGGTCTTAAAAGGCCTATTTCCTTTTTTTCCCAAGCATTAGAAGATACCACCAGACGACCCAGACTAATTTGATCTCAGGATAATTTCCTTAAAAGGGAAATCAAGAAGGAGTTTCTTGTACAGAATTTAGGACTTGTCCGAAAGGTCTGGAAGCATCCAGCGTCTGCTGAGGGATGACAATTTTCAAAGCCCCATCTAGGAAAGAACTTTTAACTTTCCTGTTAGCCTATTCATTTGGGGGCAAAAGTTTATTTTGACGAGCCCCTTCATTTTTCATGACCTGTGTTGTGCATGCAACCCAGGACAGGCTTTCTTCTGACGATAGAAGTCAGAAGTCGGAACATCGCTCCCATATTCTTTCCTTCTTTTGCATCCCCACGTCTCTTATGGTCTAAGTGCTCAAGGCATAAAGTGTAGTCATATTTCCATTTTTAAATCAAACACAAGGGACTTCCCTGGTGGTCCAGTGGCTGAGACTCCACGCCTCAGTGCAGGGGCCCAGGTTCAATCTCTAGTCAGAGAACCAGTTCCTGCATGCTGCAACTAAGGCCTGGCACAGCCAAATGAATAAAAAAACTTTCTTAAGATAATAAAAACAATTGTAACACTAAACATTTCTCTGGTCAGGATTTACAAAGATGATTCAGATTTTTTCTTCATTTTTCTTTCCCTGTTGTGTTTATTAACAAAACAGAAACAAGCATCTTAATAGTGTATGGTTTTTGAGCTCATGAATGTTTCCTTATCCCTGGAGTTGTACTCAAATACAACAGATGGACTCACGGTAGGATATGACATATGCTACACAGGGAGAAAAGTGTCAAAGGCTATTAACACTTCCAAAACAAAGAAAGAAAGGAAGAACTAAAGAGAGAAAGAGACAATAGTGACAATTCTTTATTGGTGCTGTCTGGTACCATGTGACTTATTAAAATGTTTTGAGGGGAAAGTTAAGCTCCTGAAAAGGAGCCATTCATCTATGTAAGTGTCACTTTAACTGTCTTTTAGTTTAAGAACTTCTATACTTGCTGTTGTACAATTTCAGTATAAATGAAGAGTGATGGGAAAGTGACTTTAGAACTTCAATCAAAATTATTTTCCAGCTGCAGAAGATTGAGGAGGTAGAAGTTTAGGAAGATAATCTCTGTGGCTAGTCTTTCCTTTGCCAATTTCTTCCTACCCCAAGAATGATTCAAATTAATGAGTTAGGTTAACATTGTTTGATTTTTTGAAGTCAGTTTTTGTTTCATAAAGTTCTATAATTTTTACATCATGTGAATTAAATGAAATGACTTACTGTCAGTATTCTGAGATGAGTACTATAAAGTACTGTATTGAATACTTTACAGTTAGACCTGAGTTTAAGTCTCAGCTTTTTCACTTATTGGTTACGTTATCTTGGACACACATTATTTTTATTTATTTGTTTGTTTATTTTGGTCACACCACACAGCTTGCAGGATCTTAGTTCTCCAACCAAACAGATTGTGACTTGCTTTATTGTGATTATTTGCTCTAATGCAATATTCGTTTTATGGTAGTGGTCCAAAACTGAACTCATGACATCTCTGAGATGTTCCTGTATCTGTTTGAGTCTCTGGTTTCAATTCTTTTGAATATATATTTCCTAGGAGTGGAATTCCTAGGTCATGGATAGTTTTGTGTTTAAACTTCTGAAAAACTGGCCACATTGTCTTTCACTCTGACTTTTTTTTTTAATATTTATTTATTTGGCTGTGCCAGATGTTAGTTGCAGCATATGGGATCTTTGATCTTTGTTGTAGCATGTGAGATCTTTAGCTTGAACTAAGTTGCAACATGTAGGATTTAGTTCCCTGACCAGGGACTGAACACGGGCCCCCTGCTTTGGTAGTGTGGACCACCAGGGAAGTCCCTCCGTTTAACTTTTGAATCTAGTTTGTATAATTTAAAATTTGACACATGATCAAAATGCAATTAATTGAAAATAAGCAATGAAATATAGCACCCTGAAATACTCTGTATTCATTATATATATATATATATAAAATATTAATCTAAAAATGCACTTGTTTATTTATTTATTTATTTTTATTTTATTAGTTGGAGGCCAATAACTTCACAACATTTCAGTGGGTTTTGTCATACATTGACACGAATCAGCCATAGAGTTACATGTATTCCCCATCCCGATCCCCCCTCCCACCTCCCTCTCCACCCGACTCCTCTGGGTCCTCCCAGTGCACCAGGCCCGAGCACTCGTCTCATGCATCTCACCTGGGCTAGTGATCTGTTTCACCATAGATAATATACATGCTGTTCTTTCGAAACATCCCACCCTCACCTTCTCCCACAGAGTTCAAAAGTCTGTTCTGTACTTGTGTCTCTTTTTCTTTTTTGCATATAGGGTTATCGTTATCATCTTTCTAAATTCCATATATATGTGTTAGTATACTGTAATTGTCTTTATCTTTCTGGCTTACTTCACTCTGTATAATGGGCTCCAGTTTCATCCATCTCATTAGAACTGATTCAAATGAATTCTTTTTAACGGCCAAGTAATATTCCATGGTGTATATGTACCACAGCTTCCTTATCCATTCATCTGCTGATGGGCATCTAGGTTGCTTCCATGTCCTGGCTATTATAAACAGTGCTGCGATGAACATTGGAGTGCACGTGTCTCTTTCAGATCTGGATTCCTCAGTGTGTATGCCCAGAAGTGGGATTGCTGGGTCATATGGCAGTTCTATTTCCAGTTTTTTAAGAAATCTCCACACTGTTTTCCATAGTGGCTGTACTAGTTTGCATTCCCACCAACAGTGTAAGAGGGTTCCCTTTTCTCCACACCCTCTCCAGCATTTATTGCTTGTAGACTTTTGGATAGCAGCCATCCTGACTGGCGTGTAATGGTACCTCATTGTGGTTTTGATTTGCATTTCTCTGATAATGAGTGATGTGGAGCATCTTTTCATGTGTTTGTTAGCCATCTGTATGTCTTCTTTGGAGAAATGTCTGTTTAGTTCTTTGGCCCATTTTTTGATTGGGTCATTTATTTTTCTGGAATTGAGCTTCAGGAGTTGCTTGTATATTTTTGAGATTAATCCTTTGTCTGTTTCTTCATTTGCTATTATTTTCTCCCAATCTGAGGGCTGTCTTTTCACCTTACTTATAGTTTCCTTTGTAGTGCAGAAGCTTTTAAGTTTCATTAGGTCTCATTTGTTTAGTTTTGCTTTTATTTCCATTATTCTGGGAGGTGGGTCATAGAGGACCCTGCTGTGATTTATGTCGGAGAGTGTTTTGCCTATGTTCTCCTCTAGGAGTTTTATAGTTTCTGGTCTTACATTTAGATCTTTAATCCATTTTGAGTTTATTTTTGTGTATGGTGTTAGAAAGTGTTCTAGTTTCATTCTTTTACAAGTGGTTGACCAGTTTTCCCAGCACCACTTGTTAAAGAGGTTGTCTTTTCTCCATTGTATATCCTTGCCTCCTTTGTCAAAGATAAGGTGTCCATAGGTTCGTGGATTTATCTCTGGGCTTTCTATTCTGTTCCATTGATCTAATTTCTGTCTTTGAATGCACTTGTTTAGAAACATATTCACAATGATGGAGTAAGAACCTATGAAAATCTGCTCATTCATAAAAGCAAGAGATTATGTTACTGTGAGTTTTAGTCGATCAATTGTGTCCAACTCTTTGTGACTCCATGAACTTTAGCCTGCCAGGTTCCTCTGTCCATGGAATTCAACAGGCAAGAATACTGGAGTGGGTTGTCATTTTCTTCTCCAGGGAATCTTCCCAACTCAGGGATTGAACCCGGGTCTCCTGCATTGCAGGTAGATTCTTTACCATCTGAACTAGCAGAGAATCCCCAAAGCAAGAGAACGATGACCAAAAATGGTTAAAATCAACTTATTCAGAACTCTAGAAATGAATGAAAGTATTGCAATATTCTAGGATTGTTTATTCAAGAAAATGGCTAAATATCAGTAAGAACAGTGAGCTTTGTGACTCTTAACATGCCCTATTCCTATGCCTCTTCCCCCAGTTTCAGGATAGTCTTAGAAACCATTGGCTTCACAGCTATGATAGATGTGAAAATCAGAAGCCTGGTAGTCACTGGTGGAGAGGGACAGAATGGATTCGACACTCCTGCTCTTTCCATCCCCAGATAATTGTCACCATTTGACCTTTTAGCTCCTTGAAAAGCTCTGTTATCAGAGTTAGTCTTTATCTGACCTGCATCAGAGCTTACTCTGTGTGAATAGCCTTGTTATTATAGGACATTTGCCAGAAACAAGTTGTGTCCGTTGTTTACCACTGCAGGTGCATGAGGCAATTATATTAGTTGGAGATACTAAGACCCTGACCCAAAAAATTAAAAGGAAAAATGTAGAATGAGATGTCTATGTTACAGAGGTTCAACATATTCCAGGGAATCTCAAAAGTCCTGTGCAGGTGCAATGCTCTGCTCATGTTCAAGAAAGAGCTGAGAAAGCCATGATTTCTCACCTCTGGCTGATCTTGAGGCTCTGCACAAGAAAATGAAGGTGAAGGCATAGTTGTAAGCTACCTGCTTACAGCATTGAAAACATACCCCAAAGCATGCACAGAGTGGTGTTTAAACTGAAATTTATAACTTTATACATCTGTACTAAAGTAGAAGAAAGAATTTAAATCAATAAATTAGCCATACACTATAGGAAACTAAAAAAGAAGAGCAAGCCAAAACTAAAGCAAGCAAAAGGAAGGAAACAAAAAGATAAGAGTGGAAATAAATGAGATAGAGAATAAAAAATATTTTAAAAATCCAACAAAGCTAAAAGCTGGTTTCTTGAAAAGGTGAACAAAATTGACAAACTTTTAAGTAGCTGACAAAGCAAAACAGAGAGAAGACTCAAATTACTAAAATCATAAATGAAAAGGAAATGTCACTACTGACCTTGCAGATAAAAGGGTTATGGGGATTCTGTGAAGAGTAGTATGCTAGCAAATTGTAATAGACAAATTCCTAGAAGGACAAAGCTACCAAATGGACTCTAGAAGGAACAGAAAATTTGGGTAGACAACAATTGGAGAGATTGAATTATTAACCAAAAATCTTCCCAGAAATGAAGATCCATGCCCTAACGTCTTCACTGCTGAATTCTACCAAACCTCTAAAGAATTAATAGCTAATTAATTTTGGAACACAAACTGTTCCAAAAAAGTAAGAGAGACAGGAATGCTTTCTTTCTAACTCATTCTGTGAAGCCTGTATGACTGATACCAAGACCAAACAAAGACACTACAAGGAAAGAAAACTACAAACCAATATTTTATGAATATTCTAAAATATTTTATAAATATTTTTGCATCATTAGGAAAATTGATGCAAACATTCTCAAGAAAATACTAACATATCAAATTTCATGATCTATTTATATAAAAAGGATTATGCACCACAACCACATGGAATTTATCCCAGGAAGGCAAGATTGATCTAACCTACAAAAACATCAGTGTAATAAAACACATTAATAGAAGAAAGGATAAAAACACATGATCATGTCAGTAGATACAGAAGATAATTTGGCAGAATCCAATATCCATTCCTGAAAAATCTCTCAGCAAATTAGGAAAAAGAGGAAACTTTCTCAACTGGATAAGGGACACTGGTGAAGAAGACTACTGCTAACACATACTCAGTGGTGAAAAACTAAATGATTTCCCTCAAGTATCAGAACAAGACATGGATATCTGCTCTCATTACATTTTCTATCCAGCACTGCCCTGCAGTTTCTATCTAGAGCAATATGACTTTTTCTAAAAAAGCTTCAAGATTGGAAAGGAAGAAATTAAACTATTTAATGTAGGCAACATGATCTTTTATGTAGAAAATTCACCATTATATCTACAAAAAGTACTAGAACTAATAAATGTGTTTAGCCAAGTTGCAGCATAAAAAATTAATATACAACACTCAAATGCATTTCTATATGTTACCAATGAAAAATCAGGGAATACAAATTGAAAATACCATTCTCAATGGCATCCAAAAGAATAAGATACTTGAAATAAATATAACCCCCCAAAAAGGCAAGACATACAATGGAAACTACAAAAGGTCGTTGAGAGAAATTAAAGACCAAGATAAATGGAAAGACATCTTGGATTCATAGAGTTCTTCATATTGTTAAGATGGCAATACTTCTCAAATTGATGTATATATTCAATGCAATCTCAATCAAAAGTTCAGCTGCCATTTTTTGTATAATGGTGCAAGTTGATTCTAAAGTTCATATGGAAGTGCAAGAGGCCCAAAATATCCTAAAACAATCTTGACAAAGAATAACAAAGTTGGAGGACTCACATTCCCCAATCTCAAAACTTACAAAATGCTATCGTAACCAAAGTAGTGTGGAGCTGGCTTAAGGATAGACTTATAGATGAGTGAAATAGCTTTGAGAATCCAGAAATAAATTCTCACATTTATGTCAATTGATTTTTGACAAGAATGTCAAGAAAGTTCCATAGGAAAACAATAGTATTTTCCATGAATGGTGCTGGGATAATGGGATAGCCACATATAAAAAAGTAAAGTTGAACTTCTACCGTCCACAAAACTAAAGTTGAATCTGACACCATTTATAAAAATCAAAAAAGAATCATCAGCTTAAGTGTTTTAAATGTTAAAGCAATAAAGAAACTCTTTTGAAGGAAAAAAAAGAAACTTAGAAAAAAACCTAGATGAATATCTTTTTGATTCTGAGTTAAGCTATATTTTCTTAGCTATGATACCAAAAAGAGTAAACTATAAAAGAAAAAAATAGATAACTGAACCTCATCAAAATTTAAAACTTGTGAACTCCAAAGAATCTCATCAAGAAAGTGAAAAGACAGCCCATGGAATGAGAGAAAATATTTGCAAGTTATATATTTAATAATTATCTAGTATCCAGAATATATGAAGAACTATTACAACTCAACAACAGCAACAACAAAGAGACAACCCAGTCAAGAAGCTGGAAAAAGATTTAAAATAGTCGTGACTTAAATAACCAGTAAGCACTTGGAAGGATGCTCGATATCATTAATCATTAGAGAAATGTAAACCAAAACCAGAGTTAGATACCACTTCACACAAGGTGGCTATAATCAAAAAGATAGATAATAAGTACTGGTTAGGATGTGTACAAGTTAAAACACTCATCCATTGCTGGTGGGAATGTTAAATGGTGCAGCCACTTTGAAAAACAGCTTGGCAGTTCCCCAAATGGTTACACGCAGAGTTACCACATGATCCACTAGTCCTAGGCATACACCCAAGAAACACGTGTTCACAGAAAAAATTCCAAAATTTCATAGCAGCATTATTTGTAATAGCCAGAAAGTAGGAAAAACCCCAAATGCCCATCAACAAATGAATACAATATATCTATGGAATATTATTTGGATATAAAAAGGAATGGAATGCTGATACATGCTACAAAAACTTGCTAAGAGAAGGA
This sequence comes from Muntiacus reevesi, assembly GCF_963930625.1. Classification (NCBI taxonomy): domain Eukaryota; kingdom Metazoa; phylum Chordata; class Mammalia; order Artiodactyla; family Cervidae; genus Muntiacus; species Muntiacus reevesi. The sequence goes on from NC_089255.1 coordinate 73,057,964, forward strand.
AGTCAGTCACAAAGCATTACACATTGTATGATTTCATTTCTGTGAAATGTCCAGATGAGGAAAATTTATAAAGACAGAAAGTAGATTAGTGGTTGCCTAGGCCTGAATTTGGTGGTACTTTTGAGGTTGTGGGCTGATGGCTAAAGGGTATAAAGTTTCTTTTTGAGGTAAAAAAAAAATAGTCTAAAATGGATTGTGATGATACATGCACAACTCTGTGAATATACTAAAAGTCATTGAATTGCACACACACGAAAAGTTTATCAGAACATTTTGACATTTCCCATATCTTCCTCATTATTTTTCCCCATCTGTCTGGGGAACTTAAATCATTTCTTATATTCAAGTTATTTTTACCTTTAAATAAGTATTTTCTAAGACTTGCTAATAATATATTCTTTGTTTTGTAATTATTCATAATAATTATTGCAATATAATCTTATGATTAAATGAATTTTTAATTCTTAGCACCCATCCTTCGATACAGTCATCTCTCCTCTTTTTGAACCTCTATTTTGACTACTCTCTTGGCTGACCAGAATTTTACTTGAGTATTTTTTCAGGAAGGGTTATGGGTAGTCCTTGGCTATCTAACTCCGTCTGTTATCTTCACATATGAAGTGACATACTAAGTATAAAAGTCATGAGACTCAATCTCTTTCAAGTACAAAGACATTTCACTGCTTTCTAGTATTTAATGTCATAGAAAAAAAGTCTGAGCCTAGTTTGATTATTTTTGTTACTGGCATTTGCACTTGATTTTTTTATTTAGCTTTATGCATGTATGATTTTTTTTCTCTATTGGAGTTCAAAATTTTCTCCAGCATGTGTCTAAATATTGATCTATTTTTGTCAACTCTTTTCTTAAAATACATACTTCCCATTGACTTATGCAAGTAGAGAATGTTAGAATATATACTCATTTTCCTAAAAATCTTAATGACTATTGAAGTCATTAAGATAATATGCATTATTTTAAAAACTAATTAGAAAATAGTTTTTTTTTAATTTTCAATATTTAAGAAATCACATTTTATGGGAGTCACATTCATATTATTTTATTCTTGTACCTCATAAAGATTATTATTTTTATTTATAATAACCTGTCAGTTGCAAAGAGATTTATGAATAAATGTTCAAAATAAACATCATGAAATAAGAAGAAAACAAATCTACCAAATTATGAGTTTCAAGTTAATCAAATATTCTTTGCTCTGAGCTGTCAAGATAAAGCTTTCTCAGTTTTCAACTAAAAGAAAGAGGAGCAAAAGTAGGGAGGGAAGAAGGCTGGAAAAGAAGAAGCCAAAGAGAAAGAGAGGCAAAGAGATACAGAGAAAAAACATAAAAACTACCAGATGAACAGAATAGACCAAAGATTCAGAACAAAGGAGACACACACACACACACCAAGAAAGAGGAGAAAGATTTTAAGTTAAAAGGACTCAGTACAGGAGAAAACTACAATGGAGGTAGATTTCGAAAAAAGAATAAGAAGAAAAAATTAAGGAAACAAAAAACATAGTTCAGAGAAAGATTAATAGTAATTTTTAAATTGGTACAAAAATTTATTCTGTTTTCATTGTATTATGCAGTGAAATTCAAAATAGGTAATTGCTCATCAAATCAACTGGAAATTTTAATTAAAATGCTAACCATATTCCTACCTTGGTAATTTGTCTAATCCTGGAAGTTTGGAAAGCTCTCTTCTGAATCCAAAAGTCATAATAATCCACCAAGGAAAAACTATTTTAGAGTGCAGCTAAGAAGTCAAGAACACAATTACCACAAGGAGAGTGTCAGATTCGGTGTCTTCTCCATTTCTGCTTTACAGTATTTATTATCACAGACAAGAAATGGCCAGAAGAAAACCATAATTATTAATATGTTAGCGTTTAGCAACTTAAAAGTCACTAAAGCAGGATAATCTCATTGGTAAATAATAATGCACATATTGTATCTATTTGAACTTCTGATTGAACAAAAGGAGAGAAAATAAAGGTAAACAGGCCTGTTGCTGTTGGAATTTAAGCTGTTTAAAATAAATATTAATTGAATTCTATATGGCTCTCCAGAGATAAGGCTTTAATAGTAATTCCACCCCCACTCCCAACCTATGTTGAGACAGTAAAAAGTTCACATGTAGACTTTAAACATTAAAAGCACTAACAATTATGACAATCTGAAGATACGCCACGGCATGAAATCCCACTGAGTAGAGTGTTTTATTTCATTTAGGTAAAAGTGAACAAATAAGTTTAGGCAATGCAGCTAGTTTGAAAACAAAGGGAAAATGATGGTTCATGGGTTCATTCAGTGTGTGAAAATTCACTGAACCATGTAGTTATGATATGTTTTTTTGCATACTGTTAAGAAAAAGTTATCTCTGAATCAATTCATATGTCATAAAATGCTCTTTCATTAGTATTAAAATATTTAAATATCTACATACATATTGTGTTCTACCAATATGAAAGGAGGTATACTACGCAGATGTAATCACAGTCTCCATGTACTTTTCTTTCTCAAATAGATAAGATGTGTGAAGACAGACATATAACAGACCGACTGACGCTCAATGAGCTGACCACTGATGGACAGCTGTATCACCTCTCTTTGTTTATGATAAAGTCCCAGCTAAGTGCCAGAACCTTTTCTTTAATAGCATCTGTTTATTCTCTGTCCTTGAACCATTGTCCATAGGTCGTTTAGAAGCTTTATCTGTCCAGCTTCTCAATTCCCTTTCCAAACTCCATCAAATTAATAACTCCTTATTAATGGTATACAATGTGCTTTGTACTCTTCCTTATTCCTTTAACTTAATGTTTCTAAAACTTCAGTCTTTCATTTATGATCATCAAATTTTCACAATGTCATCGTACCAGCTGGGCTGTTATTTTTAAAATAATTTTAAGTTGACTCATATTCCTTTCATCATAGTGCCTACTTTAACCTAGTCCTAAACTTTATTATCCATGGAATTGTTGATTTTTTTTTAATAGTGTGTCTGTGTATCATCAACTAAAATAATCATGTAAACCCCCAGTGGCATGCTAACCACACTTGAACAACCACAGAATTCTGGGAGTCAGCTTAGTTATCACCTAGTAAGAATGATAAATGTACCAACATAGAAGCTTGCCCTACAGAACATAAGCTGCTTTATCTCCTATCTCAAAAGGTAGTCTTATTTTTTGTAATCTTTAGTAAATAGACACATTCCAAGATGTGCACAACGAAGAATATTTGAGGAACTCTTCTGAATTTTAGTTTAACTTGCTGATTTGTTTCACAGATTAAAAAATTCCTTTCAGAAAATCATCTGTGGATTTTTTTTGTTTAAAATTCTTTAGATTGGTTTAATTATAATTGAAGTTTACTCTAATAATAATGACACATAAATCACTGTCTCTTAATTCTTATCATATAGAATGGTGAAAGTCAAAATCAGAACTTGTGGAATTTAAATAATAGGTAAAGGAAAAAATTGAACCTAGAGAAAAAATAAGGCTCTTTTTTCATTTATTCTGACTCTTGAGTGCATATTATATGCCTGCCATCTTTCTACATGCTGAAGATGCATCAATAAAGAAGTTTTAATAGACAAAAATACCATGATCATGCATATATAATAATTGTAATACAAAATTTTATAGAAAAGTTTTAAAGTACATGTTTAACTTTGAGATACTCCTACTGAGATATTCCTATCAGTGTTTTCTAGTATCTCATTTCTCATTATT